>NC_086066.1:7701500-8025500 GCF_947568885.1 Cydia strobilella | reverse complement strand
GGACTGCACTCTTCGAGTGTTGGATGGCAACTAAATCAGTTGGACACTGTCATTTTCTATTACGCGATTACGTCCGATTTTACCCGAAAAACGAAGGTCATTCTCATTTCATTTCATTTCATTTATTTATTTGCGTCAAACACATAAAAATGCATGCAAATACAATTCAAAAAAAACAGATCACAACAATACATATTAGAAATAATAATACACACACACATCTTAAAATTAGACAGGTAAGTTTAAAGAATAAAACATTAATACAAGGATCACAAATAATAAAAACTATGTAAAATAAAAATAAACAATAATAATGTCAAATCAAATATCAAATTATTATAGAAGAGCAAAATGCGTTAGATTAGTAATAAAAGAGTATTCATTTATGGAATAAAAAGGACGGCTCAAGAAATATTCTTTAACTGCTTTGTCAAAAGTTTTAAAATCTACTATACTTTTAATTTCGTTAGTCAATAAATTGTATACTCTTATGGCAGTATTATTTAAGCTTTTATCAAAATTTACATAATGTGTTTAAGAGGAACCTATTTCTAATTCGCAGTGTGTAATGGTTAATGGTTAATTCTGAGAGTTAACGGACTGTACTTTTATTATATTGTCATTGAGGTGTATTTCTTTTATTCCTTTCTATCTCTATATGGGAAATGCGGTTAGCGATATGTCACCCTGTATATATAGTGTGTAACAAAAATACTAAGGAAAGAACAAGTAAAAAAAAATGGAACATGCCAATCAAATTAGATTTTTTCGAAGAATTAATTCCCAGCAAGCTGAAAATCGTTTTAATGCCTCAATTTGGTCTTAAATGCGTGTAATCCGAGTTTGCTCTATCCCAGGAGGTGTTAAATTTCTAATGATTCGAAAGGTACTTAAGAGGCCGTAGTCGATTTTGGAGCAAAAATTTTAAATTAATAGATTTAGTCGTTGAAATTATACACGTTTTGTTACGTAATATCTAAATAACAAGTATTGGTTTCTATTAGCACGTTTTCTCCTCTTGCCTTTTAATAATGAGGACGCGAGCGTGCGTCACCGGTAATATATGAAGAAAAGGGGCAGTTTTTAAAAATTCATCAAAAAATTGTGGTGGTAAATTATACAAATTGATGTATAAGAATAGTTTCAGCAAATGTTGTAGATTGTTCAAGTATCCAAATTACGTTGAAATTAAGTCGATTTTCGGAGAAATTGTAACTTGTTTTGAAGTAATTTCTGGAGAAAATTGAATTCGTTTAACTTTCATTTCCTCGAACTCGAAGTCATATAACAAAAATGTAATCTGATAAAGGTCAAGTATAGAATATGTGTAATACAAATTTACCATTTTTAGCAGTCCAAACTTTACGAAATTTACAAATAAGAGCGACAAAATCAGTGCTTTACGCGCGTTTACCTAAACGTCCTTCAGAAAAAAAATCATAACTAATTTAGTGTCTGTTTTCAAAAAATTGATCTGATAAAAGGCAAGATAAGAAGAAATGCTAATAGAAACCAGTACTTGTTATTTCAATTTAGTAACAAAAGGTGTACAATTTCATCGACGAAATCTATCAATTTTACATTTTTGCGACTAAAATCGACACCGGCCTCTTAAACGCGGTAGCCCTCATTCCTTCTACATCGAGTGGTTCGGCAATCCAAGGAAAAAATATCTCCTAAGGCTCCCAAAATTTATGAACACCCCAGGGATGGAGCAAACTCGGATTACACGCATTTAGGACTAAATGAAAGTAGGTATTAAAACGATTTCCAGCTAGCTGGGAATTAATTCCTCAAAACACCATTTTATGCACACCCCAGGGATAGAGCAAACTCGGATTACACGCATTTAGGACCAAATGAAAGTAGGTATTAAAACGATTTCCAGCTAGCTGGGAATTAATTCCTCAAAACACCATTTTATGCACACCCCAGGGATAGAGCAAACTCGGATTACACGCATTTAGGACCAAATGAAAGTAGGTATTAAAACGATTTCCAGCTAGCTGGGAATTAATTCCTCAAAACACCATTTTATGCACACCCCAGGGATGGAGCAAACTCGGATTACACGCATTTAGGACCAAATGAAAGTAGGTATTAAAACGATTTCCAGCTAGCTGGGAATTAATTCCTCAAAACACCATTTTATGCACACCCCAGGGATAGAGCAAACTCGGATTACACGCATTTAGGACCAAATGAAAGTAGGTATTAAAACGATTTCCAGCTAGCTGGGAATTAATTCCTCAAAACACCATTTTATGCACACCCCAGGGATGGAGCAAACTCGGATTACACGCATTTAGGACCAAATGAAAGTAGGTACTAAAACGATTTCCAGCTAGCTGGGAATTAATTCCTCAAAACACCATTTTATGCACACCCCAGGGATGAAGCAAACTCGGATTACACGCATTTAGGACCAAATGAAAGTAGGTATTAAAACGATTTCCAGCTAGCTGGGAATTAATTCCTCAAAACACCATTTTATGCACACCCCAGGGATAGAGCAAACTCGGATTACACGCATTTAGGACCAAATGAAAGTAGGTATTAAAACGATTTCCAGCTAGCTGGGAATTAATTCCTCAAAACACCATTTTATGCACACCCCAGGGATAGAGCAAACTCGGATTACACGCATTTAGGACCAAATGAAAGTAGGTATTAAAACGATTTCCAGCTAGCTGGGAATTAATTCCTCAAAACACCATTTTATGCACACCCCAGGGATGGAGCAAACTCGGATTACACGCATTTAGGACCAAATGAAAGTAGGTACTAAAACGATTTCCAGCTAGCTGGGAATTAATTCCTCAATACACCATTTTATGCACACCCCAGGGATAGAGCAAACTCGGATTACACGCATTTAGGACCAAATGAAAGTAGGTATTAAAACGATTTCCAGCTAGCTGGGAATTAATTCCTCAAAACACCATTTTATGCACACCCCAGGGATGGAGCAAACTCGGATTACACGCATTTAGGACCAAATGAAAGTAGGTATTAAAACGATTTCCAGCTAGCTGGGAATTAACTCCTCAAAACACCATTTTTGCATGGAGCTTATAGAGATATGTGTGCATTCTTACTGACTGCCAAGTTTGTCCAAAGTTAGCGTGGTCAGAGTCTATTTTCCATAGTTGTCTGTTTTAAAACCTAAACATGTTAAAATAATAAAAAATAAATAACTGAATTAAATATTGATATATTACATTTACATGTTAAAAAAATTATACATTACACACACACACACACACACACACACACGCAGTTTCAAAGTAACTCTCTGTACAATTTGTACCAATACATACCTAGATTAAGAAACTAGTATAACGAAACTGGGTCCTGTAACACAGGACACAGGGCCGTGATTTATTGTATGTTTAAATTTACACAATAAACTTTTTTCAATTTTTATTCTCATTTTTCAATTTGTTTAGTTCCTTGGTAGCCGAACTTATTTTCACCCTTTAGCAGTTAAGGCGATAGTGGACGACCGCTTACCACACAGACGTAGTCCCCATTTTCCTCCCTGAATATTGACATTATAGAAAATCTTTTTAAATAATATAATTCATATTGACCATAGATTGACCATTGATTTTTTCGATTTTTTAATAAGAGTTAGGTTGAGCTTTTAAATATTTGTATTAAGTTGTTTTCGTTCCTATCTCTTATACTAATAAGAAAAAAAAGGGCATAGCTATAGTTAATAAACTTCTAACTTTATTAAAATATTTTCCATAATGTCTTTAGCCAGGAAAATGGCGACAGAGTTTATTGCCCCGTTTCCTCTAAATGTTGATAATAAAATGATAATTGTAACATCTCAGTCAAACCTAATTCTCATGTCTAGGTCGATATTGGACTCGGCGGAATCTTAAAAAGCTTGACAGGACTTGTCAATGGAGTCGTCAAGACAGCTCTCGCCGCCCTCAACGCTGTCCTAAACGCTGGTAAGATTAGCAATATGCCAAAGAGATTTTTCAAAAATTACAAAGTTTCAAATGTTCTCTGTTCGGCTGGCATCCGAACCACATTTATAATTTAAAACTATAACGAATGAACTGAATCATTCGCCGCTCACTTCGTTCATTTACTTGTCAACCAGTCGAGGACTGATTGACTGGCTGTTCAGATCGGATCGCGACGTTAACGCGAACGCACGCGCGCCCGGCGCGGCGGCATGGTTCGGGTTGGAAACCATGCCCGCCATCTTTAGTACCTCATGTCTTAGGTGACCGCGGCGGTCCCTCGGAATGAGGGGAGCTGCCTTTGCATGCATCACGTATAATTAGTATTTTGGGTACCTAGCTTCTTTTTTCATCAAATCTGTTTCATTCCCTATCCTATACCAACTTCCTTATATCCTTATTTGAGAGCATAGACATAGTATAGTAGTTATAGACATGAAACCGAGCGACCAGGGGTAAGAGAAAGACATATTCATGTATTCGCCATCGCTTCTTACCTATGCTGCCATAACCCGACCATGAAAAAAAAACCCGGTCGGTGATAAGGACAAAGCATGGCACTATTTTCTCTTTCCTCTTATAGGAATCGCAATAAGACTATCTTTCTATATCAAAGAGTGTCAGGCCCTTATTTGAGAGACATTCTAATGCCTCGATAAAATGTATTTTCTTAATTTTCTTAATAAGTTTGCAAGCTTGATTATTTTATTAAAAATAAAATAAGTTCGAGAAGTTGAAGAAGTAGAAGATGAAAAAGTTGTAGAAGATGGAGAAGTTGGTGAAGTTAGTGAAGTTGGAGAAAATGGAGGTCGAAGAAGGTGGAAAAATCTCATCACCTCTCGACACCCCTGAGCCGCTCACACCGGTGTTGCTCCTAGTCGTCATCACGACGGCAGTTTCAGGGGCCCATCTAGTCAGCGGCGAGTCACCGCCTGCCTCGATATCGTGTACAGACATTGTTATGGCAGGTGTCCGGACCTCTCAGCAATAGCCCAATCTTTTGACCAGCCAAACTTCAACACCATAACCGGCACTCTTTTCCACTGTATTTATAATAGCCCCTACGCCTGTTGGAACCGATTTACGGGTATCTATTTGTACCCGTGAATGGGTTCCAGCAGGTGTATTACATAACAGCAAACTTCTCCAAAGGGCCTCTACAAGGGCAAATAATAATAATAATAATAGCTTGCAGGGCAGCTTGTGGCGAGCTGAATGGGAAGTGACGTCCCTTGGGTCCCATACCCCCGAGAGTCGGTCAGGCCCCTCCCTCCGGCTTGCCTTCATTGGCCGGCTGGAGTGAACACTGAGCACGGGCCGCAGGACTCTCACCTCTGGCTTGCCTTTACCGGCCGTCCAGAGTGGGGTGTCAGAGCTATATGCTCGCAGGGTGGAAGTGAAATATGCATAAGACGCGAGTTGGCACAGTGGCTGTGAGTGTTTACAGCCACTGGGTAGAAAGCGGTGCACACCTCTCCACACCCTGAGCCACTCACGCGATGTTGTCCCCTTGTCGCTCCGTGCGAGCGGCCGTTTTCGGGGACCCATATTGTGAGTTGGCGAGTTACCACCTGTCCATTTTTTCGTGTTTTTAAACATAGATTGAGGCAGGTGCCATAGTATTTCCATAGACCCGGTAACCAGTACACCACCTATGGTGCTATGATGTTAGCATCTCAACACAATAGCCTAGTTTATTTTGTTTCTTATCATTGCAATAGTCCTGCACTAACCGGGGCTTGTCCTTGGGTGCACTACTATATTGCATACAGGGATAATCGTCGGTTGGTGTCACATCACCTTTTAGAGTAAATTGTCTTTTTACAAGGGGCCTCTGCGTGTTGGCTTCGGCCCCACGCACGCCTTCCAAATGTCCGGGACCCCATGGTCCCGAGATTATGTAAAGGACGAACATAATAATAATAATAAGCCCGCAGGGCAGCTTGTGGCGAGCTGTTGGGGAGTGACGACCCCACGGACCCGAGTGCTCCAGAGAGTCGATCATGGTCTCTGTCTCCGGCGTGTCTTCGTCGGTCGGAGTGGACCCCAAGGGGACCCGCAGGACTCTCAGCTCTGGCTTGCCTTCATTGGCCGTCCAGAGGGGAGTCGTAAGAGCTATATGCTCCAGGGGTGGAAGTGAAAGATGCATAAGACGCGAGTTGGCACAGTGGCTGGTAACAGCCACTGGGTAGAAAGCGGCGCACACCTCTCGACACCCCTGAGCCGCTCACACTGGTGTTGCTCCTAGTCGTCTTTACGGCGGCAGTTTCAGGGGCCCATCTAGTAAGCGGCGAGTCACCGCCTGCCTCGATAACGTGTACAGACATTGTTATGGCAGGTGTCCGGACCTCTCAGCAATAGCCCAATCTTTTGACCAGCCAAACTTCAATCCATAAACCGGTATACTGTTCACTTTTTCTACAATAGTCCCAATGCCTGCTGCGACCGGTTCATGGGTGTCTATTGTTGCACCTGTGAACGGGTTCCAGCAGGCATTCAACATGACATTAAAGCTCTCCAAGGGGCCTCTACGTGTTGGATCTATATCCCCACGCAAGCCTATCAAAAGAACGGGATTTATAGGCCCGTGAAATCCAGAAGGAGATACAAATAATAATAAAATACTTAATATACAGCAGGACTTCGAAAATATACTCAAATGGTCTCACGATATAACGGTATAATATTGAACACCGAAAAAACCAAATTTCTACTCATACAATCACCATATATAAAACCAAGTAAGAGCGTATTAAAATTATTGGTCATACATACGACTGTTTACATATCGAGAATCGTGACTGTAAATGTAAATTAATAGAAGTATTTGATAAATTTAAATACTTAGGGCTAACTATAGATAAACACATAAATTGGAAAATACACATAGATACAGTATGTAATAGACTACGGTCTATAGACGTACGATAGTATACTGTATAAAATTATTAGTTTAAAAAATATAGTTAATAATAAAATATTACGAATGCTATACCAATTATACCATGCACTGGCTGACGCTGTAATTGGATACGGGTTAATAGATTATGGACGCACCTTCAAAACTTATTTCGACAAAATATTAAACTTACAACTGCGATTATTAAAAATAATAATAGTTAATAAAAACTAAAGCAAACTGTAGTAACGATCCTGCCAGTGCATGATAAAGTTAAGTACTTAATAGCAACCCTTTCCACCAACTAAGACTATCTTCGTATATCAAATTTCATATAATTCGGTTTTATTGGGTCCCGTACAAATTTTCACCCTCCTTTTCACCCCCTTTAGGGTTGATTTTTGGGGTAACACCTATGCTACGTCCTTCCCCAGTACTCAAACTATCTCCAAACCAAATTTTATCTAAATCGGTTCAGCTGTATTGATTCCCTATACAAAGATAAAGATAAAAGATAAAGAGTTTATTATTCAAGCAACTTCCACACCCCACCCCCCTTTTCATCCCCTTGGGATGGTTGAGATGGTTTGGACACGTGGAAAGAATGAGTAAAATAATGCTAACAAAGTGAGTGTATAAAGGTAGAAACGGGAGTTGGAAGGGGCGGACCTCGGCGGACTTTCTCTGATCAGATCGGGTAAATCCTGAAAGTCCAGGTCAAGAGCACCCTAAACCGGCGAGCGTGTATGAGGAATGTTATGAAAGTGAAGGAAGCAAAAGAGGTATGTCAGGATCGTAGCAAGTGGAAATCCGTGGTCTCTGCCTACCCCTCCGGTAAATAGGCGTGATTATGTGTATATGTATGTAAAGGGTGATTTCTGGAATAAAAACTACCCTGTCCTTCCCCGGGACTCAAACTATCTCTATACCAAATTTCAACTAAATCGTGCAGCAGCGTCGGCGCGCGGGCGCCCCGCATAAGCCCCTTGTGGCTGTGACATACGGACGGACAGACAGACAGACAGACATGACGAATCTATAAGGGTTCCGTTTTTTGCCATTTGGCTACGGAACCCTAAAAAAGAAAGCTATTATATTATATATAGTTATAGCTTTTATTTCACAATCCATAATTCCCGCGGGAACAATATCTAGACCCTTCCGTACACCTGCATGAAATAAGATCTTTTTCGAGCAAGTGTGATGATGAAATAATATTATAACATAATTATGAATTTAAGAAATTGCCAGTAATATTCTCCATTATAATAGCAACAAAATGTTTAGTCAAAGCCTTTTCCTTACTGCACGTGTAGGTACATTAGCTGGACCTAATGTGTAATTTTCTGTTTGCGTGTATGTAATTTTGTTTGTTGTATTTGTATTGTTATTGATATGTTTTTCTTTCTTTTTGTCCTGTCCTGTTTCTTACTACTCGTATTTTATGAACCAACTGATTCGTTCTTACCTTTTCAGTTATCCGAACCATAAGTGATGTCTTCGACGTCGTCATTAATTGTAAGTATAATAATTTGACCTGATTTAAGGAAACCTGTCCCGTTTATTTATTTAATCTTTATTGCACAAAAGAAAATACAATCGTACCAAAGGCTGACTTAATGCTATGAGGCATTTGTAGGCAGAAATTTTGTAGGCGGTGTAACATTGTGATTACATAATTATATATACAAGTAATATACTTAAATAATGCATAGGCATACATACATACATACAAATACATATGATATCATATGAAACTTACAAAACAGAAACACTACGAATTTCTCATTCTGCCAGCAAAGTACTCACGTAAGGATTTTTAAATGCAAATCTATTCGAACAATGTCTAATTTTAACAGGGAGTAACCCGTTGTCTGTGTCTATAATCAATCTTGAAAACTAACAGACCCATTTCCCATTATTCGATTGAGCTAAAACTTCACATATTTATGTATGTTGTGTGATTATGCAATATTATTGTACCATTGAGTTGATCTGATGATCGATACTGAAGGTGGCCATAGAAACTCTGTGATAAACAACTCAACCTTCTTTAATTGTGCTCGAGTTTGTTACAATTATCTCAATAAGTTTTAGTTCTGTTAAAAAAAGGACAGTCAGCGATAAAAGCTTGGTATCTGACTGCTAAATCCTCTGTTGCAGTGCTCCAAGTCCTCCAATGGTTTCTCAACAACTTGGTTTCTGGTCTCGGTTCCTTCTTGGTCAGACTGGTCGCCTGCCTCATCAAAATCGTCGTCTGTTTGCTTGGACTCCCAGGTTAGTTCAACCATCATTGTCGTCATCATATTATCTTTTTAATTATCTATAGGATTCAAAATCAACTTCTCTTAAAAACTGACATTCATCAAATTTATAACGATTTCGCCAATGTCAAAAATGTGCTTGTAAAGAAAGCATGACGTTGTTCGATAGTTGCTTTAAGCAAAGTGATATCTGGACTTTATAAATAGCCACGATGGATTGCCGGGTGTTGACTTATAAGCAGGCATCGTAAACTGCGAGCGAAATCCATTGAAATGACGTACTTTGACTTGACTTGACTAAGTAACAACCCTAGTACTTCAATGGATTTCGATCGCAGTTTACGATGCCTGCTTATAAGAATGAAATTTCCATACTTCCATAGTTCATGTCATAAATCATAATGTGTCATAGAAATTTTATCAATCAATCTATGTTTACAATAGTATTTTATACAATCGTGATATAATAGAGAGGTTTTCAGTCGAGTACCGTGTTTAAGCAACGAAGCTTGCTGAGTTGCTTAAGTTAAGGTACGAGATTGAAAAGCTTGATTATATCACTATTGTATACAATACTTTTTCTACGAGACAAAAAAATAATACTTTCAACTAGTAAAATCATATAGGTAAACAAACCAAAAGTATACATACAGCCAAAGAGGATAATCTTTGATACAGCTAAGATACGCGAGCTTCCGCAGCCCGCGATACCTTCATACTCGTACGCGCCCCCGGCGGGTTGTTCAACGACACCTCCTCGTAACTCATGAGGCCCTGGTACCTGCTCCGAGCTAAATTCAATTTTAAGACAGTTTTTTTTCTCGATTTTGGCCACCATAGCCTATGGAGACTAACAAGCAACGCTAACGGTTTTCGTAGGATATGGATGTTGCTATATGAAGGGTGTCACATGCGCGTTTCTGACTTATGAAGCAATTGTTTCTACTACATCACAAAATAAAATGTTTTTGTTGGCCAACCAATCACAAAGCAGATGCGACGCAGCAGCGTGTTTAAGTAGACTAATTTGCATTGAATCGAGTCAAGAAATATTTTATCGAAATGTATGAAGTTCTATTTTCAAATTTTTTATAATTGACTAAACCGTGTCGATAAAATTCCTTAGCGAGGTTTCGACTAGCAAGAACTTGCATGCAATTTTCATTACATTGCGGTATCTGATCAAACTTTTGAATGCAGTTTTCCTCCGTATTCGGCAATGTAACGAACGAAAGTGTGTCTAAACCTCGCTTTAAGGATGACTCACGTTAGACCGGGCCGTGACCGTTCCGAAGCTTCCGGCGCTTACTTTTCTATGACATGACAGGTGATCACGTGATGCTTTCCATAGAAAACGAAGCGCCGGAAGCTCCGGCCCGGTCACGGCCCGGTCTAACGTGAGTCATCCTTTATGCTTGAATCGGAAGTGCCATAGACTATCCAACGTTGCAACTGTAACTTGTAAGTTGCATATGAAGTTGTAATGCCAGCACCACACTTCTGTATTTGGCAAATATTCGTGTTGCATACCTTTTGTTTTGTATGTCAAAGGAAAGAGATGCAACACGAATATTTGCCAAATAAGGCGAAGTGTGGTGCCAGTACACAAATTATACTCGACAAGTAGAAAGAAAAACGCTTATAAATGTTCACCTGTTGAAATATTAGCGAGAATCTCTTGTCTCAGGAAACAAGGGCGTGTGCAACAAAGGCTGGAACGCCCGTTTCGGCGGAAACGGGGAACTGTCAGTCGGTGCCGACATCAAGGCCTACCTCAAAGTCTTCGGACTTCTCAACGTTAATGCTCAACTTGCCTTATACATTGACATCATTTCCGGAGGACAAGGTATGTTTGTCATTATCATATATATCAATAAATAAACAAATAAACAAATCATCATTCGCTTGCCCTTTTCGCCTTCCTCATCCTTCCTTTCCTTTCCTCCTTCCTTTTTTTTCATTTTGTATGTTTGTAATTTATTTGTGATATTTTCTATAAAAAGGGACCTTATTGTCGATGGCGCTTACGCCATTATAAACGATGCTCCGATATAAATACAATGCAGCGCGATGACAACTTTTCATAGAAAATGCCCCATTTATTTAGTCGTAATGTATGGCATTCCAAACAAGATTTGTAATGCCATACGTTACGACGTTACAATGGCCAAGGGCGCAATTAAAATTGACGAAATTATATTAATATTCATTCAATATCCAACTTAGATATTAATATATTAGTATTGTACATTTATTTCTCTTCTTTGATTTCTATTCTTTGTATTACTTTTTGTATTGCTGTTGATGCCCAAAATAAATAAAATAAAAAATAAAATAAATAAATAAACCGAAGTTTATTAATTAAAAACGATTTATAAAACTGTTCTTTGGGATTTTATGTATACGATGCTTGCTTACCGTTTTTAATAATCAATTTATACAAGTTAAATAAGGAAAAAATCGAAATTAAGTATATTACAAAATAATTTTAGTAAGATTTGCAATTACTTCAATACAAGGCGCGCTGATGTTTTTATTTAAAACGTTAACATTATTTTCATCTTTTGTCTAAGTCTTGAACTTTCATAGGTACTTTAATTAATAATGTTGGCATTTATTCCTGGCCCATTATTATTCATATTTGTTATTAATTATGTATTTTTATGTGACAGGAATGACAGGAATACCAAGTGGCTCCTGCTACAATGTCTTCAGCAATATGAATACTCTTTGCGGTTTGATCACCAGTAAGTAACTTCGATAATAATATGTATCAATATTACATACAGTGGTACTACGTAAACGAAATTAATAACTAGCTTAAATCTAAAATAGGCCCTTGAGGCATTGTACCAAGGATGCTGGCGGCATTTCCCCGCTGTATCGCAATGCTGATACGTTGTGCGAGAAAACCGCCAGCTCTTCGGTCACCAGTTACGTCAACCAGACGCTTCGCGATTTCTGCAAACAACTTATGCGCGCTGGGACCCCATGGACCTAGAATTTCAACTCCAAATGGAACGAAATGAAATGTAAATGAGATGATCAAGTTTCATGTTTATGAAGATTATATTTGAATTCTTTTAATGCAGTTCTTTACTTGTTTGGATCACTATCACTTAATGTTAAAATTGTAATATGTACTTTAAAATATTGCCTTTTTTCTAATGGTACAATGAAGATTCGTCACGAAAATTCTTTCCGTCCAGTTATTTGCTGTACCAAGTTTTAATGTTAAAATTCTACTTGTATTAATCTTACTTTGTAGTATACAGTGTTAGATTTAAATTATCAAATTGACAAAGTCATTTTCATTACTTTGCAGTTTTTTTAATGATATCTGTTATTATATTACGTATCAATTATTTATTCTATTTTTGATGTTATTATTCTTTCCGTGCAGATTACGAGGAGATCTCTAAAGAGGAAGTGCCTCAAATTTTCGTTAGCAGTGAGTATTCAAATATATTAGGGTCTACTTTAATTTAAATCATAATCATATTTAATTATACGAACGGGTCTGCCGCGATTTAATTTCATTGTTTTAACCTTGAATTCCGACGTTTCAGCTGAGTTGCACCAGCTGTGGTCACGGAAAGACAGACGTCCCAGCAAAATGGCAACGGAGTATTAAGTAAACAACAATTGACTACCCGAAATTAGCCCGTTCGTATAATTAAATGTTTTCAAAAAACGCGAGTTTAATTAAAGCATTATCATATTATTTTAACATATATTTTAACTGTAGAAAATTATTGACACCAAATACGTATACAGCAGTCTATCATTTTAAATTGAATATAATTAGGTTGTTTATATTTTATCAATAAAAATATAAACATTTTATACATTTATATCTGCCTCTACTTCTTTTGATGTTATTTGAGATGTGAGGTCTCTTATTATTATTGAAAATGAAATTTGAACTATTTATTTTCAATAATTAAATCCAATTACATGTTAATTCCGTTTAGTATATACGATCTTTATTACATATGATTATTTACTAAACATTCCTTTCTTCGTTCATTGATTTCTTTCTGATATAATTAGGGTTTTGAATGATTCACAGTTAGTTTCACTGGACTTATATTGACCGGGATATAGACCGTGATTACCTTTTGTATTATTTATGAGTTCCCGATATTTCGACGCAGTTACATGCATCACCCGTGAACATGATGCATGTAACTGCGTCGAAATATCGGGAACTCATAAATAATACAAAAGGTAATCACGGTCTATACCCCGGTCAATATAAGTTCTTTCTGATAATCTTATGTTTCTTTTTTTTACTTTTATGAGTTTTTATTAATACAATCTATTTCAACTTAAATTTTCAGTCTTAATTATGATCGGTTCCGTCAGTAACTCCTGTGAGAAGAACTGTAAGTATTTAATAACTAGCTTCTACTTTTCCTCTTTTCCCTCTTTAGTTTTTTTCATTTACATCGACTTTAAAATGTTAAAGTGTGGAAGCGCCACAACAAAACTATTCTTACCTATGCACATTTAGCTTAGTCATACTGCACAGATTTTACTTCTCCGATATTTCTGTTTGTAGCCGCCGTGCAGGTCTCGACGACTCAAATAAAAAGGCTTCTATTTGAAGTTAACTGATGTAATAGGTACTGGTTAAAAGAGTTTCTTAACTAAACGGTTAAATGTAGAAGTGGTGGTTGTTGTATGAAGGCTGATGCAAGAGTGATCCCATCAAAAACATTACATGTAAAAAGATGCAAGTCTAGCAACGCAGTTCTTCTACTACAAAAAAGTTTGAGATGTAATGTGAAACCAAGTCGGTTATTTTAGTCAGTGCCAGGGGGTGTTAAAACCGTAACAATATTAGATACCTTTATTTTTTTAATACACACATAATGACTTGGCAATCGCACACAATGCTTTACTTGTAATGTTTGTTATAGAAATTTTATCCTGAATAAGAATATTATCGATTAGGTAGTATAATAAAATAGGGAGTGTTTGTTTTTTTTTAATTTTAGTTGGTTCAAATCCCGGGCGAGGCAAGCGAGTTTTAGAAAATCTTTGAATGCAGTTTTATTTCTTTTTAAAAATAAAGGAATGTCTCCTTTAAGTAAAATGAGCCAGCTTAAGGATTTAAGGTAGTATCCCTCCAGGGCCCGACTTATCTTTCCACACTGTATGTATGCCTTTAACATTTGAAGAGTTCTCTCCCATCCCATCATCAGAACTGCGTTTAGACAAATACGGGACCAATCTGTATGTATAAATACTTACAATCAAAAAAACAATTTTTAAAATCGGTTCAGAAATAAAGGAGTTATGGAGTAACAAACATAAAAAAAACAACCGAATTGAGAACCTCCTCCTTTTGAAATCTTGAACTCGGTTAAAAAAGGTGGTTTAAATTTAGACGCCTCTAATTGGCCGCGATACAAATTATGTGGAGCGCTCCTATTGGTGCTTTAGAAAAACCGGCCAAGTGCGAGTCGGACTCGCGCACCGAGGGTTCCGTACATTACATAATTTTAACAATGTACATCATATATTTTTTTCAGTTTTATCATTCTCTTATTTTAGAAGTTACAGGGGGGGGGGACACATTTTACCACTTTGGAAGTGTCTCTCGCGCAAACCATTCAGTTAAAAAAATTCTAATATCATAGAAACCTCAATATCATTTTTGAAGACCTATCCATAGATTAGATCCCCACACGTATGGGTTTGATGAAAAAAATTTTTATTGAGTTTCAGTTCCAAGTATGGGGAAACCCCAAAATTTATTGTATTTTTTTCTATTATTGTATGAAAATCTTTATGCGGTTCACAGAATACATCTACTTACCAAGTTTCAACAGTATAGTTCTTATAAGTTTCAGAGAAAAGTGGCTGTGACATACGGACGGACAGACAGACAGACAGAAAGACGAATCTATAAGGGTTCCGTTTTTTGCCATTTGGCTACGGAACCCTAAAAAGCTTCCGTATTACTAGCCGAGCCCGACGGCTGCGTTTAGCTACTGCATTTGGAATATTTTAAGATTTTATACAAATAAAAGGTTGCGTTCGCAACACTGTTCTTATCCATTGTTTTTGAGTATTTGTTTGACGGCCTCCTAGCCTCGTCGGCAGTGACCCTGCCTACCAAGCAAAACGTCACGGGTTCGAATCCTAGGCCTTTGACAAATATTTGTTCCTGACCTACGGATGTTTTCTATGTATTTATATTTGTCGCCGTCTAGTAGGCACAAGTTTCATAACACAAGCCTTACTGACGTTTACTGTGGGATCGATTTGTGTAAAATTGTCCTATACCTATATTATTTATCAGATAACTATAGAACTCGTTACCATTTAGAAGTCAATCGGTGGAGAAATATTGAATATGGCTCCCATCTCCACATTTGATTTTCCACAGTATATAAGTAAAATGATGTCATTAATATGATGCGTGTTATTTTAGCTGGAAACGAATTTATCGACAACATCGTGCCTAAGTGCAACCCATACCTGACGCAATCCGGATACGGAGGTAAATAAAATTGAATTCTTAAAGCAGTATATTTGACTAGGCTGGATTCGTATTAAATTAAACGGACTTCTAAGGTCGTCTTACAATTATTATTAAAGCCTGCAAGTTGCTTAATTACCCGCCTCAACAATTATGTACAATTACAATTACCCTTTTTTGTAGGTATCATCGGCCAATTGCCCGCTATCAAGCGCACCTGCAGTGCTGCCAACGGCGACAATATTAACTGGACCGGAAGCAACAGCACCACCACAGTAAGATTTAAACTAATTAACAAAAATAAAAGACAAAACAAACTTCAATATATACAGAATTAATTTATTTATTTATCGACACATTTATTTACACGGCACACCAATACACCGAGAAATTATTTTTTTACCAAATTAACAGAACAAGAATACATAAAAACAAAACATAAGAAACTAGATATTATCACATACAGGTACTAGCCTATCATCCATCATCTCACAATACTTCAAGCATTCACGGTAGTCACGGTACACACACCCATCCAGACGCAAACATGGCCGCCAGGAGCGCATTGAACATCGCCAGTGCGCAGAGCAGCGGCGAGTTCCTACGCGACACCGTGCGCACGGCCGGGACCGCTAGCAGAGGGCGCTTTCGAGGCCTCAAATTTACTTTCGGGACTTCCGGGACATAAAGCCTTAAGACTACCCACGAGTTCTGGGAAGTCTCCCCTCGCAGCATACGACACACCGTGATTAGCAAACTAATGTTGCGCCTTACCTCCAGAGAGTTATATCCGAGATCCCCAAGTACAAATTTTGTTGGATACAGAAACGGGTAATACCCGTGACTTTTTTTATATAGGAATCACAAGAACGCTTTCTGGACTCTCTCTAGAAGTAAGGCATATGACGATTCACGTGGGTGCCATACGATTGAAGAAGACTCTAGTTTGCTTCTGACCAATGCATTAAAAACAAGCTTTATGCTCCCGATATCCCTTAAGTCCTTCGTATTACGGCACACAAAGCCCAATCTCCGAAAACTGTTTTTTGCGAGGGTTTGAATATGTTCATGGAAAGTGAGGCGAACATCAAATATCACTCCGAGATCTTTTATGGAGAGCTTTCGGTCGATAGCGTCATTTCCGAGCCTATAATGCGCAAGAAGAGGCTTAGCGGCACGACTAAACGTGCATACACAGCATTTGTCAACATTGAAATAAAGTTTATTAGCAGCGCTCCATCTCATTACAGCGTCAATATCCTCCTGAAGAGAGGTGCAGTCTCTGCTTTGCTTCACTCCAAAAACCTATTTCAGGTCATCGGCATACAGTAAGCAGTTTGCATTCTTAACCTCTGCCTGTAAGTCGTTGACCATCAATCCAAACAAGAGTGGACTCAGTATGGACCCCTGACTGACGCCTGCGGGCTTAGCACGGTAGCATATTTATCGCCTGTCACCATGCCTGTCACGTTCTAACAAGTATGTAAGTGCGAAAGTGACAGGCATAGTGAAAGGTGGTAAAAATGCAACCATGCTGACACCGCTGATCTAGTGTGATATGTAGCAGAGACAAAGCACCCATGACGGACGTAAACGGACGTTAATAATTCAATATATATGTATAATTAGCGAACAAATCAAATTATTTTATGAAATACTAGCGATCCGCCCCGGCTTCGCACGGGTAGTTCAACTAATGGGGTTGGCCGGCCGAAATAATTAGCAGATGGCGCCAGCATAGCTTGCCCTGTCAATCCCTAGAATTGTGTCAAATTTTAGTTTTTTTAATGCCCTGGATGCCAGCCCTTTAAGCCAAATCTCATAGAAAAAGGGGCAAGCTATAATGGCGCCATCTCTGCAAACCTCTGACAGTTGCCAACCCCATTTACACAAAACCTTTACAAATTATACATATAAACCTTCCTCTTGAATCACTACCTATTTAAAAAACCGAGGGACAGACCAGAGCAGAAAGCGACTTTGTTTTATACTATAAATAAATAAATAAATATTATAGGACATTCTTACACAGATTGACTAAGTCCAACGGTAAGCCCAAGGAGGCTTGTAAGGAGGTGTTTTATACTATGTAGTGATTTTTCGCTAGTTGTATAGATGGCAGCACCATCTCTCTCGCTATACCGTAATCCAGTAAAGGATTCGTATAGGAGGTGCAAGCACACACTGCTCGCCCTTAGAGTTGGTCAAAGGCGCCTGGCCTTTCTAAGATAGCATACACCAGAGAATTTGGGACGGGTACCGCCGTGGCCTGGTGGTCTAGTGTTCAGGACGTTAGCCGCGTAAGCTGAAGACGCGGGTTCGATTCCCTCCTCGGCCACCGATGGACTTGGCGTCGTAGAGACATACATGTACTTTAAGTACATTACTTCTACTTCTTCCGACATCAATACAATACTTAAACTAAATCGTAATAAAGTTTTCTTAAATGCAGTAACTAGGTACCATTATCTATTTTAAACGCGATCTGTAGATATCTATTTCTATTTGGAGAAGTATTCCAAGGTAGCAGATTTGACGCGTTGTTTCATCCGCTACTTTTGATTCTGACTGAACGCTAATACCACAGTGTAAAAAGTATACAGTGGACCGACGCCGAGCTACTAACAGTCTAACAATGGCGAATGTATGCAGCTTGGGTGCGCGCGTTACACCTCGCCCCTCGCACCCCGCACGATTGCCCTGTCTAGACGGCTTCGTCGAATGACTGTATTGTTTTCTAGATATAAGCGTTCCTAGTCCCTTGATGAAGACATCCAGTATTGACACCAGAGCCTGGACCACTTGGACGCCGAACAGAGAGAGCCCCAAATAAACTTTCAATAGAGAATATCTCGAAAACTGTTCAAGATAACGAAAAATTTGACTGAATGAAACTCGTAGCAAATTTAATCAGCTTTCGTTTTTGTTTAAGTACTCATGTCGCTAAGACGCAGTTTCCAAGATATGTAAAAAATCTAAAAATTTTAGCCCCCAGCACCAGGATTACGGCCGGGGACTTTTGATATGTTCACCTCCTAACTATTCCAAACAACGCTACGAAGTCAAAAATTGTGTTCCAAGCATTTCCCTCTATAACTTTTTTTGGGCATTCATTTCCTGGCCTAAATTTGAAAACGCTCTTAAGCCCACTCCAGACTACGCGGCGCGAAGCCGCGAACGCGAGTGTGGAGTCGATTTCGCTGATTAGCGAACTATAGACTCCACACTCACGTTCGCGGCTTCGTGCCGCGATTCGCGCATGGAGGGCCCTTTAGACTGTGTAATATTGTTCCCAAATATGTATCTATATAATTTTCCTTTCCAGTCTTAAGCAGCAGTGTGACCGCTTCCATCTACGTGGACATCGCCACTTGCAACAACGTGGCCGTTCCATGGTCGGGATCTGTCTCCACCAGCAACTAAATATATTACGACATATAGATGGTCAAGCAAATCTTGTCAGTATAAAAAAGCGCGAAATTCAAATTTACTATGAGGCGATATCGCTTCGCGCCTACATTATTTAAACTTGCCGCCTTTTTCTACTGACAAGATTTGCTTGACCAGCTATAGTTACCTTACGAGAATATTTAATAAATACACTAGCCACCCGGCAGTCGGCGTCTATCCAACTCTATACCCTATTGCCCTCCACACTCGTGCGCGAATCATGGCGCGAAGCCGCGAACGCGAGTGTGGCGTCGATTTCGCAGATTGTTCACGCCTTCGCGCCTTGTTCCCCGTTTTTTGTCGGTTTTTCGGCCCGCGTCAAAGGAGGCGCGAAGATCTTGCAAGACTCCACATTACACACTATTTTGGCTCATCAGTGGAAAGATAAATATTAATTATATATATTATGATTATATTGTGTTAAGCGGCTATATTTTACGGTTTTACAACAAAACAAAATGGAATAACAGCTAATTAATCACGTATGATACCGTAGATAACTAACAGTTAAACTCGATCAGCTGATGCTTTTCCGCCATCTTGCCGCAAGCCAAACTGCGAAATTCCCATGAAGTTGTGCGAGTGTGGAGTCGCCGGTCGGCGCCGCGATTCACGCACATAGTCTGGAGGGAGCTTATGGCTGTTTCTACTGTTCGACGCAACGTTGTCGCAACTCCGCAGCGACGCCATTTCTTGTTATTTTTTGTTTACGAGTTATTTACGAAAAAATATAAAAAAGGGACCTTTTAAATCCATTCCATATTTCACATAATATAATTGCAATTCCAATGTGTTATTTTAGTTGTTAGTTTCTTTTTCCATAGAGTTATTGTTAGTGTGGTTAGTTTATAAGTTTAATTGAAATATGGACCCCTTATTGGGTAAAGGCCTCCTTCATCTTGTCATGTATCCCTGTATTTGCCTTTATTCATCCAGTTGTTTCCTGCTATATATTTTATGACATATATCTTTTGGTTTGGTTTTGGTTTTCATATTTTTGGTATAAATGAATAAAGGAAATAATAACTAATAAATGTATTGCTGAATTATATTTTGTTTACTTTATCTACATACTTTACTCTTAAACATTACCCACTTTAGGCTCAGACCGATTTTGTCCGCAGTATTATTTTGTCACCTATGTTGTCCTCATTGCCATATGATCCATTCTTATCTCGTCCACATTCCTATAGTCCACAGTGTTAACTTGTCACCATTCCTACATCGCCGTAGAAGATACGAATAGTGACGAGTTAGCACTGTCGACCATATAGGAATATGGACAAGATAAGAAATGGGCGATATAACAATGTGGACGCGGTAGAAAGGTGACGTAACGTCCTATTGTTAGTCGGCAGAGTTGGTGAGAAACGTTAAGGATGACTCAGGTTAGACCGAGTCGTGTCCGGGCCGGAGCTTCCGGCGCTTCGTTTTCTATGGATAGCACCACGTGATCACCTGTCATGTCATAGAAAAGTAAGCGTCGGAAGCTCCGGCCCGGTCTAACGTGAGTCATCCTTTACGGACTACGACTCCAGGAGTCGCGCGTTCTGCGCTTGCCAAAGCTGCCGAGTAAACTTTTGCCAATCGTCTTTGCCACCACTGCGACGAAATGCTGAAGGTAATCTGATTCAAAGCGCAAGACAAAGCCGATCATCTAGGTACCTACTCTTTTTGCTTCAAACTCGACCTTGAACGACGACGTTAGCGCGGTACCGCCATCCATCCCGCGGTGCGCATTATATACCAGGGTGCCATCCGTTTGCGCCGTAGCGAACGAAACGGTAATGTCTCTGTCTCTATCACACTTACGTATTAGTGCGACAGATAGATAATTTAGCGTATCGTTCGCAGCGGAGCTAACGATTTATATCTTGGCTAGGTACCCAGAAATCTCTTCGCAAAGGGATCTTCGGCAGCTATCCCTGAACGTTCATAAGTCAAACCCGCAGTTGTGCTCCCGAGTTGTGCCCCGTGTTAGCGCGTCGTTTGTTTCACGCTCCGCTCTATATGATCGCCAGAAAGTAAGAAATTTCAGTCGACCTGAATGGCAGCAAAAATGCATTTTTATTATTTCACGGCCATATTATTATACTAACTATTTCGCAGGACCTTCGTCGGACCGGATAAAATTATTTCGCGGGCCGGATCTGGCCCGCGGGCTGTACTTTGCCCACCACTGCTCTCTATATACCTACTTAGCAACAAACGGCTTGTTCCATTTTAGTGGAAGACGGCCCTTGTGCATCCTGTGCTTTGGCTATAGTCCCTACGCTGGTCTAATGCTTATTAGGGACTTCACATACACCTTTGAATTTCTTTGCGGATGATGCAGGTTTCCTTACGTTTTTTCACCGAAAAGCTAGTAGCGAATATCAAATGGTATTCCGTAGTACGTAAGTTTCGAAAAACTCATTGTTATGAGCCAGGATTTGAAACCGCGACCTCTGGGTTGAAAGTCGGACGACAGACCACTCGGCCACCAGCGCTTTATTGACCGAGCGTTAGAGAAAGTCTCCGTTTCAGTTTGGGCAAAAATGTTTTCATATTTCCGGATGTTCTTATCAGATCAGCAGATCTAAAACAGAACACATGTTCTGCGATTTTGGCGGTCTCTCCAGTTTTACTGCCAGAACTCGACAGCGTTACATTGCCGGTCTTCTCCGACTTCAAGTATCTCGGTTCGCTCGTACAGTGCGATGGCGATATTGACCGTGACGTGAAAAACCGGATTAGCAAAGGATGGATGAAATGGCGACAGGTTACGGGAACCATTTGCGACGCCTGTATGCGTCTCGGCTGAAGGGTAAATTTAAAAAACGATCATAAGACCTGTCGTCATGTATGGATCAGTGTTGGGCCCTAAAGGTGACGGAAGAAAAGAGATTACATTTAGCGGAGATGAGAATGTTAAGGTGGATGTGTGGCGTGACGAGAATGGATAGGATAAGGAATGAATATATAAGAGGAAGCCTGAAAGTTGCACCCATAACAGAAAAAGTATGGGCAAATCGCCTAGCGTGGTACGGGCATGTGATGCGGAGGGATGAAAGATGTGACGAGAAAGGTATTAAGAATGATTGTGGAGGGAGGTACGAGGAGAGGAAAACCGAGGAAAAGGTGGATGGACTGTGTGAAAGATGATATGAAACTAACGCAAGTGAATGATGAGATGACGGGTGACAGAGAGGTATGGAAGAAAAAGATGCTGCGCCGACCCCAAGTGAATGGGACAAGGGCAAGCGAATGATGATTTCCGGATGTTCTCTGTTCTCTACAGGTCGCAATTCTCAACCGATTCTCATGAAATTTTGTGAGCAGTGATGATTAAGCTCAGAATAAATTTAAAAATGGAGCAATTTAAAAGTTCAAGACTCACACAAGTCAGTAATTTTTCCACTTTTAAATTTATTCTGAGCTTCATAACATCGTTCGCAGACGTTTCTGCTTGTTAAAAAATTTATTCAGTGATTATTAGTTTTTTTCATCGATTCATTTTGGTTTTTTTTAAGGTTTCGTACCTCAAAAGGAAAAAACGGAACCCTTATAGGATCACTCGTGCGTCTGTCTGTCTGTCCGTCTGTCATAACCTATTTTCTCCGAAACTACTGGACCAATTAAGTTGAAATTTGGTACACATATGTAAGTTTGTGACCCAAAGATGGATATGTAACGTAAACAAATTAATTTTACCCACTGGGGCCACTTTTGGGGGGTAAATGAGAAAATTAAAAAATAAAGTTTGTCAAACTATATCGTGTTACATATCAAATGAAAGACCTCATTGTGAGAATCTCGAATATATTTTTTTTATAATTTTAAGATAAATAGTTTTGAAGTTATTCAAGAAAATAGGCAAAAAATGACCATTCCCCCTATATCTCCGAAACTACTGGGTCAAAAATTTTGAAAAAAATACACAAAATTGATCTTTACCTATAGATCACCGGAAAACCTGTTAGAAATGTGCAGTCAAGCGTGAGTCGGACTTAATTACTTAGATTTTGATCCGACCCCTATGGGCTTTTTAAAGACATTTCACATAAAAAATACATTGTTTAAATTGTGTAATGTACGGAACCCTTGGAACGCGAGTCCGACTCGCACTTGGCCGTTTTTTTTTAAAGGGCGGAGCCGTGAGGGTTTGCGAGGTCTACAACTCACAGAGCTACTTGTAAAAAAGACTTAAGATAATAAATAAAAAGGCTCTCAAAGTTGAAAAGTAATTTAATATATAAATCTAGTAACTTCAAAGGAATACAACAACATAGGTAGTGTCAGGTGGGGTAAATATAAGATGCGGGTAAAAATAAGAAAAACTTACTTATTTGTCTTAACAAATAGGTAAGTTGTTGAGTGTTAAGTAAAGGCTTTGTCTTATTTTTACCCGTTTCTTATATTTACCACTTGACCCTCTACTTAAAAATAGCAAACAAATTGAGCCCCTCATTTAGCCTAAACAACATTTATACAATAATAATAAGAATAATCAAAATAACAGAACACACAAACAGAAAAGTAAGGGCAAATCGCCTAGCGTGATGCGGGCATGTGATGCGGAGGGATGAAAGTCATGTGACGAGAAAGGTATTAAGAATGATTGTAGAGGGAGGTACGAGGAGAGGAAAACCGAGGAAAAGGTGGATGGACTGTGTGAAAGATGATATGAAACTAACGCAAGTGAATGATGAGATGACATGCTGCGCCGACCCCAAGTGAATGGGACAAGGGCAAGCGAATAATGAATAAGAATAATCAATCAAAACAATTTAAAGTGCATTGCGTCTCTTATCTCTTGCGAACTTAGCCGCCGCTATACAATTCGGAAATAACATGAACATTCAAGTAACATATATATATTTATGGTACAGTTGGAGATATATCGGAGCGGCCGAGGTGCCCACAAATATCTAACCACGCCTCTATGAGGGCTACCGTTTTTGTGCTCACCAGTTGGCGCCACTGTAGATGTAGGTCCAGACAAACAGATCTCAAAATACTTCTATGCTTATTTTTATAAAATCAATAGGTTATAATACACAAAGGTATTTTAACGTCTAAGGGTCGGTTGCACCAACTGTTTGTGATCGTTAAAGAGTTCGCTAAGTTTCATTGTATGGAAAGTTTCATAGTAAACCGCCGCGGCGCGCCGGTTGACGTTGATCAGTCTGTCAAGTGCGGTGGTGCAACTGGCACTAAATGTGTAATTTTTTCAACCTGTTTAATTTTGCATATATTTTAGTTGGCACTTTTTTTTAAACCACTTACATTTATTGAGCTATATCTATTGTTTACCATAATTAATCAAAGATGGACAAATATTTACCACAATTATGAATAAGGAGTGAAATGTCCCAATGAAAAAGCTTGAAACCCCCCTAACTTCTATGCATTTGACATTTTGAAAGACCTCCATCTACACTAGCGCCCCTAGCGGTGAAATTAAACGCGGTAGCGCTCATTGTCGAGGCGCTGGAGTGCGTGTTCAGATATTTTAGAGCACCTCGGCCGCTCCGATATATCCGATGGCGACTGTACTAGTTTTCGTTGCTAGGAATTGTAATAGGTACAATTAACCTCGTAAGACCCACCATAGAAAGTTTTCCAATTTTCAATTTGAACCTTATTTTATAAGTAAATTGGAACGAATTTCGTTTGTTTTACAACGCAATGAAACGATAGAAATGCAAAATTTATTTGTTTCATGAAAGATTGCAACAAAAATGTACATTTTACTCACGAGGATAAATTAGAGCGAGTAAACGTTTTACATACAAAACTTCGCTTGTATGGAAGCGGCCTATTGGCGGACGGATCGTGAGACTCTTAACAAAGTAATATTCATAACAATCATAGCAAAAAAATGATGGCGTTAAATTCTATTTCTTATGTCATTTTATTGCAGTAAAATAACCCCAGTAACTACAGAATAGTACATTTTACAACTAGTGTAAAAAGACATTTCACACGTGTTGTAAACGACGTTTTTTAATACAATTGCGAAAAAATAATAAATTAATAAATCATTAGTAGAATCATACCACCAAACCAAACCAAAACCAAAAGTACCTATACAGCCCTTGATAGTTGAGCTGCCGCAGCCCGCGATACCTTCATACTCGTGCGCGCCCCGGCCGCGGCCGCCGCGGGCCCGGCGCGGGTTGGTCAACGACACCGAGGAGTAACGAGTGAGGCCCCAGTACCTGCTCAAGCTAAATTAAATTTTAACTGCGTTTCGAAACTATAGTTTGGAACTAAAAAGTAAAAAGCACTAGTTCGAGAAATTGAGCTTCTCGCACGCTACGCAGCCACAAAAAGTACCACTTTTTGAGCAACTGTATTAAAAATGTACATTTAGACTTAAGAGGATAAATTAGAGCGAGTAAACGTTTTACATAAAAAACTTCGCTTGTATGAAAGCGGCCTATTGGCGGACGGATCGTGAGACTCTTAACAAAGTAATATTCATAACAATCATAGCAAAAAAATGATGGCGTTAAATTCTATTTCTTATGTCATTTTATTGCAGTAAAATAACCCCAATGTACACATCACATAAAAAGTTAAAAAAAAATACAAAACAAGTAAGTAACAGAAATAAATATACCATAGAATACGCGAATGCATCTACTTCGCGTGTCCGAACCCCGACCAAGCGTCGAGGCTGACCGTCGCTCTTTACAGTCTACGCGCGTCAGTTGTTGCAGCCGGACGTCCGTGAAAACTTAAAAAATGCTTCGTTGCATGATAATTAACTGCAACAGCCCAAAAATTGCTAGCACTCAAAGGCAAGAACATATTTCCTATCACAGATAAGTAATTTTAAAATTATATTATGCGTAAATTTTGTATGAAAAAGTCGGCACGCTTGGTTTCAATACAAATCGTGGTTTTTGCGTCATCTACCGTATATATTAAATCTGTGTAAGTAACTAAGTACAGTCGAAGGCAATAATATCGATCCAGACAAATAGCTCAAAAATATGTGAACACGACTTTATTGTCTAAGGTGTAAGAGCGTACACATATTTTTGAAACTTTGGGAATGTATACATATTTATGCCCTTGACTGTACACGCCTCTAAGACACTGACAATATTTGTGTCGTTTTCAAGCAAAAGGTACCACATTGTCGTTTGCCATAAGGACGCTCTGACAGGTTTTTCTTATAAAGAAACAAGCAATTTCCGTCCTTATGGTGAGCGACAATGTGGTACCTTTTGATTGAAAACGTCACATTTGTACATTCGACCGTACTACCATTTTGAATAATCATAAAGCCAAAATGTTTTTATATCAGTGTTTTTTTTTACTTGGCCGGTTTTTTTCTTTGGTAGGTCACGCAAATTCATGTTAATACAGGGTGGGCCGAAAATACGGTGACAAACAATTTTTGAAAAATATTTTTCTTACGTCTTTTACAAAATGTCATTAAAAACTTAAACTACAATAATTTAACTAAATCTTCAAAATATTCTCCATTAGTTTTGATACAAATAAAAATTACAACGTTTTTTTAATACAGTAAATTACAGATATAATTCTATAAGTGTGCCATTTTCAACCAAAAGGGTACTTATTGTCACTTGTCAGTAAGGCGCTATTTCCATATAGCTTCAATTAGAAATCAACCTTATCGACAGGCGACAATGTGGTACCTTTTGGTTGAAAACGTCACAAATGGTTACATTTAAAATATAAGGCACAGCCTTTTTAGCATTAAGACTTAAAATACATATCGTCGCTATACTTACTCAACCTCATATGTGCAACAATCATTTGATGGAAATGTCGCTTTCCTTTCATTCGGAATACGGGTGTTTTTGTCATCAAACGAGTGTTGCAGATACGAGGTTGAGTAAGTATAGCGGCGATATAAGAATCATTCAATTTTAATAACAAAACTTCCGTGAGGCACTGACATATTAAATATATTAAACCGGGTCACTCACGTTTATAAATTTTAACTATAAAACATATTAGATTATTTTAAACCGGGCCCCTCACGTATTATTAAGTCGAATAATTCGACATGTTTCGGTCCAATTTACGAGGACCGTCTTCACGGAGACACGACACGTCTTCACTGGTCGAGGGCGCGGCGTGTACTGCGGGCCGGCGCATGCGCCCGACTCGCCCGGCCGCTCACGACAGACGGCGGCGTAGCTCTACCCTCGGTACACGTTTATAAAGTCGATAATTGCTTGACATGTTTCGCTCCACAACGAGGCGAGGCATGTCGAGCACTCATCGACTTTATAAACGTGAGTGACCCGGTTTAATATATTTAAGAATCATTCAAAATCAAACATTATAAAAAATACTAGAAATTAAACTAAGGACAATGTGGACAAGACCGGCACATAAAATTTTTGGTAGGAAAGACCGTCATAGGGCAATAAAGGATTTGCCACACTGGATGCGTTCTGCGAAATGAAATGTCAAATGCAAAGAGTTTTAGGCCTATGGAACTCTCCGCGCGAGCTCGGATTTATACCTACGACTCGCTTCCCGCCGGCGGGACTCAAGCTAGCCAGTTGGTTGCCACACGCGCTCACGCACGCACGTCACCGCGCGCTATGCCAAAGAAATGTCTTCGTCGCGAACAAATAACACAGCTTGTAGTGTGGATGGATGCAGGAACAACAAAACAAATAAAAAATATAGACTTCTTTCGACGGATGAGGAAAAGTAAGTAGACATTCTCAATATATCTACTGTTATTATTTTTACGATAGTTACAAGCGACGTTGGTACTATTGAATTATTTTAAAGATGTAGGGAACGTTTTTTACGACACATTTATAGCTAGATATCTACCTAAGTATTTGAAAGAAGCGTCGGCAACCCTAGCGTTGTGTCGGCGCGCGTGGTGCGGGGAGCGGCGCGTTGAAGGTCACTCCATTGTATTTTTGTGTAGGTATCAAAACGGTAGGTATTTGCGTTTTCTTTGAGAGATAAGTATCTGTTCGTAAGAACTATTATATAATCTGTGACAGTGTGGCCAAATGCCGCGATGGCGCTCGTAACATGCGGTTCATGAACACATCATACAGAGCTTATAACAATGTACTGTAGGTACAGTATCAGCAGTGTACGCAACTGTACATAATTAGGCATTAAAATACAAGTGGAGTTTTATGAAACGAGCTCAAAGCGAGTTCATTATGCAGTCACATAAACTACTTAATATTAATCGGCTGGCAATGTGTTGTGTTAAGATGATATCATGTGATACGGCATACTTCGCCCGCCGGGTCGTCTCGCGCCTTGTCAGAGTGCCCTGCGTCCTCAGACTGCGAAATAAATAAATAAATAAATATTATAGGACATTCTTACACAGATTGACTAAGTCCCACGGTAAGCCCAAGGAGGCTTGTGTTATGGGTACTTCAGACAACGATATACATAATATATAAATACTTAAATACATAGAAAACACCCATGACTCAGGAACAAATATCTGTGCTGATCACACAAATAAATAAGTATTTATGTAAGATACGTCCGTTTATAGTCGTTCGATTTGTAACTGGCCCCGAACGGCTAATCCTTTGTCGATTGTTAAGTAAAACCGCACGTGCTACTACCTGCAAAAAAGGGACATTTTCTAATTGGCACCTGAGCGCGGGCTAGTTCAACGCTCAAAAACCGGTGTAAGTCCGCTCTCCGATAACGCCTTTGTTACGCATCTCGATGACACAATTTTAGACTGGTTCTATAGCGTTCGACTCGCCGGCACTCGGTAACCGTAGAGGGACCACACAAGAAATAGCAAATTATTTTCCTGTTTGTTCATTTTGAGCCTTATTGCAATCTCCATAGAGTGGTAATTCAATAACCGGTTAAAACGGCCCAACCATTTTTCTATGCATGTAAGTAGGACGTGCGGTTTCCCTTACAATAGACAAAGAGTTATCCCTTAGGGGCCAGCTTCAAAGCTAACGACTATAACTGTGGCGGTAGCGTTGAAAAAACCCGGGAAAATTTCAAAACGGCTCGTTTTTTTTTCAAGTTTCGTTCGAAAAAAACAATGCAAATTTCAGTTCCGAAAGGTTAAGGTTGCATGTCTAATGTGTTTGTTTATGGCATTGACACTGACATCACTCATCAGTGGCATCGTGTGTGACGTATTTAATTTTTCTGAATAGAACTGGAAAAAAACCAAAAAGAACGAAATTTTGAAAAATTCCCGAAAAAAACATTTGTTTTTTTCCGGAATTTTCATCCCTGTGTGGCGGTTGGTAAGAAGTTATGGTCAGATACGCATATTCCCATTTGTCCCCGCCCGGCACAGAAGAGAATAGGCGTTTTCATATGAATAATTTCCATTTGTCTCCGCCTCGTGTATGGCGGCGGTCATGTGGGCCGGTGACAAATGGGAATACACCAACTTGTCTTAACGAGTCTTACTTCGTTTTTCGTCACGGTATTCCTTAGTCTTAATCGCAGTTGGTCTCTTACGTTTTCAAAACAATAACACCACTATTTTCGCATCGGGATTAAAAACCGGACAAGCGCGAGTCAGACTCGCCCACCAAGGTTTCCGTACTTTTTAGTATTTATTGTTATAGCGGCAACAGAAATAAATCATCTGTGAAAATTTCAACTGTCTAGCTATCACGGTTCATGAGATACAGCCTGGTGACAGACAGACAGACGGACCGAGGAGTCTTAGTAATAGGGTCCCGTTTTTAAACGGTACGGAACCCTAAAGATCAGAAAAAGCAGTACTCACGGGTTCCGTGTCTAGGCTGGGTGTGTGCCGGCCGAGGAGGCGCCACAGCCGCGCGCGCGCCCCCCCGCCCCCGCCCCCGCCCCCGCCCCCGCCCCGGCGACGGTCGGGAGGCTCCTAATAAAAATAACAGTAAAACTTTGGACGGTATAGAAAGGACGACAATCTTATGGCAGAACTATTGCAAAAGTGACCAGCTTTCAGCTGTAAAATATAGCTCCTTATCTCTCCGGTGGCGCTAGTTAGGCTCTGGAACATGAGTATAACCAAAGATAGATATAACTCCGTAATAGATGTTTACAGTCTAAGGAACAAACGTGCCTCGAAAATCAAGAAAATTTTGATTCTCGTTCAGAGGGCGCCACTAGTTTTGGCCCACTGTCGTATAGATGGCGTTGACTGTTTCGTTTGTTATTTAACAATTTTAACGCATATCAGTGAAAGAACATGGGTCAAAATCATAAAAATTATTAATGCAATAAAAAAAATCATTTATCCATATTTAAATACATTTTATCGTATTTTTATAAATATTTATTTTTAGTTTTAAAGTGTGTCGACAGATGGCAGTGAATTTACTGGGGTTACAAAATTTACTATGACAGTACCGCTCTAGTATAAGTTACTCTATGGTATAACATGAACCATATAAAGCAACAAATAACCCGACCAAATTACGTAGGTTGTTTTTGGTAGTATTTCGGTGTATGGTGGCGCCGCCTAATTACTGTTTTTTGATGGACACTTTTCATACATAGAGATTTGGCTCCTTTATATAGTCTCCATGAGTAAAACCAAACTCTGTATTAGATGGATACAGTCTTAGCAAAGAGGATATAATAGGATAGAGCGGTAGTCATAGTAAATTTTGTAGCCATAGTAAATTCACTGCCATCTATCGACACACGATTAAAACTAAAAACGAAAATATAAAAAAAAAAATATTATATATGGATAAATTATTTTTTTATTTGCAATATTTGCATTAATTATTTTTATATTATTTTGACCCATGTTCTTTCAGTGATATGCGTTAAAATTGTTAAATAACAAACGAAACCGTCAACGCCATCTATACGAGAGTAGGCAAATTTATTTTATTGTTTTTAGTATTTTTTGTTATAGCGGCAACAGAAAAACATCATCTGTGAAAATTTTAACTGTCTAGCTATCACGGTTCATGAGATACAGCCTGGTGACAGATAGACGGACAGCGGAGTCTTAGTAATTAGGGTCCCGTTTTTACCCGTAGGGTACGGAACCCTAAAATTGAAGTTTATTTTCTTATCAGAATATTACAACCTGAAAAAGCTAGTTTGTTTGATAGAATCTTATTTTTTTCAGTAAAGACTGTATCTTATGTTATCTTATCTTAACGTAAGGTACCTTATCGTCGTCTCCCTCGTTCTCAGCACACAGAGGTTCTTCCACGTGACCTATTGCGTTCACTGTAACACACATGACATTTGATTTGACAGTTTTTCAACAAATTTCGGTCCTCTATCATGCGAAAACGGCAGGACGGATTTCAATAAAATTTGGTACGAACGATTGTTGTCTCCTACAAACGCGAATTATCCTATCGCGTAAAAAAGATTTTCTATAATGTTAATATCCAGAGAGAAAATTGGACTTCAAGCTTCAATTGTAATTTGGGGCATTTTTTATGAAAAGGGACCTTATTGTCGATGGCGCTTACGCCGCACAACGTCGCGCGGCATTGTATTTATATCGGAACATCGTTAATAATGGCGTAAGCGCCATCGACAATAAGGTCCCTTTTTATGGAAAATACCACATTAAATGTATGTCTTTCCCATCACGTAACAATGGTGTTCCGGACCTGTGGGAGGCGTGCGCGGAGCCGAAATCAACGCGTAGAGGCCCTTTCGACACTTTAATGAAATGTAAGGGGTACATCGAGCGGATGCTGCCCTTGCCCGTGTCATGGGACGCACGCAGAGGCAGCACCAACGCCGAAATGGGATAAAATTTGGCTGTCCCAAAGAAATCAGCGCCATCACATCAGCCGTAATGTATGAAACCAAATTTTATGCGTTCAGTATGACCTTTAAAGTCTACTACTCAGTATGGCTGGTGAATAAAATCTCACCCTGTATATAAAATAATCACAGTTACATGTTTCTAAACTGCTAAGCCAAAAATGGCTTGCTGTGTCAGAAACTACCCAAAAAAAACCGGCCAAGTGCGAGTCGGACTCCCGCACCAAGGGTTCCGTACTTTTTAGTATTTGTTGTTATAGCGGCAACAGAAATACATCATCTGTGAAAATTGCAACTGTCTAGCTATCACGGTTCATGAGATACAGCCTGGTGACAGACAGACAGACGGACAAACGGACAGACGGACAGCGGAGTCTTAGTAATAGGGTCCCGTTTTTACCCTTTGGGTACGGAACCCTAATGAACCCTATCACTATGCAATAAAGTTCAAAATCATAGGCTTAAACGCGTCCCCACCTGTAGCGTGCCCCGTCCCCCGCGGGGCGGAGGGGGCGCGGGCGGGGGCGGGGGCGGGGGCGGGGGCGGGGGCGGCGCCCCCTCCGAGCACATGCTTGAGCTGCTCGGCGCGGTCCATGTAGCTGCGGACAAATGTTTATAGGGCTGTGGACATGTGGTATTGTCTACAAAAAGGGACCTTATTGTCGATGGCGCTTACGCCATTATTAACGATGTTCCGATATAGATACAATGCTGCGCGACGTTGTGCGGCGTAAGCGCCATCGACAATAAGGTCACTTTTCATAGAAAATGCCCCATATGTTGAATTTTATAACTAAATCAAAGAAAATGCATAGAGTGCTCACTCCATACATCAGTTTTGTTACCAAAAATACCATTGTTTTCGTAGTCTACATCTAGCGTCAAGTAGCGGAACTATCAGTACTGCTACTCGACAATAGATGTCGCGACGAACGGTAAGTCTAATGCTCAACAAGTTTCAGCTAATATTATAACCGGATTAACCGGAATTCTATTTTCAACTCCTTCTGCTTATAATATTAGTTGTAAATTGGTGAGCAATACACTTTTCGTCAGTCGCGACACATGTGACATCTAATGTCGAGAAGCAGTACTGATAATTCCGCTACATGACGCTAGATGTAGACTACGAAAAAAATAATCTTATTCGTAACAAAACTGATGTATCGAGTGAGCATGTATGTGATGTATAGATAGAAAATGAGCAATTTATCACAATAAATTGGAAACTTGAATTTTTTTTATGGCAATAATAAAAAAAATACTAGACAAAGTTTTAAAAGGAAAAAGTGATGGAACCATTCGATTGATTGATTGATTGATTTATTTATTTATTGGTAAAATCCCCATACATCCATCATAGTTGGATTCGATTTCTTAAATTAAAAAAAAATTGTATAGCAACTATATACATAAACGCAACCTGGTACCGACAGCATACTCTCAGGGGAGTATGCCGTCGGTACCAGGTGATATGATTCACTGTGTCCCACTGAGCCACTGTGTACCTTACCTGGTAAGTTTGGCCCTGAGCGCCTGCCGCCGCATCGCATCGCTCTCGCAGTGGACGACGGGCACTAAATATCGTAAGCTTGAGCAATAAGCTGTAAACGCTTCCTCTAACCGCCCCGCGGCGTCCAAGGACACAGCCTGCTTTATTAACGCCACAGCCTGAAAAGGATACATATATAATGCTTTTTTTTAGATAATAGGATATTCTTACATACATACATCGACTAAACCACTCAGCATAGTAATAGATTGTAATAACCCTAATAAGATTTTTAGGGTTCCGTACCCAAAGGGTAAAAACGGGACCCTATTACTAAGACTCCGCTGTCCGTCTGTCCGTCTGTCACCAGGCTGTATATCATGAACCGTGATAGCTAGACACTTGAAATTTTCACAGATGATGTATTTCTGTTGCCGCTATAACAACAAATACTAAAAAGTACGGAACCCTCGGTGCGCGAGTCCGACTCGCACTTGGCCGGTTTTTTTCGATAGCTTTGCAAGCTGAATGTCGGGCGAAGCCTTATACAGGCGCCCTGTATAAGAGCGCGCGAAGCCCGCTGTATGTCGGGAGTGTGAGGAGCGCCGCAGGCGCCCTGTATGTAAGAATGCGTCTGAATGACAGGCTTCACGCGAGCTTTTAGTGTGAAGGCGCCGCAAGGCGCCCAGTATGTAAGATCGCCTCTGATTTTAGTGTGAAGGGCGCCCATGGTCGGGCGAGTCGCCCGACCTATTAATGTGAAGGGCGCCGCTGGCGTCCGCTATGTAAGAACGCGTCCGAATGACGGCCTTCACGCGAGCTTTTAGTGTGAAGGCGCCGCAAGGCGCCCAGTATGTAAGATCGCCTCTGATTCTAGTGTAAAGGGCGCCCATGGTCGGGCGAGTCGCCCGACCTATTAATGTGAAGGGCGCCGCTGGCGTCCGCTATGTAAGAACGCGTCCGAATGACGGCCTTCACGCGAGCTTTTAGTGTGAAGGCGCCGCAAGGCGCCCAGTATGTAAGATCGCCTCTGATTCTAGTGTAAAGGGCGCCCATGGTCGGGCGAGTCGCCCGACCTATTAGTGTGAAGGGCGCCGCTGGCGTCCGGTATGTAAGAACGCGTCCGAATGACGGGCTTCACGCGAGCTTTTAGTGTGAAGGCGCCGCAAGGCGCCCAGTATGTAAGATCGTCTCTGATTTTAGTGTAAAGGGCGCCCATGGTCGGGCGAGTCGCCCGACCTATTAGTGTGAAGGGCGCCGCTGGCGTCCGGTATGTAAGAACGCGTCCGAATGACGGGCTTCACGCGAGCTTTTAGTGTGAAGGCACCGCAAAGCGCCCAGTATGTAAGATCGCGTCTGATTTTAGTGTGAAGGGCGCCCATGGTCGGGCGAGTCGCCCGACCTATTAGTGTGAAGGGCGCCGCTGGCGTCCGGTATGTAAGAACGCGTCCGAATGACGGGCTTCACGCGAGCTTTTAGTGTGAAGGCACCGCAAAGCGCCCAGTATGTAAGATCGCGTCTGATTTTAGTGTGAAGGGCGCCGGTAAGACTATTGTAAAACTATTGTGAGACTACTTGTAAAACTATTGTGAGAAACGGAACGTTCTTCCGCTCTGACACATAGACGGCGCCGATTGTCATGGCTACCGAACTGTAAAAAACATATATTAAATAAAAGCTAATTAATTAATTTAGACTGATTTTAATAATAATAATTGGCGACGAGGATGGGATACTCCTTGTATAACTATTTATCGAAATCTCACCTTATCATAGTTATCTTTGCTCGGCATATGCTCAAGATCCAAGTATGGATGTTGAAAGAACTCCTCATATGTGATCCTCTCTTCAGGGTCATGCTTCAGGAGTCTTGTTAGGAGGTCCTTACAGCCTGAAGAGATACCAGCGCCGTGGGGTAACTAGACAAAAAATTAAAAACTTTAATAGATGTCATATATTAAAGAAAAAAAAACACAAATTAGACAAAAAAAAATTTGTTTAAGGCCTGTGCACACAGGATGCGTGGATTATAAATCGAAATAAATGTCGCAAATAAATGACTTATGTCATATACTAAAAAGGGACCAAGGCCTCCAGTGCAAGGGCTGGAATCGAAACATCGTCCTCTGCTATCGCGGCACCCGAGCCACGGCGGCAGGGGTCGATTTTTTCCAAGTATATGAAATTTCCTGAGGGCTGTTGTTTATCTCTGCTTGTGTTTCTGTTTTCTTTTGTATTGTTTTCTTTTATTGAGGTGTGCAATAAAGAGTATTTGTATTAAATTAAAAACGGGTCACACATATTATTAAGTCGAATAGCTCGACATGTTCTAGTTCTTAGTGTTAGCTGTGAGTGTTGTGTTGATAGTTCTTCGTTCAACGAAAAATACGGGAAGCTATTGAAATCAGTCGTTATCCGAATTTCAATCGTGACAGTGGTTGGTCGGTGCCGCCTAGTTGGAAAACGGTTTTGGGTACTGCGTCGGTGGTCAGTGTGGAGCGGCCTTTAGCAAGTGACTCAGTGAGTGTCGTGTGCGAGACGACACTCATTGTAAGTTAGTTACAGTTGTTACCTTGTGTAAAAAAAAACATTAGTTTAAGTTAGCTTAAGTTACTTTTAAGAATTGCCATGCCCTAACGGGGCTCATGTTTGATACTTTTATCTTATAAGAACTTTGTACAACAACATGAAAGCAAATAAACTACTTGAAACTTGAACTTGATATTTGAGAAACGCAATACGGAGGGTAGAGCTATCCTCTGTACGGTGACGTCGCCGGCACCGCCGACGCCGTCTGTCGTGAGCGGCCGGGCGAGTCGGGCGCGTGCGCGTGCGCCGGCCCGCAGTACACGGCGCGCCCTCGACCAGTGAACACGTGTCGGTGCTCCGTGAAGACGGTCCCCGTAAATTGGACCAAAGCATGTTGTTTTTTTTTGTTTTTTTTTTTTTTTAATTTATTTAGGTAAACAAACAGTCACTACAAGGGAAACTTAAATATAGTAGTATTAACACTATGTACAGTATGTGTGACCAACACCGTTCACCACTTAATAAATACAATTATTTTGATTATTCGGAGCTTATATACCACTGGAGCTTAAGGCTCCGGGAGACATTGACAAAAGAAAATATATTTAAGTATTATTAATACATTATAAATTCATGAAGAAGATAAGAAAAAAATCCTTAACGCTTACCAGTTAACAGTGAAGTGCATGCAGTATTACGTTATATAAAAAAAATAAGTACTAACTTACGTTTCATATATGTATATAGATATAGTTACTATCTCTAAGTACAACTATTCGATTTAATAATACGTTATTTTAGTTTCAATTTTTTTTTTTTTTCGTATTTTTTGTATTACAAATAGTACAGCTATAATGTAGTAATATTAAATAGTAATAATCTCATATATCTAGTAATAGTAATATTGTAATATAATACGTGAGTGACCCGTTTTTAAAATAATTTAATATGTTTGAGTCTCACGGGAGTTTTATAGTATTTGTATTGTATTGTAATGTGTTGTTATCTGACCTGTATAGGCGCCCGGCTTTGTATCTTATTGATGAGCTCTTGAAGCGTGGCGGAGGAGTATGGGGCCGTGCCGAATAAACATTCGTACATTATCACACCTGTAGCAAGAAAAATCAACATCATAATCATTCAGTCAATCAATCAATCAGTCAATCAATCAATCAGTCAATCAATCAGTTGTTGAAAATAAAATGTAAGGGCGGTGAATCCTGACCCACCGTGATACAGTTCACACTAGTACGGGGGTCAGATGACACTTACTTGCTTGTTGGTTTTGTGCCATATATAAGTAAAAAAACAATGTAAGTAGTTTAGCACCTTTATTTACACAATAAAATATCTTTATCTTTATCTTTTATCTTTATTCTAGCGTTGTCTCGTCTCGGCAACCCAATCCGAAGGCTTAGCACTGTCACTAGTTTGCGTGTGCGTGCGTGCGTGTGTGGTGCGTGCGTGTGCGTGTGTGTGCGTGTGTGTGTGTGTGTGTGTGTGTGCGTGCGTGTGTGTGCGTGCGTGTGTGTGCGTGCGTGCGTGTGTGTGTGTGTGTGTGTATGTGTGCGTGCGTGCGTGCGTGCGTGCGTGCATGCGTGATACCATCCATAGACTAGATACATAGATAACATCCATAACTCAGGAACAAAATATTCGTGATGAACACACAAATAAATGCCCTTACAAGGCAGAGTCAATACCGAGTATACCGACTAGGCTTCCTAGCCGTCAATTAATACAATTACAAAACAAAAACATAACTAGGTAGGTAGGTAGGTGGTATAGGTCTAGGTAGGTATTGCATATGCCTTTTAAATGTATTATTAATTTTATAATTGTAATAATAATTGTATTGTTATTCTAATTGTAAATAATTTTTGAATATGACGATGTACAATTACTACAAATAAAATATATTCTATTCTATTCTATCTTAAGTGAAGTAAATGTTTTAAGAGTAAATTAATTGCATGCGTGCGTGTGTGTGCGTGCGCGTGTGTACTTACCTACGCTGCACTGGTCTCTATTGTTTCCCATATAGTTTTAAGTCATAATGTATTGTTTATCCACATTTTCGTTAGTCATAATTTGGTTTTTCTCAGAAACGTGTAACTTTTCAGTATTGCCATAAAACAAACCTAAGATAACCTGAGGAAAATCCTGAAAAGCTAACGGTTTCATTACATTATGACTTTAATAATTATGTCAAACAAAGGGACCCGACGCTCCACAGATTGACGCTAGCAGTGTAGTCGCCATGCAATATTTCCGGCGCCATATAAAGGGGAGAGCCACGATTCATTTACTGACGACTCTCGTTTGATACACTCTGTGTGCGTGCGTGCGTACGTGCGTAAGTGCGTGCGTGCATGCGTAAGTGCGTGCGTGCGTAAATGGATGCGTAAGTGCGTGCGTGCGTAAGAGCGTGCGTAAGGTCCTGCGTAAGTGCGTGCGTGCGTGCGCGTGTGTACTAACCTACGCTCCACAGATCGACACTAGCCGTGTAGTCGCCATGCAACATTTCTGGAGCCATATAAAGGGGGGAACCGCGAACCATCTTCTGACGACTCTCGTCTGATAGAAACTGGGCGAAGCTGGAAGTAAAACATAGGTAATAAGTGAACTCTTCATCTATTAAAATAAAATCATGAAAGTATGTTTTTATATAGTTTTTACAATAAGTATTTCTTAAATAGTATACAATTTTGTTATAAAAACATGAAATTTATTTTTAATTACAAAAGTAAAAACGTAGTTTTATTATCTGTTTGTCACGTGATTGAAAACTTAAACTATAATATTCAATTCGAAACGGTTTAGTCAACTATAATGAATTTGACCAATCACGTGGCGCCGCGGTCCAGTGGAAAAGACACCAACGCGCCACTATTTCATGAGTAATACCTACTCATATATTACGCACGCGTTGATGTCTTTTGTACTACTGAGATACTTACCAAATTTTCTTTAATTATTTAGGTTTTATAGTAGAAAAAACCGGCCAAGTGCGAGTCGGACTCGCGCACCGAGGGTTCCGTACTTTTTAGTATTTGTTGTTATAGTGGCAACAGAAATACATCATCTGTGAAAATTTCAACTGTCTAGCTATCACGGTTCATGAGATACAGCCTGGTGACAGACGGACAGACGGACAGCGGAGTCTTAGTTATAGGGTCCCGTTTTTACCCTTTGGGTACGGAACCATAAAAAGTATTATTTTAGATGACTCGTAGAAAAAGTATTGTATACAATACTATTATAAACAATGTAGAATAGCCAATTTGTACCTAATTGAAGAGAACAAAGTCAAAGAGGGTTTGTCATTAAAAACAACGTCTTCTTCTTCCTCGCGTTATCCCGGCATTTCGCCACGGCTCGTGGGAGCCTGGGGTCCGCTTGACAACTAATCCCAAAAATTGACATAGCACTAGTTTTTACGAAAGCGACTGTCATCTGACCTTCCAACCCACAGGGGAAACTAGGCCTTATTGGGATTAGTCCGGTTTCCTCACGACGTTTTCCTTCACCGAAAAGCAACTGGTAAATATCAAATGATATTTCGTACACAAGTTCCGAAAACTGGTACGATCCGGGGTTTGAACCCGCGACCTCCGGATTGAAAGTCGCATGCTCTTACCGCTAGGCCACCAGCGCTTTTTTTTTAAATACAAACAACGTTATCTCATATAATTATCAGACATTAACGATGACATGGCCACACTTTGTCATTGCAAATGCCACGCAGAGTTAGCTTGGTCTAACTCTATATGTAGTATTTTCTATAAAAAGGAACCTTATTGTCGATGGCGCATACGCCATTATAAACGATGCTCCGATATAAATACAATGCCGCGCGACGCTGTGCGGCGTAAGCGCCATCGACAATAAGGCCCCTTTTCATAGAAAATGCCCCATATTACTACAAACGACGGAAATCTGAGATATGCGACCCGAGTGTGTTATAAATGGACGAGCGGAGCGAAGCTTTTTACAAACACGAGGCTGACAATTCCTATTCCGCCCCAGTTATTTACAGTGTTTTTGATAGAAATATTGCAAACACATTATAATAATAATCTTATGTAGGTACTCACCCGAAATCAGCCACTTTCAAGATGTATTTGCCATCCGAACCTTTGTGCAGCAAAAGATTATGCGGCTTCAAATCCATGTGGACAACACCTGAACAAAAAAAACTTTTACATGCGGCGGCCGATCGTAAAATCCGCCAGATCATGAAATTCCTAACATATCGTACACGTAACATCAAGCGGGCCGTATGCTTGTTTGCCACCGACGTAGTATTTAAAAAACGGCAGATCGATGAGAGCATGTATTCCTCGATATTCCTAGCTACGTACCAGGTACATCGTAAAATTATTGCAAGATGATGATGCGTCACAAAAAAAAAGAAATCTTTTACGCAAAATAATGATGGCCGTGCTCATAATATTTTAGGGAATGTACGTAAATTGTGTCTGACTACCTCTGGAAACAATAACGGACCAGTTGGAAACAAATTGAGTGAACTTAAACTTTTGACCGGTAGTGTATGTAGCTGAGCTGAGCGTGTAATCCTTTCACCTCAACTCTCTCTTATTTATATTTTGTATGAATTTCTACCTTTTTCTCTTAAAAACTTGAGCGCAGAAGCCAGCTGCTGCAAGAAGTACAGGACCTGAACAAACAAATAATTAAGTTACTCATCATCATGTATACAGGCAAAGATAGATATAACTCCGTAATAGATGGATACAGTCTAAGGAAAAAAACGTGCCTCGAAAATCACGAAAATTTGATTTTTGATCAGAGGGCGCTACTAGCTTTGGCCTATTGTCGTATAGATGGCGTTGACGGTTTCGTTTGTTATTTAACAATTTTAACGCATATCAGTGAAAGAACATGGGTAAAAATCATAAAAATAATTAATGCAAATAAAAAAAATCGTTTATCCATATTTAAATACATTTTATCGTATTTTTATAAATATTTATTTTTAGTTTTAAAGTGTAGAATTTACAGTGGTTACAAAATTTACTATGACAGTACCCAACAGTACCGCTCTTATATCTTATTATACCCTCTTTGGTAATATGTTAAATATTACAAATAAAAAAATCATTTTACTGATTTCGGTCTTTTTTTTGGTAAAGATTTTATCTCGATAATAGATTAAAAATGTTACCAAGTTCGTTACGTCATAAAAAAGAAACGATTGACATTTGACAGTGTTTTAATTTATCAACGATACAAACATAAATACTTACATGGTTACAGTATGCAAACATGTAGCGGATAGACACACTCTTTGTGTACATTTCAACTGTTTACTTATCTATGACTAAGACGTTTCATGAGACAGAAGCCCATTGACAGGCAGACAGACACACAGAGCGCGTTAGCTTAGAATAAGCCTGCTTAGGCCCAGCCATACAAGGAACAACTTTAAAATGGTCTCGTCGGAAGACCAGCGATGACTTTAGGGTTAGCATTATGCTGAGGCGGGACCATTTCGTGGTAAACTACGTATATACATTTTGAAATAAAACTATGAAAACGGATTATATCGCGTATATTGAATTTATAATACATGATGGGATGTATTATAAATTCAATATACGCGATATAATCCGTTTTCATAGTTTTATTTCATGAGTAACTATCGCGGTAACCGAAGACAATATTATATATACTTTTTGTTTTAAATATACTTTTTCTTTTTAATACGTTTGTATGAAATGTAGTTTACCATGAATAAATGAATTATATTCTATTCTATTCTCTTCTAAAATTAGTCAGTATAATTTGAATCTATAATGTAAGAAACAGAGTTGATATTGATTTGAAAATTGAATTGTTTCAATTGAAAAATTTATGGGTTTCCATCAGAGAAGAGTCATTAGGCTCCATGTGCATAAGGTAGATAGACAAATAATTTATTTGGCAGCTGCAATTACACACAATATAAATTTACACACATCAGAAAAAAAAATACTAACTACATCACTAGCAAAGTAATAAAATTATAACGAAAATACCATAATCAAAATGAAACAGAAATGGTGTAAAATTATGTACAAACTGTCACGTAGTCACGGCTCAGTGATACCAAAGACAGATATAACTCCGTAATAGATGGATACAGTCTAAGGAAAAAACGTGCCTCGAAAATCAATAAAATTTGATTCTCGTTCAGAGGGCGCTACTAGCTTTGGCTTACTGATGGCGTTGACGGTTTCGTTTGTTATTTAACAATTTTAACGCATATCAGTGAAAGAACATGGGTCAAAATCATAAAAATAATTAATGCAAATAAAAAAAATCATTTATCCATATTTAAATACATTTTATCGTATTTTTATAAATCTTCATTTTTAGTTTTAAAGTGTGTCGACAGATGGCAGTGAATTTACTGGGGTTACAAAATTTACTATGACAGTACCGCTCTAGTATAAGTTACTCTATGGTGATACGCTTCGCTCTTTGGAGCAAAGCACTGATTTTCTGCCGGAACCCAGGTCACAACAGATAATATATATACGATGTACTTACGTAAGCGGAATGAAATGTACTGTGTAAAGTGTTACTATATGTGCATGTCGATTAAATATTAAGACAGTAGGTAAATGACCCGTGTGTACTGTGTGTAAGAGGAGGAGTTAAGGGCCCTTCTCTGATGGAAAGGACCCTTCTCAAAGCCACATTTAACCTTTTCGACACCGTGTCAAACACAACAGCTGTCACTCGGACGCCACGTCACCGAAGTGTCAAAACTGAAATTTAACTTTATGCACATAGACGTAGGTCTATGTTGGCCTGTGGCGGATTAATCACATTGCGGTGCCGATATATTGCCGCAGTGTCTTAAGTCAAAAGTCTTTGACCAGTGTGTGTTGCCAGTGATGACATACGGATCTGAGACGTGGGCGATAACAATGGGCCTCATAAGAAGGCTCAAGGTCACGCAAAGGGCAATGGAGAGAGCTATGCTCGGGGTTTCTCTGCGTGATAGAGTCAGAAATGATGATATCCGCAGTAGAACTAGGGTCACCGACATAGCTCGCAGAATTGCAAACCTTAAGTGGCAGTGGGCGGGGCACATTGCTCGCAGAACTGATGGCCGGTGGGGCCGGAAGGTTCTGGAGTGGCGTCCGCGTACCGGAAGACGAACTGCCGGTAGGCCTCCAACGAGATGGAGCGACGACCTGGTGAAGGTCGCGGGAATTCGGTGGTTGCGAGCGGCACAGGATCGGTCGGAGTGGCGAGCCTTGGGGGAGGCCTATGTCCAGCAGTGGACGTCTATCGGCTGACATGATGATGATGATGATATGCCGATATATCCGTCATTGGCGTCCAAAAGGTTCAATTTCATCAAACTTAATAAGTCCTATAGGAATTTTAATAACAAAACTTCCGTGAGACGCTGATGACGCTCCTCGGTACGGAGTGAAACATGTCGAGCGTTTTCGACTTAAAACACGTGAGTGACCCGTTATTAATATATTTAATAAGTCCTGTAGGTATATTACTTTAGCTAAAGTTCATACTAATTAATATATGTTCGGTTACTATTTATAAACCCTTAATAGTTAGTAGCGGGGTCTTCTGTCACAAATATTTACAATACTTACAAGGAGATTCCAAGCATAACTAAATTGTAAATTGTGAAATATTGTAACCAAAATAAACAATTTTTTCATTTTTCATTTTCATTAGGTACTACAAAACACGCCTAATGAGGGCTATCGTTTTTTTGCTCACCAGTTGGCGCCTCTGTTGATGGTGGTCCAAAAGACTAAAGAACAGCTGTCAGTCATTGAAGTGACAAGTGACATTTGACATTTCGAACTATGGAAAAGACCACCATCTACACTAGCGCCCCTAGCGGCGAATTCATACGCGTTAGCCCTCATTGAGAAGCTCCTTTGAAATCTTAAACTCGAACTCAATTCCTGCCGGCTTGCCTATTGATAGAAACGCACCTGTTTCTCCGGAACGCGACCATATCTACGAATATATTTGGACAGGTCGCCGCCGCAGCAATACTCCGTGATTATGTAGATGTTCCTGGAAACAGTGTAAATATGCAAACTTTATACAATATACAAAACAATTACAATACAGTATACAAAACAATTACAATACCTGTTGTGGAGTATTACAGGAGTAGAAATTAAAAACGGCTTTACATAAATACAGTACATAAATAACGGATCACTCACGTATTTTAAATCAAAAACGCTCGACATGTTTCACTCCGTACCGAGCAGCGTCATCAGGAGCTTGCGTCGACCCATTCTTCGTCGCCGTCGCCCTCACCGTCGAGGCACGCTCCTGATGACGCTCCTCGGTACGGAGTGAAACGTGTCGAGCGTTTTTGACTTAAAATACGTGAGTGACCCGTTATTAATATGTTTAATATGTCTGTGTCTCACGGAAGTTTTGTTATTAAAATTACAATACCTATTTAGATATTGGCAGATTGCAATCAAGATTAACTTACTTACTTAAAAGATTGAAGGAAGATGAACTGGAGGAGAAGGAAGGAACTGACGACCGGTCTGGTCTAGTGGGTATGACCCTGTCTATGAAGCCATAGTCCATAGTAAGGGCATTTATTTGTGTGATGAGCACAAATATTTGTTCCTGAGAATCCTGAGTCATGGGTGTTTTCTATGTATTTAAATATTTATATATATGTATTACATACAGGTTGGCAAAAAAATAAGTGCATTCCCTTTCCCAGTGAGGTTTTGGGATTAAGTATACTGAGCAACTTTTACTATGGGACGAACCACGAAATCGCGAAAAAAAATTAACCCTCCCATAGAAGATGGACCAGCCAAAATGTATGAAACAGCCAAATTTTTTTTTTCGCGATTTCGGGGTAGGTCCCATAGTAAAAGTTGCTCAGTATAATCCCAAAACCTCCCTGGCAACAGGAATGCACTTATTTTTTAGCCACCGTGTATATCGTTGTCTGAGTCCCACAACCCACAACACAAGCCTCTTGAGCTTACTGTGGGACTTAGTCAATCTGTGTAAAAATGTCCTATAATATTTTATTTAGAGAGAGACAGACAGCTGTGCGAGAGAGATACCTGTCGTCCCATGAGAACTCCCTCATGGCAACAATGTGTGGATGTGATAAAGTCTTCAGCAGCCTGATCTCGGTAATGAGGTTGTCCGCCGCGGCGCCGCGCACGCGCGACTTTTCTACGCATTTTACTGCGACAATCGCACGTCCGCCCACCTGATAAACATACAAACAAACACATAAACACAGATATAAATCCCTACTAATATTACAAAAAGAAAGTTGCTTCTCTTCTTCTTCAACGTGTATGTGCCCACTGTTGGGCATACGCCACTTCAAACCTCTTCCGGTCTGCTAAGACCAGCAGATTTGCTGCTTCACCTCCAGAATGGGCCTGCAATCCTTTTGATGTTATCCTCCAATCTTGTTGGAGCTCTGTGATCAGGTCTTTTTGAATGAGCCCTCCATGCTAGGACAAGCTTGCTCCACCTCCTATCATCTCTGTGACATACATGCTCGGCCCAGGCCCATTTCAGAGTAGCAATCTGCCGGCTGATGTCTTTTATCCGTTTACTCTACTTTGGTCCGTTATCGGATCACCTAGATCCGGATTCTATCGCAAGAGAGATGTACCAAGCATACTGTGTTCCATAGCTCGTTGTGCGACTATGGGCCTCTTCATTTCGCACATCGTTAGCGTCCACTTTTTACAAGCGTAGGTCATGGCAGGCAGTACGCTTTGAGGTATTTTGGCTTGACATCTTGGGAGATAGAAAATAACTATGTCTGTCTGTTACCGGTCCATCCTTAAATCACTGAACTAATATAGATGATTTTTTTTAACAAGCAGTAACATCTGCAAACAATGCTATTAAACTTAGAAAAAAATCTATTTAGAGAGAGAGAGAGAGAGAGAAAATTTATTTAACATCACAAAACATTATTAAACATAAAATATGTACTTAATAGTTTACATACTAATGTACCTAACTAGGTACATTACTTCTTAACTAAATTGATTGCATTGGCATTAAAGACAGCGTGATGTTAAAAAGGAGTCTCGACTCAGCATAATGTTGCAGTAAATTTACTGCAACGCTGGTTTGGTTTTCAGTCGGATCCTATAAAAAAAAAACACTAAGTACCTATTACATAATAAAAAGGAATAAAGAAAAAAAGTATTAAGTATTTAGATGAAATTTAGTATGGAGATACTTTGAGACCCGGGGAAGAATATTGGGTAGTTTTTTTAGGGCTCCGTACCGAAAGCGTAAAAACGGGACAATATTACTAAGACTCCACTGTCCGTCTGTCTGTCACCAGGCTGTATCTCATGAGCCGTGATAGCTAGACAGTTGAAATTTTCACAGATGTTTTTCACAGACTCTAATAGTGTTACAAATGAGGGGTGTCTTTTCAAAAGGGTTTATTTCATAGAGAAATAAACCTTTTTTGAAAAGACACTCATGACACCCTGTAACGGCACACAATAACACATTTTAGTGTCATGATAGATGTTGGTTTAATTTACGCTTTTCTTAAGCAAATCTCACATCATCTCTAGTTAAGTCTTAATACAATAACAGAATTAGATAACCTTCTATAACAAACAGATCATATAAAATATTGTCTTCGGTTACCGCGATAGTTACTCATAAAATAAAACTATTAAAACGGATTATATCGCGTATATTGAATTTATAATACATCCAGAAATTTCGAACCCTTTACAGCGTTCGTGGTCAACGGGTGACTGAGGAAAAACATCACTTTGCACTTTGTAATTTTTCCTCAGTCACCCGTTGACCACGAACGCTGTAAAGGGTTCGAAACGTCGGGATGTATTATAAATTCAATATACGCGATATAATCCGTTTTCATAGTTTTATTTCATGAGATCATATAAAGATAATAACTAGTTTTATACAAATATAACATTTACTTATAAACTATAGCAGGTATTAAGACAAATACTTCACCTTTGTATATGCTTTGTAGACCGTAGAATAGCTTCCAGAACCGAGTTTTTCAGTCACCACATAGCCCTCGACTTTTGGGAAAGCCATTTTAATGAAATATCACTGTTTTAGATAAACATTATTCAAGATAAAAGATCAAAATCGAAATTTATTTTGTTTCAAAATGTTGATACAAAGAACGTCACTGTCATTGTCGTTTTTGACTTTTTACCAATGTTGCTAGCGCACATTAATAGCAAAATATAGAACTCCCTAAACCTAGTGATAAATTGTTATGCGATTTTTCATAAATTTCGATTGATCGGTTGAATTCGTTGGGCCTACGTCTTACAAAATTGTATACGATTTGTTGCAAGGTCTATGGAGCCCTTAAACCGGCCTCCCATGTTCCATGCCTTTTCTTGCTACAGCTACAAACCCCATGTGCAAGCGCAAGACTTTTTTTTTTTCATGATTCGATAATGTGTAAAGCCCCTCCAGACTATGCACGTGAATCGCGGCGCGACTTCGCGGAGCATATCGCGACGTTGACTATGACTCCACATTCGCACAACTTCACGGCGATTTTTTTTGTTTTTTTTTTCTTAGTGCACCCACCTTGACGGTTTTCTGTTTAGCCCTATGGTTGACTGGTAGAGAATGCCTATAACGGCATTAAGTCCGCCTGTTGTACACTTTTTATGTGCAATTAAGTTTAAAATAAATAAATTTAACTGTTTTTTCATTTTGTTTCGTTGTAAAAGCGTAAGAGTGTGGAGGGAGCTTAAAATATAGCTGCTTAAAATATAGCTGCTTAATGTAATATAATTAAAATATTATTAATATTTGTCTTGCCAATGATGCGCTAAAATTGTGTGTAATGTGTTCTTGCAAGTTCGCGCTTCACGCCTCCTTTGACGCAACTGACAAAAAACGGAGAACAGGACGCGAATCACGCGAAGGCGAAAAAAATCTGCGCAATCGGCGCCACACTCGCGTTCGCGGCTTCGCGCCGTGATTCGCGCACTAGTGTGGAGGAACCTAAACAGAATTTCCTCAGATCATTATACACATGGATCTAGTGTTAAGCCCGCTCCAGACTACGCGGCGCGAAGCCGCGAACGCGAGAGGGCCCTTTAAGTATGGATTGGGCATGAGTGGTGGGGGGAACTGACAGAACGTATATCTTTCAGTAGGAGTAGCTTAGAAAGCGCTATTACTGCAATGCTCTGCCACCAGAGTGCAACATTAGCCCGTTTAGTAAACCATAGAGTAACATGCGCCTTTAACAGTTTTTTGACAAGTTTTCAGGGACTATGGATGGTATAGAAAGGATGCCAATCTCTTATGGCAGAATTGTTGCAAAAGTGACCGCTTTCAGCTTTAAATAATAGTTCCTAATTTCTCCGGTGGCGCTAGTTAGGCTCTGGGACATGAGTATAACATGAACCATATAAGCAATATAAGGCAACAAACAACCCGACCAAATTACGTAGGTTGTTTTTGGTAGTATTTCGGTGTATGGTGGCGCCGCATAATTACTGTTTTTTGATGGACACTTTTCATACATGAAGATTTGGCTCCTTTATATAGTCTCCATGTCAGGGACAATAAAATATGACATTGATGCATCAAGGCGGTTTGTTTAGTTTAGAGAGGACCTACCGAGTACCGGGAAATGGGAATCCGAATCATACAATGCCTGAAAAATGGCTGAGTGGCTTCGGGAAAAAGATGGTACAGCCGTGCCTCTGTTTTGCTGGACTTGGCGGGGGCACTGCACCACCACCATTCTGAATATTGTACAGTTACTGAATACATTTTATTTTAGTTTTTGACAACCTATAATGGTGCTCATTCAATATACTCATAATAGAATTTATTCACAACTGTGCAAACACCATTTGACGTCATGTGTTCACAACAACAACTTTATAAGGTTGCTTCAAGGGTAGGTATAGGTACATTCACATTGGGTTTAGGTCAACGGAGAATTTGCACTAAGGATGACTCACGTTAGACCGGGCCGTGTCCGGGCCGGAGCTTCCGGCGCTTCGTTTTCACGAAAGCATCACGTGATCACCTGTCATGTCATAGAAAAGTAAGCGCCGGACGCTCCGGCCCGGACACGGCCCGGTCTAACGTGAGTCATCCTTAATATTATATTTCACATAGTTTGGGTACGGTGACTGCAGTCATATCCATACAATTTATAACCTTAAAACGCATTGTATTGTTTAACCGTCCTTGACGCTCAATTGCGCTAATAATTCTGAGTTTTGAATAATTCACGGTTAGTTTCACTAGACTTATATTGACCGGGATATAGACCGTGATTACCTTTTGTATTATTTATGAGCTCCCGATATTTCGACGCAGTTACATGCATCTTGTTCACGGGTGGCAAAACACAAAAAGTAATCACGGTCGTTATCCCGGTCAATATAAGTCTACCAATAATTCTGGTTAGGAAAATTTATGTTATATCTACGATGCGAAATAAAGGTACAGTCAGCTGCAGAGAAAAGGTACCCGGTACCCCACGTCCATACTAATTTACAGAACTTTGTATGCAGGGGGGGTGCCTTTTCTCTGCAGCTGACTGTACATATATTATTGTGTATATCAGTTTGTTTTACTTTACATAAGGTAAAAGGACCCGCCACCTCCAGATTGAAAGTCGCACGCTCTTACCGCTAGGTCACCAGCGCTTTATTATAAATTATAATAGTCAAAGATAGATATAACTCCGTAATAGATAGATACAGTCTAAGGAAAAAACGTGCCTCGAAAATCAAGAAAATTTGATTCTCGTTCAGAGGGCGCTACTAGCTTTGGCCTACTGTCGTATAGATGGCGTTGACGGTTTCGTTTGTTATTTAACAATTTTAACGCATATCAGTGAAAGAACATGGGTCAAAATCATATAAAAATAATTAATGTAAATAAAAAAACATTTATCCACATTTAAATACACTAACGTATTTTTATAAATCTTCATTTTTAGTTTTAAAGTATGTCGATAGATGGCAGTGAATTTACAGTGGTTACAAAATTTACTATGACAGTACCGCTCTATCTTATTATATCCTCTTTGCCTCTACCTTCCATAATGCTACCGGTGTTCATTTATAAGACTTATAGACAGTTATCACGTCAAAACGAAACAAAATTTGGAGTTGAAACTCTAGGTCATTGGGGTCCCAGCGCGCACAAGTTGTTTGCAGAAATCGCGAAGCGTCTGGTTGACGTAACTGGTGACCGAAGAGCTAGCGGCTTCCTCGCACAACGTATCAGCATTGCGATACAGCGAGGAAATGCCGCCAGCATCCTTGGTACAATGCCTCAAGGGCCTATTTTAGATTTAAGCTAGTTATTAATTTCGTTTACGTAGTACCACTGTATATATCTTGTATGTAAATAAAGAGTTTTATTTTAATAAACAAAATTGAAAATGTAGTCTCCAAAACTTGCCAAAACTATAGGGGGTATTACTACAATGTTCTGCCGCCAGAATGCAAGCCTCTTATACATACTATGCCTTAAAAAAAACCGGCCAAGTGCGAGTCGGACTCGCGCACCGAGGGTTCCCTACTTTTTAGTATTTGTTGTTACAGCGGCAACAGAAATACATCATCTGTGAAAATTTCAACTGTCTAGCTATCACGGTTCATGAGATACAGCCTGGTGACAGACAGACGGACAGCGGAGTCTTAGTAATAGGGTCCCGTTTTACCTTTTGGGTACGGAACCCTAAAAACAATTTTTTGACAATTTTTCACTAATATGAATTTGATGCATCAAATCAAGGCGGTTTGTTTACAGAGTCTACCGAGAAACGCGAAAACCGAAAGGAGCCCTTCTATTCTCGCGTAGCAAACAGGGAAATTGTGGTTTCAGTTAAATCTCACGAAATGTTAGTTTGATGTAGATTTACGTCTCCTGTTTTTAGGGTTCCGTACCCAAAGGGTAAAAACGGGACCCTATTACTAAGACTCCGCTGTCCGTCTGTCTGTCACCAGGCTGTATCTCATGAACCGTGATAGCTAGACAGTTGAAATCTTCACAGATGATGTATTTCTGTTGCCGCTATGACCACAAATACTAAAACCAGAATAAAATAAATATTTAAGTGGGGCTCCCATACAACAAACATGATTTTTTTGCCGTTTTTTGCGTAATGGTACGGAACCCTTTGTGCGCGAGTCCGACTCGCACTTGGCCGGTTTTTTTATTTTTATAAGGGCACAAATTTCTGGTGAAATACGACTTTTTTGTAGCATATTATTAATAAACAGCTGCGATTTTAATTTGAGAAGTCGCTGTTGAAAGACTTCCTTCTAGATTATCATCCGTAAGATTAATATGGAAGCTAGGTACTAAATTTATAAAACCTAGTACAAACAGACGCACAAGAAAAGAGCGTACTCCCATCTTAAAGGCCGGCAACGCACTTACAACCCCTCTGGTGTTGCGGGTGTCCATGGGCGGCGGCTCGTTTGCCACCAATTTCATAATAAAAAATAAAAAAATAAAAAACAAGAACTGGGCTTCATTATAAGATAATATTCGAAGACTTATATAAACTTGTGGTGTCGTATAAAATTCTAGCAAGAACATTAAAATTACAAAAACGCTCGACATATAATTTTCAAACTGCCAGGATTATAATGAAATACACATTACACCCAAATAAATTGTACAGTCGCCATCAGATATATCGGAGCGGCCGGGGTGTTCACAATATCTGAACACGCACTCTAACGCCTTGACAATAGAGGCGTGTTCAGATATTTGTGAGCACCTTGGCCGTTCCGATATATCTGATGGCGACTGTACCTCAATAATTGCACGCTACGGCTCTGTTGCTATTTGTGTGCCATGTGGCGAAACATTGTGATACTATATTATACATTTAAACCTGTTGTATAAATGTATGTATAAATAAAATAAAATAAAACGATGAAAAAGGATTATATCGCGTATATTGAATTTATAATACATCCCGACGTATCGAACCCTTTACAGCGTTCGTGGTCAACGGGTGACTGAGGAAAAATTACAAATTGCAAAAATACCCACATACTAAAAATAATAGACTATAAACTTTAAGGGTTCGAAACGTCGGGATGTATTATAAATTCAATATACGCGATATAATCCGTTTTCATAGTTTTATTTCATGAGTAACTATCGCGGTAACCGAAGACAATATTAAATAATTTGGAATTTGGAAAAAATTAATAAAGCGTTTAAATATTTTCAAATAATACACGTTTTATTTCACTGCGTCATCTCTATGTGGCTCCTTGTACAAACTTTCAATATTTCAATATACGTATTTATACATATTTGCAGCTAAGCAAATATGAATTAGCTTATTTGTTTCACCTACCTCGGTTACAAGGGTACATCTTACATTATATTACGCATATATAATTGAATGTTACAAACATTGCCACTAACGGGTTATTCTCAAAAAAGTAGCCTCTACAGCATGGAGACTATATAAAGGAGCCAAATCTCTATGTATGAAAAGTGTCCATCAAAAAACAGTAATTAGGCGGCGCCACCATACACCGAAATACTACCAAAAACAACCTACGTAATTTGGTCGGGTTATTTGTTGCCTTATATGGTTCATGTTATACTCATGTCCCAGAGCCTAACTAGCGCCACCGGAGAGATTAGGAACTATTATTTAAAGCTTAAAGCGGTCACTTTTGCAACAATTCTGCCATAAGAGATTGGCATCCTTTCTATACCATCCATACTCTACAGGTTAAAGTTAACGGAAAAAGAACACTTTTTGAGAATTATTCTAACACAGGTCGTAGGGCATTTGACGAGGGCGAGGCGAGTGAGGCCGTTTAGGTAATACAAATCTGGCAATGGGGTTCTTCTTCTTCTTTTAAAATTATGGCTTCAGCCCAGTGGGACTATTTCGCCAGTATCACGGTATTAAGAGGTTTAAAAACGACAAAAATTGTACGGTTGTACAAGACAGTGTACGGTGATTTGTTAGCTCTTGTAAATCGATAGCTAGTCTTTACAAGAAGCACGTGGACTACCGGCCGTTGACTCCAAGATGGTGGTTAAACGCGCTTCAAAATTAATTCTCCATTCACTGCACACTACCACATTAGTTTACTGTATAATAAGCTATCGATATTACACTTTAAACAATATTAATAAGCAAAAAACAAAGTAATTAATCACGATGCTAACTATCAAGATGGCGCTCGAACCGGAAGTCCTGGCAATGGGGTTGGCCAGTCGAAATATTTAGCAATGGCGCCAGCATAGTTGGCCCTGTCAATCCCTAGAATTGTGTCAAATTTTTGTTTTTTTTAATGCCCTGGATGCCAACCCTTTAAGCCAAATCTCATAGAACAGGGGCACGCTATGATGGAGCCATCTTTGCAAACCTATGACAGTTGCCAACCCCATTCCTATTCTAGGAGGTACAAATTTATCATCCTCCTAGGTTGGTCGGTAGTGACCCTACCTAAGAAGCAGGAGCCACGAATATTTATTCCCGAGTCATGGATGTTATCTATGTATATAAGTATGTACATCGTCGTCTAGTACCCATAAAAAATACAAGGTTTGCTTTATTTTATTTATTGTTTTTTTTTTATGAAATAGGAGGCAAACGAGCAGACGGATCACCTGATGGTAAGCGATTACCGCCGCCCATGGACACCCGCAACACCAGAGGGGTTGGGGTTACATATATTTAGGCGCATTTAGGGTGCTACTACGGCTTCCACTATACTGCAGCGCGTCGACTATGTTTGCTGAGGCGCGGACTGATAGCTTCGACGCTATCTGGCGTAAGAAAACGGCCTCGCTCTTAAGTAGGGTACGTGGGAGCAGTAATAGCATGATAGCTAATAAGCTTGATTGTCCTTTAATGTGGAAACTTTGTCAAAGGACAAAATCTATGTTTATTATTAAGTACCATTGAGTAACTTATACTAGAGCGGTACTGTCATAGTAAATTTTGTAACCCCAGTAAATTCACTGCCATCTGTCGACACACTTTAAAACTAAAAATAAATATTTATAAAAATACGATAAAATGTATTTAAATATGGATAAATGATTTTTTTTATTTGCATTAATTATTTTTATGAATTTGACCCATGTTCTTTCACTGATATGCGTTAAAATTGTTAAATAACAAACGAAACCGTCAACGCCATCTATACGACAGTGGGCCAAAACTAGTGGCGCCCTCTGAACGAGAATCAAATTTTCTTGATTTTCGAGGCACGTTTTTTCCTTAGACTGTAAACATCTATTACGGAGTTATATCTATGTTAAGTACTTAGGCTAGGATCAACTAACACTCATTGGACCATTTGTTGTCTTTAATAAAATAATAAAAAATAATAAAAAATAATACAAATACAAATAGGTTTAAAAATAATAATACAAACTAAGTATAAATAAACTTAAAATAAAGGCCCTATAATCGTAAATAAAACACGTCCTCCAATTCACTGCCGATGGGCAGTGTGCCCAGAAGGCTGGCTGCATTGCCACGTTGAATGGCAATGCTAATGCGTTGAGCAAAATACTGGCCAGCCTTCTGGTCCCTTGTGGCGTCTATAAGGCGCGCCGCTATCTCTTTGTATACCCGGCGCGCGCTTGGCCCCCACGGCCCCAACGCCTCAAAAATATAACTGCTGCCAAAGGTGGCATATTTGCGGCGTTTGAGGTCTTCTGCCATGGACGCGGCACGACCAGCATCACTGCTGGTGCCCGGAAGGTGGGACGGCGCGAGGGTGTCAACGCATGTGGCATCCCAGACTAGAGGCCGTCTCATCCTCCAAGGCACCAACGTCATACCGTCAGGCCTCTTGCCATCGTCCCTAGCCAAACCTACGGGCTCGAGTACGGCCGGAACTTTGACGCTGACAAAGGCCCTTCGGATGACATTGTTGATGCTGGCGTGTCTAGGTATTCGTCCGGCGCTTCTGCCGCAGGAAAGCCCATGATGTCCATATCTGTCCACAATGGCACCAAGGCTTAAGGCTTTGCTTAATTTGGATCTGGGTCGATATGTGCAAGATAGTCCCCAAATATTTATTTATTTTAGCGTTTACATTAAGATCCATATTATCGAGGTTCCACTGTTTTTATTTTATTGCTATAGTATTTGCATTGCATAAATTTATTGGGTGACATTCGCTATTGTTGCATACTATAAATAATTGTTAATAATAATTGTTTGCTCAGACGCATGCGCTGCAACTGCATGTAAGAGTAATTATTGACAGTAGGGGGGTATATAAGGGGAGTAACTCGTAGTGTGATCATTATCTCAGGAACATTTGTCAGTAGTCAACAAGTCATAAATATTTCCACATCATGCAACTTTCTTGCCTCTTTCTCCTCGTCTTGGTAAGTGAATTTTTTTTTTTTTTTTCTGACTTCATATATAATTTTTATACAAGGTGTTCACGAAGAAACCGAAAGATTTTAACCACGCTTTTCTTAGGCCAAAAGAAGGAAAAAATTTAATAAGTTTAGGTAGAATTCACAAAAAAAATATTTTTTTTGTTTTTTTTTCGATTTTTCAGATGTATTTGTACATAAAAAGTAAATATTATTGGTAAACTTGTCACTTAAAATGGACTTTTACTTTTTTTTTGTAAAACGTAGTTTTTACAAAGTGTTACTTGTCACTTTTTGACATTTATCAATAAGGTTACTTAAACTACGCCCCACAGTGGCAACATCGACATCAAAAATGCGTTTTGCACTATGTAACAATAAAAACTTGTTTTTTTTTAATTGGATTTAACTCTGAAACTAGGCAAATTTCAGAAAAGTTTATAGGACATTTTAGTCTTTAAAAAAAAACATTTATTTCAGGTCTTACAAACCCATATTTTAACACATTACAAAAATTACAAAAAGAAAAATAGAAAATAAAAAATGAAAAATATAAAATAACATTGATAAAAATTCAAAATTAAAATTATACAATATTAATGAAAATAAAACTATGAAAACGGATTATATCGCGTATATTGAAATTATAATACACCCGTTGACCACGAACGCTGTAAAGAGTTCGAAACGTCGGGATGTATTATAAATTCAATATACGCGATATAATCCGTTTTCATAGTTTTATTTTATGAGTAACTATCGCGGTAACCGAAGACAATATTATATACAATATTAACCCTATCATTATTAACCCTACAAACATGCTTTTAATATGATTAGGAATACGCTGTTAAAATTATTCGGTATGTTCATGTTACACCGTGTATTACTAGCGACCCGCCCGGCTTCGCACGGGTTACACAAAACCTTCACAAATTATACACTAAAACCTTCCTCAAGTATTACTTTATTGATAGGTGAAAACCGCATCAAAATCCGTTGCGTAATTTCTTGGGTAGTCAGGAACTCTCTCCAATCTAAGCTCTGACCATAGAGTAACTTATACTAGAGCGGTACTTAACTGTCATAGTAAATTTTGTAACCCCAGTAAATTCACTGCCATCTATCGACACACTTTAAAACTAAAAATGAAGATTTATAAAAATACGATAAAATGTATTTAAATATGGATAAATGTTTTTTTTTATTTGCATTAATTATTTTTATGATTTTGACCTAATTTTTTTTCACTGATATGTGTTAAAATTGTTAAGTAACAAACGAAACCGTCAACGCCATCTATACGACAGTAGGCCAAAGCTAGTAGCGCCCTCTGAACGAGAATCAAATTTTCTTGATTATCGAGGCACGTTTTTTCCTTAGACTGTATCTATCTATTACGGAGTTATATCTATCTTTGCTCTGACATAGTTTTTTCTATGGAAGACTTATTTCTGTAAAAATGGCAAATACACTAAAGTAGAAATTCCATGTAGAATTAGACCAAGAAAAGTGCAGAGATTTTGACAGCACACGCAGCGCCAGTGTTATTTATACGTCATAATTTCATAGATGTTTGACGTTTAAGTGAAGTCAAATCAAAAAAGCATGGAGACTATATAAAGGAGCCCTATCTTTATGTATGAAAAGTGTCCATCAAAAAACAGTAATTAGGCGGCGCCACCATACACCGAAATACTACCAAAAACAAACTACGTAATATGGTCGGGTTATTTGTTGCCTTATATGGTTCATGTTATACTCATGACCCAGAGCCTAACTAGCGCCACCGGAGAGATTAGGAACTATTATTTAAAGCTGAAAGCGGTCACTTTTGCAACAATTCTGCCATATATAAGAGATTGGCATCCTTTCTATACCATCCATACAAAAAAGTTAAATATTGAACAAAAGACAATTTAATAAGGTATTAATTAGCTCATCAAACTTAAAGAAAAAATATGGTTGTCTGTAAAGTCGGTTTACGGACGATAATTTTGCGTAATAACGTCATAAGAAAACATTGATGGAAAATTGCATACTTTTAGTTACCATGGAAATCTGTCCACAACGTTTCCATGGAGATCTGTACATAACGTGACACTTTTTCGTGCATGCCACCGGTGTTCATCGATTTATAAGACGTTATCACGTCAAAAACTATATTTATGAGAAACACTTTCAGAAGATGCTGTCCAAAAAGTCTTAGGAGATATGTAATATCAAAGATAGATATAACTCCGTAATAGATGGATACAGTAAGGAAAAAACGTGCCTCGAAAATCACGAAAATTTGATTCTTGATCAGATGGCGCCACTAGTTTTGGCCTACTCTCGTATAGAGGGCGTTGATGGTTTCGTTTGTTATTTATAATTTTAACGCATATCAGTGAAAGAACATGGGTGAAAATCATATAAAAATAATTAATGTAAATAAAAAAATCATTTATCCACATTTAAATACACTTTAACGTATTTTTATAAATCTTCATTTTTAGTTTTAAAGTATGTCGATAGATGGCAGTGAATTTACAGTGGTTACAAAATTTACTATGACAGTACCGCTCTATCTTATTATATCCTCTTTGGTAATATAAAAGGCGAAAACTTGAATTCGCCCTTTATTTTAAATACGATTGTATGTATTTGATTTTATACAATAGTATCTATACATTACTATAACAAATGCACTACTTAAATTTTTTTACATTATATAATGGAAAATTCACATAATGTGCTGCCACTATTTTCCGAAATTACTTATATTTATATATATCGTCTGCCTTCATGTGCTTACCGTGGGGCTGTCAATTTGTGTAAAAATGTCCTATTAATATTTATTTATATTATTTTTCGATTCCATGACAAGTGTAACGCGAATCACTATTTTATTGAGTGTTAATATTACCTATAATGCTGCTTTAAGAGGAAAAGGGTCGATATTTCCTCCCTGGCTATTAACATTATTGAAAATATTTGAATGCTTCGTCGCTTGATAAAAAAAAATATTTAGGAGGAAATCGTATAGGTGTAAGTAGTCAAATACCTTTCGCGTCACATGATTTCTATCCCTCCGCATCACATGCCCGTACTACTAGGCGATTTGCATGATCTTAACTTATCAGTTATGGGTGCAACTTTTAGGCTTCCTCTTACATATTCATTCCTTATTTTATCTATTCTAGCCTACATATTAGGTAAAAGGTTGAAATTGACATTATATAGGTATCAATATTTTTGACATAAACTTACAATCGTTTTAAGCATGTATATTATTATTGTATATTTAATTTTAATTTTATAAATTTTGGTAAAATAAAATCAGTTATGGACTTTATAAATAACTATATATTATATAATACAACTATGAAATTATTAAAAGTTAAATAAGACACTGTCAAATATATTGTACATATATAAATTAATCTTTAGATTTAAGATAATTGCCTTGCCCTACCAGGGCCCATGTGAAACTATTATATATGTAACACCTGTGTACCATGGATGCAATAAATAAATATGAAATATGAAATAAACGTACTAGTGCTCGACATGCTAATGCCCAATAGATGACACCCTGCTGTTACCTCTATTGACAATGATTTAAGTTTAAAGATGACATGTAAGTACTGGGACGTCTGGGACCATGACGAGCACTAGTACGTTTACCTTATAAAAAAAAAACATTTATTCCAGACTAAAAGGTCCATATATGGTTAGCAAACATTACAATCTTATTACTAGTGTTAGTACCGCATAAAAACTAAAACTAAAGCTAAAAACTAGACGGCGAGTGCAATGGGGCCATTTTCGCTAAAAACTAAAAATTGCAAAACACTAAAGTTGCGATGAATTACGCGACCCCGCAGTGTCAGGAAGCCGCCGCGGCCGCCGGAACTTGATACCTTTCGGCCAAAACTCCTTGTTGAAGGTCGCTAGACGTTCAGACGGAACAAAACACTGTTTAACATTATAAATGGTTCTAGGTGGCCTGCGTGGCGGGTGCGCCCAGTTCCGACTGCGACGACAACAGCGCCGACGGAGGTAAGTATTATATATTACTTTTCTCAAACATGCTATACATACATGCTATATATTGATATTACGTTTTTTATATTAGGTTGGGAAGTATTACGTTTCAGGCGCGGCTAGACGAGAGGTCTGTAATGAAATTTCATACAAAGTTGCAGGCCTAGGCCGGGAAGTGGCTTTTTTTAAATTCTATTTCACATATAATTGTGGCACAGCATCATGGCATTCAGCCATTAAAAAAAAACTATAAGCAATATTTGCTTTTTGGTTCGTTTATGACATTCTGCCAATACGCCTATTAAAAAAAAAAACAATAAACGATATTTGATTGATTTATATAGTTGGTCAAGCGTCAAGCAAATCTTGTCAGTAAATAAGAACAAAAAAAACTATACTCGTCCTTTTCTTTTGGGTGTTAGTACTAGTGTAAGACAAAGATAGTATGATTCTCTCTGTCTATGTTTGAAATAAGACAGTCCTTTGACAAACTATATACCTATATTTGCCTATATTAAACGTTTGAGAAAAGCACTATACATACATCGGGGTGAAAACGGGTTGTCGGCCTCATAACTATCCGGCCTCACTACGTTCGGCCGTATATTCTATTCGGCCGGCAACCCCTTCCTTCCCGGCCTCTGTAATAATGTACTATTATATATAGCCTCCACAGTACTGATGTGCGGTCGGAAAGTTTAAAGAATTTCGGAAACTTCTCATAATTTTGTACAGGAATTGAAAATTTTCATTTCCAAAATGGATGGCAGCGCCATCTGTCACACCGCCTCCTAGCCTAGTCGGTTTCATGCCCTACGAAGTAAGAGGTTCCGGGTTCTAATCCCGGACTTGTACAAATAAAATGCCCTCATTTATTTGTTTTTATTAAAAATATTTGTTCCCGAGTTATGGATGTTATCTATATACATACATAGGTATTGTAGGTAGTAAGCACGTGCGGTTTTACTTAAGAATAGACAAAGGATGAGCCGTTCGAGGCCAGCTACAAATCAAACGACTATACATGTAATATATCTATCTAAGTATGTATATCGTCGTATTATATCCACAGTAAAAGCATAGAGTAACTTATACTAGAGCGGTACTGTCATAGTAAATTTTGTAACCCCAGTAAATTCACTGCCATCTGTCGACACACTTTAAAACTTAAAATGAAGATTTATAAAAATACGATAGAATGTATTTAAGTATAGATTAATGATTTTTTTTATTTGCATTAATTATTTTTATGATTTTGACCCATGTTCTTTCACTGATATGCGTTAAAATTGTTAAATAACAAACGAAACCGTCAACGCCATCTATACGACTGTAGGCCAAAACTAGTAGCGCCCTCTGAACGAGAATCAAATTTTCTTGATTTTCGAGGCACGTTTTTTCCTTAGACTGTATCCATCTATTACGGAGTTATATCTATCTTTGGTAAAAGCTTTGCTTTATAGTTTGGGGCTAAGTAGGTAGATCTGTGTAAGACTGCCATTTTTAGGGTTCCGTACATAAAGGCTTGAACCAAAAACCGGCATGTGTGAGTCGGACTCGCGTTCCAATTGTTCCGTACATAACACAACTTAAACAATGTATTTTTTATGTGAAAGAGGTGAAATGTCTTTCAAAAATCCGTAGGGGTCGGATCAAAAACGAAGTAATTAAGTCCGACTCACGCTTGACTGCACATTTCTAATAGGTTTTGCCTATAATTTATAGGTAAAGAACTATTTTGTGTATTATTTTCAAAATTTTAGACCCCGTAGTTTCGGAGATAAAGGGGAGGGGGGATGAAATGGTCATTTATTGTCAATTTTCTTGAATAACTTCCAAACTGTTTATCCTAAAATTATTAAAAATATATACTTGACATTCTCACAATGAGCTCTTTTATTTGATATATAACACGATATAGTTTGAATAACTAAATTTATTAATTTTCTCATTTATCCCCCAAAAGTGCCCCCAATGTTTAAAATTCATTTGTTTACGTTACATGTCCGTCTTTGGGTCATAAACTTACATATGTATACAAATTTCAACTTAATTTGTCCAGTAGTTTCGGAGAAAATAGGCTGTGACAGACGGACAGACAGACAGACAGACGCACGAGTGATCCTATAAGGGTTTCGTTTTTTGCTTTTGAGGTATATAATATAAACCGAAATAAATATATATTTTCCAAAATGGCGGAACCTTGGGGGTTGTGAGGTGTAGGTACAGATCACTGAGCGCCACTAGTTAGGTATTGTGTTAGATTGTGATTGAAAATAATTAATTATTTATTATTATGTTAATAATTATGAAATTGATAATTTAATGAATACCTATATTAGGTAATCCGTATTTTTTGACATTTAGATTTTTATTCTAGAAAGTTTCTAGACTAGTATTTTTTTATACAATTTTGGTGTTTGACGATCCTTTTGTGAAATTCTTATTATTAAGTTTTTATTATTATTTTGTTTTTAAGAATAATAATAACTGCATCAATAAATTGCTTTGATATTTAGATTAAGGTAATATTTGTAAAACTTGACAATTTAAAAGTGCTTGTTGCTAGGCCTATTTGAATAAAAAATATTTTGACTTTGACTTTGACTTAAGATTGTCTCATAATATTTATTTATTCCCAGGTGTTGCAGGCGGTAGTAGTCCCCTAGGAGGCGGAGGAGGCGGAGGATCTGGTGGAGGTAATAATAGTTATTACTTCTCGTGCAACGGGTGCAAATGTATTTTTCTTCTCGTGTGTTTGCACCCTTGTATAACACAAAACTTTTCACCTCACTATAGCGAGGAAAGTGCAACATCCACAGGCGTTAGATCATCTTCATCACTGTAATCACTCATTTTTTACGATATTATAACAGAAAACTCTGGAAGTTGTGTATTTTTACGCGAGTCGGGAGAAAAATTTAATATTTTTTTTATACATTTTCAATTTTAGTTTTAATCATGTGCAGAGATGGCAGTAATTTTACTGTGACAAAAAAATTATATGACAGTAACCCTCTATCCTATATATGTGATATTTTCTATAAAAAGGGACCTTATTGTCGATGGCGCTTACGCCATTATTAATGATGCTCCGATATAAGTACAATGCCGCGGGACGCTGTGTGCGGCGTAAGCGCCATCGACAATAAGGTCCCTTTTCATAGAAAATGCCCCATATTCTCTTTGTAATTACCTACGCGTGAGACAGATATAGGAATAGGCTGGTCAATGTACCAAATTCATCCTTCAGCATCCTTAATTTACAGATGTAGTGCATAATTCTTTTTACCTTAGCAGCTCGAACAAGCCTACTTTCGTCACTCCCTGGAGTGAGGAAAGTGCGACTTTTCTCACTCCAGGGAGTGAAACAAAGTAGCTTTTTAATTTAGTGAAGGCCATGAACTGCCACTTCATACTTTTATTACTTTTTTTTTTCTTGTCTTATTCTGTGTAATTCGAAATACATTTTAACCTTTAATATGTTCTCACTACTGAGATGAAAAATTATGTGTGCAACACGAGAGCAAAGTTATTTTACATCTCGTGTTTTTGAGTCCCTCGCTACGCTCAAGATTCTAACTTAGAATCACTCGCTTCGCTCGTGATTCGATTATAGAACCTTTCGCTTTTTCGGGACTCAAAATAAACACTCGCAAGAAAAACCAACTTTCCTCTCTTGTTGCACAAATAACTATTTCCATCGTATTTTCACGGAAACGTACTTGTGCCGCTTTGTAAAACATTTTTTTTTCATCAAACCCACGTGTGGGGTATCTATGGATAGGTCGTCAAAAATAATATTGAGGTTTCTAATAAAAAAAAATTCTAAACTGAATAGTTTGCGCGAGAGTCACTTCCAAAGTGGTAAAATGTGTCCCCCCCCCCCCCTTCGCTGTAACTTCTGAAATAAGAGAATGATAAAACTAAAAAAAAATATATGATGTACATTACCATGCAAACTTCCACCGAAAATTGGTTTTAACGAGATCTACTGAGTAGTTTTTTTTTAATACGTCATAAATCGTAAACCGCAATTTACCTTTCATTCAATCAACTCGAATATAAAAAAGTACGGAACCCTCGCACTTGGCCGGTTTTTTATAATTTGGTTTTTCAATATGTGTATCAGGCATCGTTGGAACTCTGCTCGATGGCTTAATTGGCGGCGGCGGCTCTTCCGGCGGTGGCGGCTCTTCCGGCGGTGGCGGCTCTTCCGGCGGTGGCAGCTTGTTAAACGGTAGGCATTTTGTAATCTTGTAAACCTTTTTCCTTGCGTTATCTCGGCATTTTGCTACGACCCTGGGGTCCGCTTGACAACTAATCCCATGAATTGACGTAGGCGACTGCCATCTGAGCTTCCAACCAAGACGGGAAACTAGGCCTTATTAAGATTAGTCCGGTTTCCTCACGATGTTTCGATATCAAATGGTATTTCGTACATAAGTTCCGAAAAACTTATTGGTAAGAGCCGGGGTTTGAACCCGTGACCTCCGTGTCAGGCTCAGGAGTGTCAGGCCCTTGGTTGTGACAGATTTTATCAAATGCTTTGGCAAAATCGGTATACAGAGCATCTACAGTGTGTCCATCCTTCATGGCGCCTAGCACTACTCCCGTAAATGTCAATGAATTAGTTTCTACTGTTTCTACACACCGTCTTTAAAGAAACCATGTTGACATGTGGTTATGTAATGTTTAACGAATTCAAAAAGCTGTCCCTAATAAGTTTCTCAAGAATTTTACTAAAATGACAGAGTATAGAGATAGGTCGGTACTTTTCTACAGTATGCCGCAAATGCAGAATACCCCAGTTCGATGCCCTGGACACTGGTTGCGTTGATCACTTTTTCTTTCGTACACGACATAGCTATTTCAGTTTATTTTATATAGTAGTGTTTTACTTAAAACAACACAATTAATTTTAATTAAAATACGTTTTTTTTGCAGTTAAGGCTCTGAACAACCCTAAAATAGGCGTTTCACCAGTCGTAAAACGTAAGTGACAACACACACATTACTCCTATTTCTGGACAGTTTGCCGTTCGGGCATCTATCTATTGGTCAAATTTAATGTGACTACCGCCAAAACATTATACAGGAACATTACTATCTGCCTGATCTTACGATCGGCCGCCGACATACCTATTACCAAAGATAGATATAACTCCGTAATAGATGGATACAGTCTAAGGAAAAAACGTGCCTCGAAAATCAAGAAAATTTGATTCTCGTTCAGAGGGCGCTACTAGCTTTGGCCTACTGTAGTATAGATGGCGTTGACGGTTTCGTTTGTTATTTAACTATTTTAACACATATCAGTGAAAGAACATGGGTCAAAATCATAAAAATAATTAATGCAAATAAAAAAAATCATTTATCCATATTTAAATACATTTTATCGTATTTTTATAAATGTTCATTTTTAGTTTTAAAGTGTGTCGATAGATGGCAGTGAATTTACTGGGGTTACACAATTTACTATGACAGTACCGCTCTAGTATAAGTTACTCTATGCTATTACAAAGCATAATAAGTTTCAGTACCTAAGCTTTTAATTTTTTTGTTTTTTTTACAGTCCTCTCAAGCGAACAAGGTGGTGGAGGTGAGTAAACGTATAAGTTTATTTTTTAAGTTAGTCATCATCATGTATACAGGGCCTTTAGGGGCATATAATATGTTCAAGTAATAAAATATCTAGTCACAATGTCCTACTACCGATAAGTCCAAATGTGTTATTGTTCTAAAGTCAAAAAGTCAAGGTGTCATAATGTCCTTTGTCATAATGCCCCACTGCCAGAATGACCAGGAGTCATAATGTCTAGTGTCAAAAAGTTCATATGTTATAGGGAGCGTGCATAAACTCTAGGGGGCAGCACAGGAGACGTCAGATTTTTGGCGCGACGCGTAATTGTGTAGTTACTCATTGTATTGTATTGTAGTTCGGGCGATTTTCCGCAACTCGAAGACTGGCGCCTATTTTGCGTGTAGTTGCTCATGAAATAAAACTATGAAAACGGATTATATCGCGTATATTGAATTTATAGTATATCCCCAATATACGCGATATAATCCATTTTCATAGTTTTATTTGGTTAACATGTTACAGCGTCTACTGGAAATGGCAAAAACAAGAATTCGAAAAAGGACAGCTCCGGCGGCGCTAGCGGCAATACCGACAGCACCGGTAATATATTTAATAATATTTATCTATATAAGTACCTATGTTTACCGTAGTATAGCCATAGTACAAGCTTTACTTATTTTGGGGCTACGTCGGTCTGTGTAAGTGTACTCAGATATTTATTTTAATTGCATTTCATATAGCCTCCTAAGATCCAGAAGCAGTTGTTTTGTTTTTGAATTTGGAACTCTTGGTTACTCTATTAAAGGTCAAAACAGATTGTGGAATATAACAATCATTTATACATACATACATACATTTATACGCGGGGTTTAAGGAGAATAAGTTATAAACTAATATGCTGCAAATGCAAAATACGCTAGTTTGATCCCAGCCCTGGACACTGGATGCTTTGGTCACTTTCTGTTTCGTACACGACATAGCTATTCCAGTTTATTTTATATAGTAGTGTTTTGCTTCAAACAACACACAAAATATTTCAATTAAAGTACGATTTTGTGCAGTTGGAGCTCTGACCTTAATTTAGACCTTGTCCCAAAAATAAACGACAAGTGACAACACACACAGTACTCCTATTTCTGGACAGTTTGCCGTTCGGGCATCTGAAGCAACCTAACGAACCTATCCTACTTATTGGTTTAATTTTAATGTGTCTACCGCCAAAACATTATACAGGAACATTACGATCTGCCTGATCTTAAGCCAGGATTACACTTGTAAGTTTTACTTACGTAAGTAGGGACACAGCTATACTACAGAATGAGATATGAATATCGTTATCTCATTCTAGCAAATAGCTTTGTCCCTACTTACGTAAGTAAAACTTACAAGTGTAATCTTGGCCTTACGATCATGATATTACAAAGAATAATACGTTTCAGTAAGCTTTTAATTTTTTTGTTTTTTTCACAGTCCTCTCAAGCCAACAAGGTGGTGGAGGTGAGTAAACGTATAAGTTTATTTTTTAAGTTAGTCATCATCATCATCACGTATACAGGGCCTTCAGGGGCATATAATATGTCCAAGTAATAAAATGTCTAGTCTCAATGTCCTACTACCGATAAGTCCAAATGTGTTATTGTTCTAAAGTCAAAAAGTCAAGGTGTCATAATGTCCTTTTGCCATTAAGTCAAACTGTCATAATGCCCCACTGCCAGAATGACCAGGAGTCATAATGTCTAGTGACAAAAAGTTCATATGTGTGTGTGTGTGTGTGTGTGTTCATATGTGTCTGTGTGTATCTCCTACTGGCAAAATGCCCAGGTGACAAAATGTCGACTTTTCAATCAAATGGGCCAAATATTTGTTTATGATAAAGTGTAATTCCTGAGTGGACGCTCAAAGCGGAGCGTTCGGCGGGGCGTGCAGCGTCGCGTCGGGCTCACAAGTGATTTGAGCAGCGTGCACTAAGGCCGCTCTTATAGGTTTGCATTTGTTTGATATGCACGCCGCACACCTTGCCCCGCTGCACGCTCAACTCGAGCGTCCAATCAGGCCTTACACATAGATGTATCAGCGATTAGTATATTCAATATGTTGATTATTGTTATCGCCCAGGGGAAAATAAGTAACAATAAAAAACCGGCCAAGTGCGAGTCAGACTCGCGCACTAAGGGTTCCGTACCATTACGCAAAAAACGGCAAAAAAAATCACGTTTGTTACAACAAACATGATATTTGAACTTAAATATTTATTTTATTCTGTTTTTAGTATTTGTTGTTATAGCGGCAACAGAAATACATCACCTGTGAAAATTTCAACTGTCTAGCTGTCACGGTTCATGAGATATAGCCTGGTGACAGACGAACAGACAGACAGACAGCGGAGTCTTAGTAATAGGGTCCCGTTTTTACCCTTGGGTACGGAACCCTAAAAAATATACTTGGCTTGGAAACTACCTCGTAAAAAATTTATGATATTATCTTGATGATAGTTTGGCACTGTATTTATTTATTTGGTTAACATGTTACAGAGTCTGGAGATGGCCAAAAGAATAAAAGACAAGAACAAACAAGAGAGAAACAGGGCAGCTACGGCAGCGGGCTCGGCAACGGAAGCTCCAGAGACAAAAGTATGTGATACTTCAGGGCGTCCGCAAGCTGACGCGGGTGCACGGACGCGGGTGCCATTGTAGGTAAAATACGTCGCACGCGTCCGCGCCAGTTAGCAACGCTCAATACGCTCATCCCGCTCCGTGTGCAACCGCAACAGCTAGCGGACGCCCTCAGTATTTACCATTTATACTCTTGAGCGTCATTTCACTAATTAGTAATATTCATTCACATGGGCTCGCTAATGTATTTCGACATTTGATCTTTGGTAGCACGAGGTTCGTTAGCAAGTTTTCTATTTACGACGGAAGACGTTAGTATACATACAATGTAGTAACGGCCTTCTATAGCCCAGTCGGTAGTGACCCTGCCTGCGATGCAGCAGGTACCGGATTCGAATCCCGGTAAGGGCATTTATTTGTGTGCATACCACAAATCTTGTTTCCGAGTTAGGTATGTTATCTGTATGTAGTATATTTATCTATAGAAGTACCTATGTATATAGTTGTACAGACATAGTATAAGCTTTACTAAATTTGGGGCTAGGTCGATCTGCGTAAGTGTCCTCAGATATTTATTTATTTTTATTGCATTTCATATAATAGCCATCAACATATTGATGATTAGGTAAAGTGTTATCGCCCAGGATAAAATAACTAACATAAATATATTTGGCTTGAAAACTTAATCGTAAAAATCTTATGATACTATCTTGATGCTAGTTTGGCACTGTATTTATTTATTTTGTTAACATGTTACAGAGTCTGGAGATAGCCAAAAGAATAAAAGACAAGAACAAACTACAGAGAAACAGGGCAGCTACGGCAGCGGCCTCGGCAACGGAAACTCCAAAGAAAAAAGTATGTGATACTTCAGGGCGTCCGCAAGCTGACGCGGGTGCACGGACGCGGGTGCCATTGTAGGTAAAATACGTCGCACGCGTCCGCGCCAGTTAGCAACGCTTATCCCGCTCCGTGTGCAACCGCAACAGCTAGCGGACGCCCTCAGTATTTACCATTTATACTGTTGAGCGTCATTTCAATAATTAGTAATATTCATTCGCATGGGCTCGCTAATGTATTTCGACATTTGATCTTTGGTAGCACGAGGTTCGTTAGCAAGTTTTCTATTTACGACGAAAGACGTAAGTATACATACAATGTAGTAACGGCCTTCTATAGCCTAGTAGGTAGTGACCCTGCCTGCGAAGCAGCAGGTACCGGATTCGAATCCCGGTAAGGGCATTTAAGTGTGTATATCACAAATATTTGTTTCCGAGTTAGGGATGTTATCTATATGTAGTATATTTATCTATAGAATTACCTATGTATATCGTCGTATACCCGCTCGCTTCGCTTAATTTGGGGCTAGGTGGATCTGTGTAAGAGTGTCCTCAGATATTTATTTATTTTTATTTCATTTCATATAATAGCCTTCTGAGACCCAAAAGCAGTTGTTTTGTTCTTGAATTTGCCTCGGCCAGAATGACCAGGTATCATAATGTCTATAATGTCAAAAAGTTCGTATGTTTATAATCCCCTACTGACAAAATGTCCACTTTTCAATAAAATGGTTCAAATATTTGTTTATGAGAAAGATGTAGCTACGATCACTGTATATAAGTATTGGACAAATATATTTTTTTTATTCAATATGTTGATTAGGTAAAGTGTTATCGCCCAGGAAAAAATAACTAACAAAAATATATTTAGCTTAAAAACTTAATCGTAAAAATCTTATGATACTATCTTGATGCTATATAGTTTGGCAATGTATTTATTTATTTGGTTAACATGTTACAGAGTATAAACAACACGAACAAACAACAAAGAAACAGGACGACTCCGACAGCGGCACCAGCGAAGAGTGCTCCAAAGACGAAAGTATGTGTCTATGTGACACTTCAGGGCGTCCGTTAGCTGACGCGGGTGCACGTAGCGGGCGCACGGACGCGGGTGCCATTGTAGGTAAAATCCGTCGCACGCGTCCGCGCCAGTTAGCAACGCTCACGGCCCGGCCACGACATCGCGCGGCGGCGGCAACAACGAGCGGCGGCCATGGAGCGAGACAGCGATCAGACCTTTCGTTCCCATCTATGGCCGCCGCTCGCCGCTACCGCCGCCGCGCGATGTCGTGGCCGGGCCTCATACTCGTAGTATTTTTCGTTAACCCGCTCACCCGCTCCGTGCATCCGCACCACCTAGCGGACGCCCTCAGTATTTATAATGTTTACTTTAGAGCGTAATTTCAAGCAAAGCTAATAGGAGCAAACAATTAAAATATAGGCTATACTCCTCAAACTGACCAACATTTGTTCAACGACTTTTAAAAATAACTGGCACGATAAAGGCGACTCTCCCCACCGTTAATGATAGGGTAAGCGAAGCGCCGACCGCCATAACGCCCATAACGTACCTTTTATGTATGGAAATGGTTACGGGAGCAAAATGACATATTTACGGCGAGGGCTTACATTGAATCTTGAACAAAGCGAAGGATTCTATAATTGAATCCTGAGCGTAGCGAGGGATTCTAAAATAGAATCCTGAGCGTAGTGAGGGATTCAAGTGTTAACGCGGCGTTACGCCCAAGGTGGAAATAATTTTGCTACCATGTGACACATACTGTTTTTCACATCACCTATGACGAAACTGTTATGTTCCAAAATATTATTTAACCTAAAAAAATTGTATGCAAAAAAGAAAAAAAATCTGGTCCCAGAACAGAAAAGTGCCACTTTGATCCCTCCTAGCAGGGAAGAAAAGTGCTACTTTGATCTCTCCTAGCGGGGAAGAAAAGTGCCACTTTGATCCCTCCTAGCGGGGAAGAAAAAGCCCTTTTTCGAATACCTAGGTGATGTGAAAAAATCATTTGGCATTTGAGGATGTACGATTTTCACCTCCTGTTCTGCCAGAATGTATGAGAAAACCATTTTTTTCGATTTCGGGTTCGTTCCTATAGTAAAAGTCGCTGTTTGTATACACCTTCGTTTAAAAAGTTGCCTAAATAGTCACAGAAATTCTCATGTGCAAGTCGATGCTATGCTATGTGTATAAGCTTTATATAATTAAGGCGGTTCCCTGAGCCAGAAGGCGAAAAATCTCCTTATATGATCCTGTTTTTCTAAGAGGCGTTGATATTCGTAGACGTGGAAAAAATATATGTAGTTCTTGACTATATTATCTTTAATATCATAGCTTCCGATACACGAATTATGACACTTCGCTCGATACAATTAATTCCCAAAGTAACCTCTAACTCGGACTTTTAATCCAACTTTACTCGGTTATTTATTATGTGATACTATAAATAAAAAAAGAAGAAAAAACAATCTTAACTTAAGTAATAATTTCATAGCTTTCGATATTCCAGGGTAACGTTTTTAAAATAAATAAAAATCGACAAAATTCGATCAAAATTGACACTTGGCGCGCATGATCTTTCCCGTTCTTTCTTGCGAAATGTGACAGAGACAGCGGCAAACCGACGGAATGGCCTTAATGTCATTACCGGGTCTAACGCGATTAAATTTCATTACTTTACCTTTTTCCGACGTTTCAACTAGGTTGCAATAGCTGTGGTCCCGGAAGACTGGATATTGGTAAACAACACTAAACTACCCGACATTAGTTTATATAAATGTTCGGGGTAGACAAATAAATTTATCTACCCGTTTCTCGACGGCACGACACGCAACACTTACAATATCCGCGCACTGGTCCGAAGATAGATCCCTTGGTTTCAACATCTGAATCACTGGTCCCCAACTTGACGATAATTTGTACCAGTCTTGTCTGTTGAAATGTTTCGATTGTTTAATCGCGTTAGAAAACGCGAGAGTTTAATAGTAGTTTATGTGACTGCTACATAATGAAAGGCATTAAAACTCGAGTGTGGGTTTATGAAACGAACGTAGTGAGTTTCATAATAGAATCACACGAGTGTTGTAATGCCTAATTATTCAATTCAATTCAATTCAATTCAATATGTTTAATTCGGGCAAAAACATTACATTATATTTTGTACAGTTACATAAACTGCATTATCTACACACATATTATAAACTTTCTATGATATATTCACTAACCTCATATTACAGCCGACATTGGGGCATAGTTGCTCTCTGGCGGAATTCGCGGATATGAGGTGGCGTCTCCGAAATATCTTTATCGCACATTTTACACGAAACTTCACTAGTTACTTTAAAAACAACAAAACAAATTATTTTTTACTTCCACTCATTAAAAGATAAACTGCACGTCAAATGGCGGCAAAGAAAACTTTTTTCACGCATGTCACGCATCCGTAGTTTTTTTAAAATTCAGAGACAAACTAGAGTGGGGGGTCGATTGCCATATGTATGTATGTATGTATGTAAACACTTTATTGTACATAAGACAGATTACAAACACGATAAAAGAACAAATATATACAATGTACAAAGGCGGACTTATCCCTATAAGGGATCTCTTCCAGTCAACCTTTGATCAATTGAGAATGAAACAATAAACAGATCAAGATAGACAAACGAACACTATGAACAGAAAGTAAATTATGGTTCAATTATTACAAACGTAAATAATTAAAACCTGTAATCTAGAATATAAAATAAACATATATATACATATATATACAATATATATCCATATAAACACAAATATATACCCATAAATATATATATATATATACATATATATATATATTATCACAACTAAATAAATAATCTTATCCATATCGTTCGATACCAACTAACAAGCGAGATTTGTCAAATTTGTATGCAATTGACATTTCATTTCGAATAAAACGTCATCTCGACTGATATTAGAATAGAGGTCAAATCAAATTTCTTTGTTTTTCAGAGATGTTCGAAATTTAAATAAAATAATGTTATCGAAATGTTGTTATTTAGCAATAATAACATTTTCACAGATAAAAAATTTGCTGTAACAAAACAGTTTATCTTAATGTTGGCCATTATTTACGGATTTTAGTCATAGTCATAGTCATATCATTTGTTGCATACATATATATATATATATATTAAGGCATCATAGAGGGTTTATGATATGTGTGTAGATAAAGTGTTATATAAGTTAATTTGTATGTTTTAATTTGTTTTTAGATGCCGATGGATACGATGACTAGAGGCGGCCTTAAGGAGAGGGAAGCGTTGCGATGTTCGCTGTAGCTTCATAGTTTTAATTTTAGTTCTGCATTATTTTTCAATATTTTCCTACATTAATTACTCTATTTTAATAAAAGAAAAAAAAGAAGTAATAAATAATAATTTAACCATTAAATAATACAAAAAGAACTTGCCCATGACGCTTGTTGACTAACTATAGGTTAAATTATTATTCAAGTGTTCCGTTTTCTGTTTCTGAGCTTTTTCAAATTCAAAATATTTTTGTAGTTTTGTGTAGAATGCATTTTGGAAATAAATTATTTTGGTATCATTATTATTGCTTTCATTTCTATACCTAATATAGTATGTATAAAGTAACGTAAATTCTGAATGCGAGATTTCTTCTAGGTTTTTGTTCTATCACACTAGGGAAGATGATTGATGTAGTCAAAGTCAATATTATTCTTTATTCAAATAGGCCTAGCAACAAGCACTTTTAAATTGTGCTATATTAGTAATATGGCGTAATGAGCCAGGAAATGAATGCTCAATAAAGTTATAGAGGGAATTAAATGCTTGGAACACAATTTTTGACTTCTTAGCGTTGTTTGGACTAGTTAGGAGGTGAACATATCAAAAGTCCCTGGCTGTATCCCTGGTGCTGGGGGGAGGGGTTTTTGAAGATTCCATTTTTCGGTTTTTCGATTATATCTCGTAAACTATAGTTAGGCCAACAAAAGTCTGCAGAGATTTTGACAGCACACGCAGTGCCAGTGTTATTATAGTTCATAATAACACTGTTATTATAGGTCTAATAATAGGTAACTAAAATTAAGTATTCTTGCAAATGAATGATATTGATTGATTGATTGGTTTAATTTCATAGAAGTTTGACGCCTAAAATAACACCTGCACGGCGTGGGCTATCAAAATCTCCAGACTTTTCTTGGTTTTCTTGGTTTAGCCTGTGGGGTAGCACGCAGCGGGCGTACAGCGACCTACGAGTGCAATACAACAACGATTTCAGGATGCTGATGGGGCTGCCTCGTCACTGTAGCACCTCCGGGATGTTTGCGCAGGCGCAAGTCGACGGCTTTGCGGCCATCATGCGGAAGCGGTGCCTCTTTACTTAGCCGCTGGGGCAGCGCTAACAGTATCATGATGGCGTTGTTGGATAGGTGGGACTCCCCTCTGCTGCAGCAGTGGACAAAACTCCACACTGCAGTAAAATAGGTTCATTTATACTTAGGTATGTAGGTTAAGATTAGTTTTGTAATTCTTCTAACACTATTTTATAAGTTAATGTAATATGTAACTAACAACTATGGATTTATGTCCGAAATAAAATTCTTTTATTATTATATTATTTATATCTCCTCGGATTTCACGGGCCTATAAATCCCGGTCTTTTGATAGGCTTGCGTGAGGATATAGATCCAACACGTAGAGGCCCCTTGGAGAGCTTTAATGTCATGTAGAAATTTGTCTTTATATTATTATTATTAACTCTATGCGTCTTAGCGACATGGCCACTTATACAAAATGAAAAGTGATTTAATTTGTTACAAGTTTTATTAAATCAAGTTTTTCAACATCTTGTATAGTTTTTGAGATAACCGCTCTTGAAGGTTTATTTAGGGTTCTCATTTTTATCAAAAATAGATATAACTCCGTAATAGATGGATACAGTCTAAGGGAAAAACGTGCCTCGAAAATCAAGAAAATTTGATTCTCGTTCAGAGGGCGCTCCTAGTTTTGGCCTACAGTCGTATAGATGGCGTTGACGGTTTCGTTTGTTATTTAACAATTTTAACGCATATCAGTGAAAGAACATGGGTCAAAATCATAAAAATAATTAATGCAAATAAAAAAAATCATTTATCCATATTTAAATACATTCTATCGTATTTTTATAAATCTTCATTTTTAGTTTTAAAGTGTGTCGACAGATGGCAGTGAATTTACTGGGGTTACAAAATTTACTATGACAGTACCGCTCTAGTATAAGTTACTCTATGTTTTTATCTTGATTGTCTATATCAGTGAAGCTGCTAGGCCGGGTTTGGAATCGTTTTCGTATAAATCGGGGGTGCTGAATTCATTTATGGTATCAACATTGACACCATTCCTAAGTAAAAACAAAATTTAAAAAACCGGATAAGTTCGAGTCGGACTCGCCCACCAAGGGTTCCGTACTATTTAGTATTTATTGATATAGCGGCAATAGAAATACATCATCTGTGAAAATTTCAACTGTATAGCTATCACCAAAGAGGATATAATATTATAGAGCGGTACTGTCATAGTAAATTTTGTAACCACAGTAAATTCACTGCCATCTATCGACACACTTTAAAACTAAAAATAAAGATTTATAAAAATACGATAAAATGTATTTAAATATGGATAAATGTTTTTTTTTTATTTGCATTAATTATTTTTATTATTTTGACCCATGTTCTTTCACTGATATGCGTTAAAATTGTTAAATAACAAACGAAACCGTCAACGCCCTCTATACGAGAGTAGGCCAAAAGTAGTAGCGATATCTAATCGAGAATCAAATTTTCGTCATTTTCGAGGCACGTTTTTTCCTTAGACTGTATCCATCTATTACTGAGTTATATATATCTTTGCTATCACGGTTGATGAGATACAGCCTGGAGGCAGACACACGGACAGACGGACAGAGGAGTCATAGTAATAGGGTCCCGTTTTGACCCTTTGGGTACGGAACCCTAAAAAATGCTTTTTTTTAAACTCCTCTTCACGCTTAAACCGCTGAACCGATTTCGTTGAAATTTGGTATAGAGGTGGTTTGAGTCCCGGGACAATAGTTGGGGTAATAGTTATTTTCTTTGTTAGGTATTGCTAGTTTATTCAAGCTTTTTATTTATTTATTATTATTTAGAGATCCAACAGCTGTTAACATGTCTATAGGTTTTATCAAAGATAGATATAACTCCGTAATAGATGGATACAGTCTAAGGAAAAAACGTGCCTCGAAAATCAAGAAAATTTGATTCTCGTTCAGAGGGCGCTACTAGCTTTGGCCTACTGTCGTATAGATGGCGTTGACAGTTTCGTTTGTTATTTAACAATTTTAACGCATATCAGTGAAAGAACATGGGTCAAAATCATAAAAATAATTAATGCAAGTAAAAAAAAACATTTATCCATATCTAAATACATTTTATCGTATTTTTAAAAATATTTATTTTTAGTTTTACAGTGTGTCGACAGATGGCAGTGAATTTACTGGGGTTACAAAATTTACTATGACAGTACCGCTCTAGTATAAGTTACTCTATGGTTTTATAAATATGATACAAAAAGCCAAAAAACAATTGGTGGTTAGCACTATTGCACGATTCCTACATTTACACGCCAAAGCTATAGTAAACATATAATTCGAAATTATTAACTTGCAATGTACCTATGTATGTAACTACGGATATGATCGTTGGTTGGTTGATGGTTGGTTGGTTGATGGTTAGTTGGTTGATGGTTGGTTGGTTGATGGTTGGTTGGTTGATGGTTGGTTGGTTGATGGTTAGTTGGTTGATGGTTGGTTGGTTGATGGTTGGTTGGTTGGTTGGTTGGTTGGTAGCAATGTGCCAGCTGAAGAAAATACTCAAAATTTCAAAAATTTTAAGACATTAGAAAATTCTCATACAAGTTTCCATTTAGAAAATTCTTGTTCAGATTAGGAATTACAGTAGAGTCCGGTTATAACGATGCCCAAGGGACTGCTGATATTACGTCGTAATAACCGGACATCGTACTAAACGAACTGGCAATTTTAATATTTTTGTTAATCAAAATATATATCATTTTGTATTTATTACTTAATACCTATCCGACCATCATAGAAGAAAAAAAACATTGCAATCAAAATATTCATATTTACGTAAGTATTACGACTTTTTGTCTTAAATGGAGATACGTGTTAGGAAGACGCCACTTTTGTACGCGTACTCACTCATCACCCGTAAATTCCTCGAATCCCGTAAAATAAAAATAAAACCGGCCAAGTGCGTGTCGGACTCGCGCACGAAGGGTTCCGTACCATTACGCAAAACGGCAAAAATCCACGTTTGTTGTATGGGAGCCACCCTTAAATATTCATTTTATTCTGTTTTTAGTATTTATTGTTATAGCGGCAACAGAAATACACCATCTGTGAAAGTTTCAACTGTTTAGCTATCACGGTTCATGAGATACAGCCTGGTGACAGACGGACAGACGGACAGCGGAGTCTTAGTAATAGGGTCCCGTTTTTATCCTTTGGGTACGGAACCCTAAAAAGTCATAATTCTTGGGGATCTAATGAAGATGACAATCGTACACCAGCAATCAAAAATAAATAAGTTTTTTGCCAAAATTTACAATTTTAATACAAGCCTTTATCGTTGGATGTGTACTTTTATTTCAACACGCAACTTATACTCATTGAGACAATTCTAACAAACCCAAATGCAATAAGGTTGCGTTGTTTTATCACACAGTTCCTATGGCCACCTCCTGTGTCGGCTGTGTCCATCATTAGAAGTGGATGACAGTCCAAAATATTGCATTGTCACCCAGCTTACACAATTATGTATGAAGTTTAAGCTCAATTAAATAATGGGAAGTGGGTTTTATTTAGCTTGCAAGATTACGAAAAGTCATATGACAATTTCATCTTGCTGCGTATAGGCAAAGGGGGGGAGAGGAGTTGGGTGCGCGGGACGGAGTAAGCTTCTTACCAACATTTTATTTGTAAAAACTACGTCGCTCGTCGTTGTAACCGGACTAGACGGACGGATTTTGTGTAAATTTCCGTCGTTAAAAGCGGTCGGTCGTTATAAGCGGAGTCGTAATAAACGGTTGTACTTTCATAGTAGCTCATACTTAACTAGGACCAACCATGTGGCTATACTTATGTCGCTATAACCGGTTGGTTGTTATATGCGAAGTCGTACTAACCGGACTACTGTATTACTCATGTTCTTAATTACGACTGTTTCATAATATTTACGTCTCTTTCAAGTGTCATAGAAATCGAAACTAACTGTAAGAAGTTTTGGCAATAAACGTCCAGAAAAAAAAACAAGAACATTTCATGGAAACTGCAATTTTTAAAAAATTCTCTGGCACATTGTATTTGCCTACGTGACAGCGAGATAGACATTCGTCTCTTTCATTCGCAAGGGGGGGAAATGTGACACTTTACACCTGGATTAAGCCGTAATTCGCCTGCTTTCATTAAAATCGAGGATACAACAACTGTTCAAATATGTGTCGTGTATATGACGAAGTTACCTTATGGCGGTGGGCGCTTACGCTATTATTAACGGCGCTCTAATAATAATACTGTGCTACGTGAAGTAAGCACCAACCGCGATAAGGTAACTTTACCCATGGAACGTTACGCAATTAATGTACATTACATTACAGTATTAACTGACATTCACAATGACGCAATCACGGAACTGCGCAATATCTATAGTGAAAATCTAAAATGGTGTAAGGGACATTTTAACTATTTTTAGGGTTCCGTACCTCAAAAGGAAAAAACGGAACCCTTATAGGATCACTCGTGCGTCTGTCTGTCCGTCTGTCACAGCCTATTTTCTCCGAAACTACTGGACCAATTAAGTTGAAATTTGGTATACATATGTAAGTTTGTGACCCAAAGATGGGCATGTAACGTAAACAAATAAAATTTAAACATGGGGACCACTTTGGGGGGTAAATGAGAAAATTAAAAAATAAAGTTTTTTAAACTTTATCGCGTTACATATCAAATGAAAGAGCTTATTATGAGAAACTCAAATATATTTTTTTATAATTTTAGAATAAACAGTTTAGAAGTTATTCAAGAAAATATACAAAAAATTACCATTCCCCCGTTTATCTCCGAAACTACTGGGTCTAAAATTTTGAAAAAAATACACAAAATAGTTCTTTACCTATAGATCACAGTAAAACCTATTAGAAATGTGTAGTCAAGCGTGAGTCGGACCTAATTACTTAGTTTTTGATCCGACCCCTACGGGTTTTTTAAAGACAATTCACGGTGACATATAGGTATGTACAGTCGCCATCAGATATATCGGAGCGGCCGAGGTGTTCACAATATCTGAACACGCACCTAGCGCCTTGACAATAGAGGCGTGTTCAGATATTTTTGAGCACCTTGGTCGCTCCGATATATCTGATGGCGACTGTACATGTCACTGAAGTGTAGATAATATTGATGTTAGGTAATTATTTAAAAAGTATAATTTCAATAAATATGAAACATAATAATGTATTTGTCCCAATTTTGTTTTATATCTCTCCTGAAATGTATATATTTGTCACATACAACATTTTGAATTGAAATAAATATCATATAGGAAGGAAAAAATGACCAAAGCCTCCAGTGTCCAGAGCTGGAATCGAACCAGCGTACCCCGTTTACCGGACAGGTGCCTGAACCGCTCGGCTATCCGGTCACGGTGGCATGGGTCGAAATTTCCAAGTATATGACAATTCCCGAAGGCTTGTGGCGCCCCCTGGCACCTGTCCGGTAAACGGGGTACACTGGTTCGATTCCAGCTCTGGACACTGGAGGCTTTGGTCATTTTTTCCTTCCTATATGATATTTATTTCAGTTTATAGTTTAAATAGTAGTGTGTCTACTTGAAAAACCACAAATTAAAATATTTTCATAGAAAATAATTTAATTTGTTCTTAGAACATTTTGAATCTTTGAAATCTCGACTATGCAGTTTATTATTTGTAAAATATGGTTTTATGGAACGGAAATCTTTTGTTCAATGCGAATTATTTGGTTTGCTGATTTGCTCAGCTGGTTATATTTTGGCTGTATCTCATCAGCGTCATCTCAGCCTGGGTATATAAAGCCCCCCTTGTGCACATCCCCCATATTCGCAGCTCACTACGAAAACACCAACATGAAGGCTACACTCATCTTCCTGCTCGTTTTGGTAATTATTTATATTTCTTAATTTGTGGACCATATTATTTAAAGTTGTCATCATAATCATAATTTTTAAGAGCTTGGCTCTAGCACAGAATAAGTAATAGTATTATCATGCTCTAGTCGGTGGAGTATTTAATTGCCATTCCGTTCTTCTCTCTGCCACTGTTTTGAGCTCCGATACGTCACTACGCTGATTTTCTCTTTAGCTTGCTCCAAAAACGTACTTCTCAGTCTTACCCTGCCTTTCTTTTTAGGGTTCCGTACCTCAAAAGGAAAAAACGGAACCCTTATAGGATCACTCGTGCGTCTGTCTGTCTGTCTGTCTGACCGTCTGTCACAGCTTATTATTTTCTTCGAAACTACTGGACCAATTAAGTTGAAATTTGGTGTACATATGTAAGTTTGTGACCCAAAGACGGACATGTAACGTAAACAAATTAATTTTAAACATGGGGGCCAATTTTGGGGGGTACATGAGGAAATTAAAAAATAAAGTTTTTCAAACTATATCGTGTTACATATCAAATGAAAGAGCTCATTGTGAAAATCTCAAATATATATTTTTTATAATTTTAGGATAAACAATTTAGAAGTTATTCAAGAAAATAGGCAAAAAATGACCATTCCCCCCCTTTATTTCCAAAACTACTGGGTCTAAAATTTTGAAAAAAATACACAAAATAGATCTTTACCTATAGATTACAGGAAAACCTATTAGAAACTGCAGTTAAGCGTGAGTCGGACTTAATTACTTAGTTTTTGATCCGACCCCTACGGGTTCTTTAAAGACATTTCACTCACGTTTCACATACAAAATACATTGTTAAAATTATGTAATGTACGGAACCCTCGGTGCGCGAGTCCGACTCGCACTTGGCCGGTTTTTTTATTTCTATTCTTCCTTAAATTATATACTTTATGTAAGAATCGTGTCGTATCAAGTGGAGAAACATGTCAGGAACATGTTTCCCCTTCTGTTTTCTTTTCAATCGCTTTCAGCAGAGATCTCTTCTCACCTACCAAATCTAATACTTCCGTATTTGTTTTCCTCTCTTTCCAGCTTCACTATGAACATTACACTTTTTTGATCCTAATAGGTGAAAGTGTCCCAAATACATTTATTTTTCTTTCTATCCATTTCGTTACCGTCATAACAAAGTCTATGAAAAATGACAACGCATTGGAAATAAAATGCTTTTACATTTGCATACAGCTTCTTAAACTTTGGTATATCTCTAACGATTCTGGGACTTAATAGGAAGATAGACATATTAGACATAGGTAATTATTTTATTTTATATTTTAACCTTTCATATAATATTGTGCTGTGTAGAGCAAACATGCAAAATTATGAGAGACAAAAAGAATTGAGTTAAGAATTGAATTAATGTGTTGACATATAAAATACTTCAATTTTACCAATAAAATTTTGATTGATTGATTGAATTACATATTATCATACACAGACAAGAGGTTAAAAAGCTTATAATATGTGTATAGACAAAACAGTGCATGTAACTATACATAATTAAGCATTAAAACAATCGTGTGCTCTCACATTGCTCGTTTCATAAACCTATACTAGTATTTTAAAGCCCTTCATTAAGTACAGGCACATAAACTGCTAATCAAGTATATTTAATATTTACATGCAACCGATTTTGTTTCCAGGCTATCATCCAAATGTGCCTTAGCGCTCCAGCAGGTAAGCCTTATTATATATTTTTTATACTATTATTTAAATTAAGACCTCAATTTAATTTAGTCTTCGGGTCGATATATATTTTTAATCGTTTTTTTTTTCATGAAATAAAACTATGAAAACGGATCGCGTATATTGGTTCGTGGTCACCCGTTGACCACGAACGCTGTAAAGAGTTCGAAACGTCGGGATGTATTATAAATTCAATATACGCGATATAATCCGTTTTCATAGTTTTATTTCATGAGTAACTATCGCGGTAACCGAAGACAATATTACGTTTTTTTTTTCGTTAGATTAATAAATCATCAACAGCAAAATAAGTATCGGCCCCTTCACGTTTTTAATCCGACCTGCTCCATTTAAATAATTACACGACTGCCCAAAAAAGGAGTGTATTGTTATCAACTTACTTTCAATAATAACTTCAAGATAATAAAAATAATCATCAACTAATCTTATAACGAACTGTCAACGAACTGTCACTAAAGTTTGAAATCAGACTACCTTTCATTATTATTATTTTTTACAAACTTTTATTTAAAATGCACTGTATGTATACCCATTATATACTATGTTTGTACGGATAAAATCTTGCAAGTAAAGTTTGATCCATTTCCCGGTTTCCAATGAACCTGAAAATATGCATACATAAATATAAGTCGGATGACAATGCAATAATATGGTACCATCGAGCTGATCTGATGATGGAGACAGGAGGTAGCTCTATAGCCTATGAATTCTGGGATAAATCAACGCAATCTTATTGTGTTTGGTGTTGTTAGAATTGTCTCGAGTATTAATTGTATTGCCTGTGGAAAGGAAAGTACAGTCAGCGATAAAAGCTTGAATCAAAAATGCAATTTTTGATAAAAAAAACATTCATTTGCAGCTATCTCACAAAATGATAACGTTCTTTGTAAAAATGCACAAGTTAATATAAAGTATCCAAATCACTATAAATTACTTATAAGGAAGTAAGGTACCAATATAGGTACGAATTAACTACTGTATAGGTACTTATAAGTAATACGTAATTACATATACTAACCCTAACCTTACTAGCGTTGTAAAATCAACTAAAAGCATTTTTTCCGTTCCAGATTCTGGTTCTGGGTCAGGTATGTACTCATATTTTGATATTTCTCTCTGAAAATACTCCTACAATGATACGAGTATAATTAGTGGGTACTTATCATGAATTAATCTACACTTCATCTCGCTTTGATGCTTTCGACGGTTGCATTTTTAAAAATCTGGCCAAGCGAGAATAGCCTTTAAGAAAAAATCCACACATGGTCAGTCATCATCTTCCTCGCGTCGTCCCGGCTTTTTGCCATGGCTCATGGGGCTTGAGGTTTGTTTGGTCATCAATCCCTTTTGGGGTAGGCACATAACATATATTAATCTATGTTTTTAACCATCTTCATTTTTAGTTTTAATCGTGTGTCGATAGATGGCAGTAAATTTACTGTGGCTACAAAATTTACTATGACAGTACTCTTCTATCCTATATATCCTCTTTGCTCTTGATTAAAACATGTAATAAATGTAATAATTCAAAATAAAAATTATAATTTTACGTTAGCCCCCTCTTAAAAGTTTTCTTGATATTTCAGGTGCAGCTGCAGCTGCCAGTGGAGCTGCATCTGCCGGTGGTACCGGTTTGAGTACAGCCCTCACCGGTATCTTAGGCAGTAAGTCGGTTATCATATTTGGTCTATTTTATAACGCGCGGCTGAGCCTAATATCAACATTCGTGCAGTTAAAAATCTACTAAACGTTTGGAGTTTACTCCGTAAGAATCGATTTTCATATATGGGTGCTGATAAACAACAATGTGTTAACCCACATAAGCACCATTTTGAGAAAATGGCGTCTAAAGATTTTTTCGTGGTTTTTGTTTGTTCTAAAAATTAAAGATTTTATTCAAACTGTTGTATTTGCCAGTTTAAATACCTACGACGAATACTAGTGATTTATAATTATATTATTCGAAATAAATTTAAATTTATAAACATATAAAAAAATGCATTTATTCCAGACGTGGTGGTGGACATATTTTGTTAGTACATCTTAATTAAAACTTATAACTACGGATAACTTAAATATAAATTTAAATAACTATCTTAGGTACTAAGGATAAATGCAGAGAGGACCAGTGCCTTATCAGACCAATGTCCTGGCCACGACGGCCAGGAGACTGGAGGATATAAGTTGTGTTGTGTAGCGAGAATGGGAAACGATGTGAATGTGACCACCAGAGATGTGCGAGGTAGCTTGCTGATAGGTGGCTTTCTAAAACATTTTTACTTTTCTTTTTCAGGTATCGGGGGATTAGTAAAATCTTAAGCAAACGTACAATATGGGTAAGCAAATCAATTACCTTCAACTAACATTAGGCACTTGAGCACTTAATACTGGATCTACATAATCATACTGTCCGCGCGCGAATTCCGTGCACGGCTGAGGAATGATAGGAATGTTGGGCGTCATGACAGAGTGGTGTCATTTTGTACGTACGGGTGCGGCGCACACCCCCCCACTTCCTCGACCTCCGAATGCACGGAATTGGCGCGCGGACAGTAATTGTTCCTGAGTTATGGATGTTTTCTATGTATATAACTATATACCTATCATATATATCGTCGCCTACTAGTACCCACAACACAAGCCTTATGAGCTTACTGTGGGACTAGGTTGATCTGTGTAAAAATTGAATATATAATATGTACTTATTTATTATATTTTTATTTATTATTTGTTTACTCCGGAGGTTCTATTGATATCCATACTATCCATACTAATATTATAAATGCGAAAGTCTGTCTGTCTGTCTGTCTGTGTGTTCCCTCTTCACGCTTAAACCGCTGAATCGATTTAGATGAAATTTGGCATAGAGATAGCTTGAGTCCCTGAGAAGGACATAGGATAGTTTTTATCCCGAAAATCATCCCTTAAGAAAGTAAAAAGCGGGGTGGAATTGAGATAATTAACGAAGTGCCTGCTAATTTGTGTGCATAATATGCTCAAATTTAGATTGCTATGAAATTTTTTCCAGGCGCTATTCTTACTCTAGCTGCTGTTACTAAGTCCACGCAGACGAAGTCGCGGGCAAAAGCTAGTTCTAAATAATTTTTTTGCTAAAATTTCATTTTTGGTGCAAGCTATTGTCGCTGACTGTACTTTTCTTACCACAGGCAACGAATACTCTATTTGTTGTATATTATCCATAGCTATGCCCCTAGATAAGATAAGATAAGATAAGATAAGATAATTATTTATTTGCTTAAACATGGTAATTTTAAGTTCACATAATCATTATAAGCAGTATCACATGTTTAGCCAATGGCAGCATGCAAATATTGATCTTAAAATTAAGCTATATACATTATTTACATTTAACTTTTTAGGATTTTTTGATTATAGCAAAAATTAGGAGCGCAAAACAGATTTATAATTATTATTATTATTCTCTTTATTTATTATTTTTCTCATGTTAGGTTTTTTATAATATGCATATAAAAGTAAAATATAAAAACACTTACAAAACAATACAAAATACATATAAACAAATTATAAAAAACCTAACCTAGGGTGCCGCCAGCAGCGGGGCAGGGCCCAAGCTGCCGGTGGTCAGGGCCGCAGAGAGAGGAACCGGCGGACTATCCGCGCCGTGTCCAAGATCACCGCCTTCTGCATCTGACCCTTGATCCAACCACCTAGCGAGAGTCTCTCAAGGTGTTGGTCGAGACTCTTCGCTATGAGACCGTTCGCTGAAACGACTATCGGGACAATGATCGTCGAATCAACATCCCACATGGCGGTTATCTCGTGAGCCAAGTCTAGGTACTTACTGGACTTGTCCTTCTCGGCTTTCACGAGATTCTCATCATGGGGGATGGTGATGTCGACGAGCACGGCCCGGCGCTGCGATCGATCTATTATCACAATGTCAGGCTTATTGGCTATAATAGTCCTGTCAGTGATGATAGATCGATCCCAATAGAGCGTGGCACGACCATTCTCGAGAACTGGCACAGGTAAATACTTGTAGTACGGTACTTCGCGGTCCACAAGGCCGTATAGAAGAGCAAGCTGCTGGTGAATAATCCTGGCTACGAGATTATGTCTGTGCAAGTACTCGCCGTTAGCAAGATGAGAACAACCGGAAATGATATGCCTGAGTGACTCTCCGGGACGGCGGCATGCCCGACAAATGTCGACCGTACCGTCCTTCAGGATATATTTCCGATAGTTGTTCGTCATCATAACTTCGTCCGCAATTGCACAGGCAAAACCCTCGGTTTCTCCGAAGAGGTCCCCGAATCGTAACCAGTTCACCGACGCGAGCAGGTCTACATCAGGTCCCATGAGGGCCTTGTAGAACCGCCCGTGTAGCACCTTACTCTCCCATATCGCCCTGCGGCCCGCAGCACTTTGTACCACAGGTTTGTGCCAGTTCTCGTTTGCCAAGGAGAGCGGCGTGAAGTTCCTGTCCACTGCCACCACATCACGATGCACACCACACTCGTTGTTAAGGAAATAATTCCTGAGATTGCACACCTCGCGGTTGTGGAGATCTTTGGCGTTAAGGAAGCCTCGACCTCCACACTTCCGTGAGATGTACAATCTCATAACTGACGAGCGTGGGTGTAGCATACGGTGTGTGGTGAGCATTAGACGGACCCTCCGATCCAGGGCGTCCAGCTTTTTTAAACTCACAAAGAGAGAATCGTGATTGTGACGTAACAATTTAGTTTTATCTATGTAAACCGATAGCGTTTTAACCGGACAAATTTCTGGCTTTTCCGGAAATGCCGGTAGGTTAACATAGGTTGAGCTGCACCTAGCCTCGAGGTTTTGACGAGATCGGGAATTTTAATAGTTACTTCGTTTTTATGAAATACAACATTACTTAAAATAATTTTAGCTAATGTCTGAGCCCTGTGAGCTGTTACGACAGCAAGCAGAGTAACAAGTTTTCTAGTTATCTTATCCAGATCAAGATTTTTATTGGGGAACCAAGATGCTAGGTTATCTAATACTATTGAGGTGTTCCATGTTTGATTATATTTAGGTAAAGGCGGGCGCATTCTGTAAACGCCCTTGAAAAAACGTCTAATACGATCATCGTTACCAATATGCGCGCCTAAAATTAGGGACAGAGCAGATCTGCAGCTGTTTAAAGTACCGTATTGAGCATTAGCTTCATACAACTGTGTAAGGAAAGTTAATATTTCTGCTATTGAAGAAGTGAATAAATCAACGTTATTAATAGTACAGAAACTGTGCCATTTCTTTAGGCAAGAATCATACTGCTTAAGAGAATTATCAGATAGAGATGCAACCATTATATTGATGGATGACGGAGGGGTCCCATGTGTTAGCAGCGACTGCCGGATAAGACTCCGGCAACCAGGGTAAGTCGGCGGTGTACACTGCGATCGCTGGAATTAGATATGATCAAGTCGCTACTACGTTCAAAATATAAGGGCTCCGTGGCAAGAAGTTGCATAAATAGTGGGAACCACGGCTGAGTTGGCCAAAAGGGGACTACCATTATACCTGTAGCGTTGTCTCTTATGATTTTTCTTATCGTCTTTAAAATCATCGTAAAAGGAGGGAACGCGTAAAAGTAATATTTGTTCCATGAAATGGTGAAGGCGTTTATGGTAAGTGCATGTGGATCTCTGTACCAGGAAACATATGCATAACATTTTTTATTCAGAGAACTGGCAAAAAGATCTATATCTGGCAAACCAAAATGTTTAACAATAACGTTGAAAGCGGAATTATTTAGTTCCCATTCAATATCCGGGTGTGGACGACGCGATTCCGCATCTGCCACAGAGTTATCTACCGACTTAATATAAGAGGCGTAAACAATAATATTCCGTGCCTCACACCATTGCCAAAGATCCTTTGCAGCGCGGTTGAGATGAGGAAACTGCACGCCTCCCATTCGATTTATATAGGAAATTGCCGTCGTGTTATCGACACGAAGTAATATTTGACAGTTTGACATGCCTTCAGCAAAAGTTTGTAAGCTATGAAAGGTTGCCATTATTTCTAGATAGTTAATATGGTTGCGACTCTCCTCCACAGACCAATAGCCACCTACAGATTTCTCTCCACACGCCGCCCCCCACCCCGAGGTAGAAGCATCACTAAAAATTTCCAAGCAGTAGTCGTCATACTTAATTTTGTTAGTAGGTTTATTAATGGCGTGACACCACCAATCAAACTCTGACTTCAGCGTACAAGGTATGTTCATATAGCTGTCAAAATTATCTGGATCGTTGATCAAGCTGAGGTATTTTTGTCTTTCGAATTCTTTAATATAAAGCCGGCCATACTCTACTGCAAGACATGCCGAGTTAAGCAGGCCGATTAAATGCGCAAAATCTCTTATTTTGCACCGTCGGACAGTCTTAAAATGATTCAATTCTTTCTTTATTTTATCTATTTTATCATCAGGTAAAGTAACTTGGAAATTTTTGGTGTCTATGATATAACCTAGAAATTTACACCTAGTATTAGGTACTAGGTTGCTCTTCTCTTCATTTATAACGAAGCCTATAGATGTTAACAATTGCTTTGTAGCTTTAATATTGTCCAAACAAGACTCAAATGTACTTCCTATTAAGAGAAAGTCATCTAAATAGACAGAGGACAGGTAACCACATGCTCTGAGCAATTTGGTGACGGGTTTCATTATTTTCGTAAACACAAAGGGAGCAGTACTAAGGCCAAACGGTAATACATTAAATTCATACAATTTTGTATAGAATTCGAATCGAAGATATTTCCGTGAATTATCATGTATACGTATTAAAAAATAAGCATCCTTTAGGTCTAGAGTACTCATGAAACATCTCTCAGAAACCAGCTTAAAAGCAGTTCTTAAATCTTCGAGTTTGAAATGTTCCGTGTCAATGAATTTATTAAAATTTTTAAGATTAAGGATAAATCTGTGTTTACCATTTGGCTTTGGAATTAAAAAAATTGTCGACAAATATTGTCCACTGCAAGGTTCACATTCAGAAATGGCGCCAGATTTTAACAAGTCTGCAATTGATTCTGAAATCTGAAGCTTCTCATTAATTGAGAAAGTTTTGCTTTTAGGAGGATGAGTCTGCACCACGGGACGATGTGTAATTATTTCATATCCCGCTATCCATGATAAAATAACCGCATCCGAGGTCAATAATGACCATTGATAGTAGAAATGGGATAGTCTACCAGTGTAACTCACCGATGTTCCATCTAGCGGCGGCTCGAGTACCTGTATCGTGCCGCTCGATAAGATGTTCGCGAGCTGCTCGCGTGCTGATTCCTGGAAGAAGCAGGCTCCCTGCTCCTCTGGCTCCCCTGATGCCTGCGATTCAGAGGAGGAGCCTTCCAGTTTAAATTATTTCTTTTAGGTTGGGCTCCTGTGTATTGTTGCGGTGTGTAAGGCTTGTTTTTAGGGCCAGAAACTTTATTAGATGACGCCGGTGGTTTCAGATCAGCTCCGGACTTCGAAATGGATTTTGCATTTTTTAAGGTTTCTGCAAGTTCGGAACCGAATAGCATTTTATCTATGTTAGTTTTTTGTAATTGTTCCTTCGTGTCTTTTTTCAGATTATATAAGATAAAGTTTCTTCTTGTAACCGAGTCTTGGTTCTGATTATCCGAAAGCAAACGACAGGCATCCATTAATAACTTTATAACTGGTGCATCTTTGTCTTCTTTGGACATTAAAGTACTTAGAGCCTCAGTAACACATGATATTGCTCGTCCTAGTTGTTATTATTATTATTATTATTTATTTAAATTATTTACACGGCATCACAGCATAGGCCAATACACCGAATAATTAAACTAGTTACAGGTATACAAATTACAAATACAAAATATATATAAAGTAAAATACAGATAGTCATATTAAGTCAAATGCAAGTGCTGGAAAGCCTATCATCCTTCATCTCACAAAACCTCAGACACTCCTGGCACACATTCGCCCATCTCCACGCAAACAAGTCGCACTCTGGTGCTGATGTCATGAGTGCATTGAGCAGCGATAACGCGCGGAGGAGTGGCGAGTTTCTGTGCGATACTGTGCGCGCTGCCGGCACAGCCAATAGTGGACGCGTTCGCGGCCTCAAGCAGACTCGAGGAATATCCGGGACGTACAACCTCAAGACTCCAGCCACCAGTTCCGGGCAGTCCGAGTCACCGCGCAATATGCGACAAGCCGTAGTCAGCAGGATGTTGTTGCGCCTTACCTCTAGAGAATTATATCCAAGGCAGCCTAGTAAGAATTTTGTTGGGTACAAAAAGGGGTAGTACCCATATCTTTTTTTGTACAGAAATCTCAAAAAGGCCTTTTGGATTTTCTCTAGAAGTAAGGCGTATGAGGACTCGTACGGGTTCCAAATGATAGATGAAGCCTCAAGCTTGCTCCTCACTAAGGCGTTGAAAACCATCGCAATGGCAATGGCCCCAGTGTCTCGGAAATCCTTGACATTGCGGATCACGAACCCAAGTTTTTGGAAACAACCTTTTGCGAGTGTCCGCATATGCTCATGAAAAGTAAGGCGCTCATCAAAAACCACTCCAAGATCTTTGACAGAGAAAACTCTATCAATAGTCTCGGTCCCCAGTGTGTACTGGGCAAGAAGAGGGGTAGAGGAACGACTGAAAGTACATACACAACACTTCGCTGTGTTAAAAAGAAGCTTGTTTGCAATACTCCAGTTGACCACCGAAGCAATATCGTCTTGCAAAGAGGCACAGTCTACGCTACTCTTAATCTCATAAATAAGTTTCAAGTCGTCGGCATATAGCAAACATTTTGCATACTTGACGACCGATTCCAAGTCGTTAATCATTATCCCAAATAAGAAGGGACCCAGTATCGAGCCCTGACTTACGCCAGATCTGGTATGGTACGGAGCTGAAATAAAACACCCATGTCGAACATACTGTTTTCGATCACGCAGATAACTGGCGAAAAGAGCTAATAACTTTGGCGAGAAGCCTAAAGCATCCAGCTTACTCATCAACACGTCGTTGTCTACGCGATCGAAAGCCTTTTTAAAATCGAAATACACGACGTCCACCTGGTTACCCCTGTCGAGATACTCAGAGATAGTGTCTGTCAATATTAAGAGGTTGGTGTTAACAGAGCGATTTGCTCTGAAGCCATGCTGGGAGTTTGACAAAAAGGGTTTTAACTGAACTGCTAATATTTTATGGACGATAGACTCAAATAACTTCGCCAATGTTGACAGTACAGCTATAGGTCTATAGTTGTCAACACTGGCAATGTCACTAGTCTTCGGGATTGGCGTAACCCTTGTTGTCTTCCACAGCTTCGGATATGTTCCAGTCGAGAGTGCTAAATTATACATAAAATGAATAGGAACTTTTAGCTGGTCTATGCATCCTTTGACTATATACGCTGGAATCTTGTCAGGTCCAATAGAACTAATAGCTTTAAGTCTCTTTATACCAGCAATCACCTCCTGAATAGATATGTTTGTAATGTTAATACATTGCGCCGAACCGGTCTGGCTATAGTTTTGAAGCGAATTTACATCTAGTCGAGGGTAATCAGACAGAAAGACGCTAGAGAAAAACTTAGAGAAAGCTTCAGCTGCTTCGACACCAGTAAATCGCTGCCCGTCTAACACGACTTCATTAGCAAATCCACCCCTGGACTTAAGAGTATTAACATGCTGCCAGAACGAGCGAGGGTCACTTTTCACCTTACTCTGAACTTGATCCACGTAGCTATCATACGCCGAGGCAATTCTATGTTTAATATCTTTCCTAAGCTGGGCAAACTCGTTGTATGCATCCAAATTATTGGTAGCCTTCCAGGTCCGGTGGACACTAGCTTTCCGCGCTATGTCAGCAATCAGGTCAGCTGTGTACCATACTGGATAGCGTCTGCCAGTCTTGTTTGCGCGAACCTTTCTAGGTATACATATGTCAAAAAAACCATACATTATCCCATAAAAGACGTCTACTGCCGTATCAACATCTTTAGCCTGAAGAACTTCTTGCCAATTTTCTGCAGACACTAATTTATACAACAATTCATAGTTTCCTTTTGTGAAATTCCAGTCTTGGCGGGAGTCTAAATTACTAGCATTAATACGCTCCGAAGTCGGTCGCAGGGTAGCTTCACTTAAAGGGACTAATATCTCCAACGGCGGGTGATATGCATCCCGATTAGGTACCAATCCACCGCCCGCGATTTCAGAGACACTAACATTACGGATACGCTCTGACACCAGCACAACGTCTAATTTTCCGCCATACGCATTCATCACTTCGTTCATCTCATACAAACCACACGTTGCTAGAAAATAAGAGTAATAACATTGAATACTTTGCGACGTATAAATGGGATTTAAGTTTAGGTCTCCAAATAAGATCACCACCCCATTTAGTTTGTCAAACATTTGTTCTACAGTTTGGAACCAGCACATGTATTTATCGTCTGTAGCACCAGGAGGAATGTAAACCACACACAAGTAACAGACGACGCCAGCAAAAGTCAAAGAAATCCACAGGTCCTCCCCAGTGGGGGTCTCGAGGTCTCGACGCCTCTTCATAATGAGTCCAGGGCGCGCGGCAAACATTACGCCACCTCCACGCGAACCAGTAGCAGTAGCATAATAAATTTAATGCTAACTTATAATAATTAAAGATAAGAAAAAAACGTATATGTTTAAACGAATATACGATTACATCGTTGTGGTTGATATACAACAAATTATGTCAAAATATTTTCAGTAATGTTAATATCCAGAGAGGAAAATGATTACATTTGTATGAAATGAGGATTACATTTGTATGAAAAGCTGATTTCGCGCGGGTCCTCCGCTTTCGTCTTAAGTAGGTACTTTAGGAATTAAAGCGGTGCCAAATAAGTGTGACTACTAAGTAAGTACAGTCGGAATCAAAATGGAAGGGAATACGCGTCTAAAGAATTGCCATTCTCCAAATTATGTCTCTATTTCTATATATAAGTAGAGTAATTAGACTGTGACATACACTTTCGAACAAGAACCTGATAAACACTACCCTATGTCCTTTCTCGGGCCTTAAACTATCTCCATATCAAATTTCATCCAAATCGGTTCAGCGGTTTAAGCGTGAAGAGGTAACAGACAGACAAGCAAAGTTACTCTCGCATTTATAATATTTACTAGCTTTCGCCCGCGACTTCGTCTGCGTGGACTTAGTAACCCCAGCAAGGGTAAGAATAGCGCCTCGAGAAAGTCTGATAGCAATTATTCAATTTGAGCATATTATGCACACAAATTAGCAGACACTTTTTTTCGGGATAAAAACTATCCTATGTCCTTCTCAGGGACTCAACCTATCTCTATGCCAAATTTCATCTAAATCGATTCAGCGGTTTAGGCGTGAAGAGGGAACACACAGACAGACAGACAGACTTTCGCATTTATAATATTAGTATGGATATGGATTAGTAGGGATTATACGATTTATTTATATGTATGACAATGCCATCTGTTTTATTTTTCAGATGCAACACTTCAACAACAATTCAAGCCACCTTTGCAATAATTAATTTTCTAGTTTCCAGTTACGTTACTAATAAATTAATCTATTCCCATAAATACTGTTTTATTTAGTACATCTTACTGTTATATGCCAGCTACTAAACTACTCGTATCATTGGGATAGAGGGGCACGGGGGCTCCACAAGGCGCTCAGCAAACGCCTAAGGGAGGCCACAGGTGACCCTCGCGCAGGCGGCTTTCTCGCGCAAAGATTGACCATAGCAATCCAGCGCGGGAACGCTGCCTGCGTGATGGGCACCCTACCAAGGGCACAAAATTTTGATAGGTATTTTTAATTTTTAGCTTTAGTTATTATAATTGTAGTTAGTTTTAGTTTTAATATTTATTTTATAACACTTATTATCAAATAAATGAGTATTAATTGACTCGTAGCATGTAGATGACGTAGGAGGCAAACGAGCAGATGATTCGCCAGATGGTAAGCAATACCGACGCCTATGGATACCCGCAACATCAGAGGGGTTGCAAGTGCGTTACCGGCCTTCAAGAGCACGCTCTATTCTTGAAAATGTTTGTAAATGTTCATGTCAAGTTTAATGTTTTCTAATATAAAGCGTAATTCCGATCGTGTGGGAGCGGTCTTTTAGCGGCAGGTTAGTGTAACTAAATAAAAAATATTACGAAGAAAGAAAATACATTTATTTAACATCACAATTAATAAAGCATTTGACAAAACTATAAGATGCTAAACAGGATCAGCCCACTCAGCGTAGGGTAGGGTAGGTAACATGGCGCTAATTTTTAGTGGGTAGGTACCTACCTAACCTACCTAGTACCTAATATTGTCTTCGGTTACCGCGATAGTTACTCATGAAATAAAACTATGAAAACGGATTATATCGCGTATATTGAATTTACGCGACCGCGCGCGATCTACCTGGTACCTACTAGGAAGAGGGAGTGCTCGCTGGGAAAATTATCTTTTTAACTTAATTAGCTTTTCAACTGCAGCCTGATCTTAGGCTACTTAGCGAATCAATAATTAGTAAGTCACTACTTTACAGTGGATGTCCTGTATACCTTTAAATACAACCTTATTTTAATTGAAATAAGTTTAAATTTGGAACGGGATTTCTAGCATGTTTGTCATTTAGTAAATTTTTATTGGCATTTATACATATGTGCACTGAGTTACTAAATCGTAGATAGTTAGCTAGATAGATAAATTATTTTGTTGATGTTGTGTTGATGATTTCAAATGTTGACAGTTCAGTATCCAGTATCTGATTATTCCAATAATTAATATTGTGAACCTGGACAAGGGTTGTATGATGGACAGATAGAAACCTAACAAATGGTCATTTTATTTTACAATATGACCATCCTGACGTCAGGTTGGCGGGTGCATTTCCAGTTCTAGCTAATGGCTACCTACTGAAGAGTGAAAATACTGCCTACGGTTAGTGCTCGCAATGTGCTTCCACATGTATGAAGCACAATCATATTCAGAGAGCAGTTAATATATATATATATATAGACGCCTGCTTATTTGAAATAGCAATATCGCTATGGGATATTGCTACGAGCCTAAACCTACAATCCAAGGTAGGGGATTCTATGAGGCAGTGGAAAGTTATAATTCATAATCATAGGTGTCTTGATCGAATACCACTGTAAATGATAGCTTCTACATATAGGCCAGAGGCCTATAATTAGACCTTGCATTCTGTTTGATTTTTTTAGCGGCTACTTCTAGTCAGGCAAATGCCTAAAATTTAACCCATCATAATTGCGCACGATAGTACGGACGAAACACTTATCACCGAGTCGTGACCTCGGGCTTGGCCATTTTTTTTACTTATTCTATAATATTGCTCACTGATAGGTATATACTTAGCAATGAAACAAGTGCGTACGATGGAAGCTCGTTTATTACCGTAGCTAACGTGTTATCCGACGTCGTAGCATTCTGAATGTCTTTATAGGTTAAGGGTGCTAAATTATCTAGTTGCAACGCGTTAACGTTCAGTACACTGCACTGGTATTATGATTCATGAGTCGTTCTACAATTATGTTTATAAATTTACAAATTAATGTCTAGGTTCTTCACCCATTGAGCTGCGTTATCACTAAACGCTATTAAGTCCAGAGGGTCACCAGGGTACATTCGTTTTGGCCACTCGTGAATTATATGGTGGATAGGCGCTCCGCAATCGCATTCCGGTGAGTTTTTCCACCCACACCTAAACATGAAATCGCCAGATCGACCGTGCCTTGTGCGAAGTCTATTAAGCTGGCACCATTCCCGTCTTGGGGCCGAGAAGCCTTTGGGCCTTTCAGTGGGATTGTAGTCGCTGTAGGCTGCAGGCAGGTTGGAATTCCATTCCTCTATCCATTTATCTCGGACGTTGAAGTTGTCCTTCATTAGCTCCTGTGCTGTTCTGTAAGGCGGGTGGCGGGATTTTAGGCGTTGTCTGGGAGGATGCATGAACTCGCACACAGGCTGGCAGTTCTGGATTTTTTAAAATTTTGGTAGCTTCGTTTAATAGGGCTTGCTGCCTTCTGAGGTTTGGTGGAGGTATGTGGCTCAGAGTTGGCAGCCACTGGATTGGGGTCGACTGTATGGTTCCAGATATGCAGCGCATGGCTTTCCGCAGTTGAACATCTACCACGTGGGCACTATTAAGCCATACGGGTGCACAGTATTCCCCAGCAGAGTAAACCAAGCTGAGGCCTGTAGTCCGGAGTACATCTGCGGTAGCTCCCCATGTTGTTCCGGTCAGCTTATGCAGGATATTGTTGCGGGTCCCGAGCTTTTTGCTTAGCTTACTTAGATGGGCACAGTACGTCAGAGAACGGTCAAGGGTTACACAAAGGTATTTGGGCTGTGGGTTGTACACAAGCGCTTTACCATCAAACGATACTGCGGGTTATATGAAGCTAGTTTGTTGTTCAACTGGTTTACGAGTTTTTTTCTTCAACATCACTCAATCATAACAGAATTTCTTCACAACTGTGTAAGCATCATTTGACGTCAATTCAACATTCACAACAGTTCAACAGCTTTAAAAGGTTGCTTGAAGGGTAGGTAGGTACATACCTACCTACCTACTACTTTGTGGTGTAATAGTCTGTCCTTCAGGTACTTATTTGCATCTTTCATATATTATGTGTAGAACTAAACCGGTTTTCATAACATAAGAAAACTGAGACATGTTTATAATACTGTCTTCGGTTACCGCGATAGTTACTCATGAAATAAAACTATGAAAACGGATTACATCGCGTATATTGAATTTATATTACATCCCGACGTTTCGAACCCTTTACAGCGTTCGTGGTCAACGGGTGACTGAGGAAAAATTACAAAGTGCAAAAATACCTACATACTAAAAATAATGAACAATCATAGACTATAAACTTTAAGGCTGGTTGTACATGCAAAATCGGTTCATAAGGCTAGTTATCGTAATCGTAATCGTTTATTGCAGACAAATAGTCCATATTATGTACCTACACACTATTTACAAGTAGAATTAAAAATTATTAAAAATAATCAATCACAAAATTCATAAACCAAGTCAAAAAATATAAATAAACGAACAATTATATCATAAAAAAATAAATAAATTAAAATTGAAATAAAAATTAAAAGGATTAAAATTCAAATATTCAAAATTACAAATCAAAATTTATAAGCATATACTAATTCTTCCGATAATTTTGAAATTTTGAAAATTAAAACAGTATAAGTATAAAATTCAATAAATTAAAATCTTTTTTTTTTTTTTTCTATTTATTATTTAGGGACTTAAACCAGTTACATGATTATGCCAGCCCCATTGTACCTTATACTAGTATTCTTAAATGTCTACTTATGGGATAGTATTGTACCGTTTGAAAAAATCTATAATATATAAAAATATATGTTTAGCCTCTTCTGAGGTCGGTACAGCTAAGATGCTCTGAAAAGCACCTATATCTAATCGATTTACCTTGAGGGTAGTTAGTAACGATTGTCTATCACTTTCATTCCGTGCACATTCCGTCAAAATATGTTGCACATCTTCAACAGAACCGCAAACTTGGCAATTTGGTGATGGTTCTTTTTTCATCAAGTAAGCAATTTTTTTTGACGGGATATGCCCGGAACGCAATCTTAAGCCTATCTTAATTAACTGTCTACTTAAATTACCGTTAGTAAACCAAGGTATATGAGGAGGTTCCGTTTGCATCGTCTTGTACCACACGCCCTTTTCTTTGCTACGTTCATCAAAGTGTTCTTTCCAGACAGAATGAATTTTTCTTTTATATTTATGTAGTTTCTCAGTAAAGTCTGGAAAGATGTACACATCCGCACCTTTTGTGCACGCGTCTTTTGCTAGGGCATCGGCATCCTCATTACCTCTTAACCCTATATGTGAGGGGATCCATTGCAATTTCAATGCCATGTCAGTGGGTATCATACTTAATTTATGCAACACAGTGTAAGCTAACATTGTGCCTCTGTGTCCAGAGGCGCAGCGAGCTATGTGCTGCAACGCGCTTTTGCTGTCCGTAAATATCACGACATTTTTAAGTTTTAAGTTAAACGAATAAGACATGGCTTCTGAAATTGCAAATAGTTCCGCTGACATAATACATATCTCTGACGCTATCTTATATGTACTGTTTACATTATTTTTAGGATCATGGTATGCGGCCCCTGTACTATTTATGTCTTTAGATCCGTCTGTATATATTTTGTGCCAGCCACTATATTTCTCGTTTAATTCACATAATACAACGTTTTTCAAATCCCGGGAATCGTACATTTGCTTGGAGCGCTTAACTAAATCTAAATTACTAGCTATAATATCCTTTGTATTTATATATGATACCCATGTATTTAAAGTGAACATTTTGAGAGGGTTTGATGCAGATACTGTTTCAGATTTAATATCACTGTAAATTAAGGCCAAAAGGGGTTTTTTCTTTCTATTCCAATATCTATTTTGAATTGATAAATTAAGTGATTTTAAAAGCTCTAATGTTGTATTATTTAACAAGGAAAGGCACTTTAAACTATATTTGGTAGCTAAATAGTTTCTGCGTAAGTACAGGGGTTGTATACATAGTTCGCTCTCCATCACATGTATTGGTGTCGTTCGTATGAAACCTCCAATAATTCTTAGAGCCTGATTTTGAAGCCTATCTAATTTTTCTACATGTGATTTAGCACTACAATCATAAATAAAGCACGCATAATCAAGCCTGCTTCTAATTAACGCTATGTACAGTCTCCTTAGATGCGTAGGGTGTACTCCCCACGACGGCCCTACTAAAACTTTAAGTATGTTTAGGTGTTTAGATAATTTAGCCCTTATTTCATTTATGTGGATATTGAAAATAAGCGATTTATCTAACCAGAATCCTAAATATTTGACTTTTACTACTGAACTGATTACCTCACTTTTATATGTCAAATCTATGGGTTGTGCTCGGTGCCCTCGGTGAAATAGACAACTCTTTGTTTTATCGCGAGAAATCTCTAAACCTAGGTTTTCTAAGATAACCCCTATTTTATTAAGTGATACTTGCATGTACGTGATATTTTCACTTAACTTACGCGACTTGTTATATATCACTAAATCATCCGCGTATTGCGATAATATAACATTTTCAGTATGTTGAGCTATTTTATGCGTGACGAGATTAAATATTAGTGGAGACATTGGGTCGCCTTGGGCTAGACCCCTACTACGGCGTCTAGTTACATCTTGCACGCCTCTTATGTGAAGTCTTCTGTTACTAAGGAACTCCCATAAATAGTTACAATATTTTGATCCCACAGATAAGTCATCCAATGTTGTTACGACACTTTCTACTAAAACATTATTGTAGGCATTATCTATATCAAGAAAGCAGGCGAGGGTTGGCATTTTCTCAGCAAATCCGATTTGTATATAAGTAATGAGACGGACTAAGGCATCGATACAGGACTGGCCCCTTCTAAAACCTGTTACAGATTCTGCTAGTATTGAGTAGATGTTATTGAGTCCGGGAGTTCCGGGGCCTGACATGTAGGTCGATAAGTACTTTCGTGAGAGGACAGTCCAAACGATTTGCTAATACGTTGAGGATGCTGCTGGAGCTAGATCGCGCCCTGCGTGCCAGCGAGGCGACCCGTTTGCGCATAATGGAAACGGAACCTGGAAATGATATTTGGAAACCATCCATAGTTATACACTACAATAATTTTCAAGTAAAGATATATATATATACGCGATAAAACGATTACGCGATTCAATATACGCGATATAATCCGTTTTCATAGTTTTATTTCATGAGACATGTTTATTAATAAATACTTACACAATACATAAATAAATATATAAACTCTAAAGCACAGAAATCGGTACGAATACAGGTGAGGGTAGGTATAGGTCGGCTAGGCGGGGATCATTTGTTCCTTGAGTAGGTGCAGTTTCAGTTTAGATTTGAACACGTATAGTGAACTGGCATTTCTTATTGGTGGCGGGAGATTGTTCCAGCACCGCGTGGCTGCATACCGGAAGCTGCCCCGGAAACTAGCCGACCTGTGTCTTGGACTGATGAGGCGGGGGGCTTGCCTTACGTGTTTACGGGACAACGTGAGTCTTTGAAGATTCTTCTTCTATGGGTTTCTCTAATTATTACTTATACAACAATGGAGGTACTCTGATCTGACTGATCCCTCACGATGTGTCCTCTTTGACTGCCTCGATCTAAGTGGACGAGACTCACTAACCGGTCCAACTGGCTCCCGTGCCCCACTACCTACCGTGTTGCCAGGTATTTTCCCAACTACCCCGTACTAATCGGGGTAACGCAATGATGTTGCCACATTAGAATTATTATTCCACTGCTATCTGTCATGTAAACATAAAAAAATCATTGTGAAAAATAATGAAAAAAAATCAAAACAAATGAATCATGACAAGTCTTTCGTAGAGGTAAGGTAGAGGTAAGAATTTATAATTGTTTACTCAGATGCATGCGGTCCATTGACAGTAAGGGAGTATATAAGGGGACTACCTTGTAATGTGGCCATCATACTTTCAGGAACATTTGTCAGTAGTCAACAAGTCATAAATATTTCGACATCATGCAACTTTTTTGCCTCTTTCTCCTCGTCTTGGTAAGTGAAACATTTTTAGTTTATTTTTCTGACTTCATAATTATTTTTATATATTATTTGACGACTGCCGATGCCGATGGTCCCGGGTTCGAATCCCGGTAAAGGCATTTATTTGTGTGATTACACAGATAAATATTTGTTCCTGAGTCATGGTTGTTCTCTATGTATTTAAGTATCTATATGTTAAATATATCGTTGCCTGAATACCCACAACACTAGCCTTCATGAGCTTACCGTGGGACTGTCAATTTGTGTAAAAATGTCATATTAATATTTATTTATGTTATTTTTGTGTTCCATGACAAGTGTAACTGTGGAATGAACTGTCGCCTGCGGTATTTCCGGACCGATATGACCTTCAAACCTTCAAAAAAAGAGCGTACTCGCATCTTAAAGGCCGGCAACGCACTTACAACCCCTCTGGTGTTGCGGGTGTCCATGGGCGGCGGTAATCGCTTACCATCAGGTGATCTGTCTGCTCGTTTGCCTCCTATTTCATAAAAAAAAAGAGTTACTATTTTATTGAGTGTTAATATTACCTATAATGCTGTTTTAAGAGGAAAAGGGTAGACCGCTTCTCTATAGTAGTAGTAGTAGTAAATTCTTTATTGTACAAAAATACATATTAAAAAATTACATGGTACAAATAATAACAAACGAACAAACAAACACACACACACTACAAACGTACAAACAAACAAACAAACGTAGTCCCCATTTCCCTTCCTGGATATTATCATTATTGAAAATATTTTTATATTTATTTATACTTATACTTTTATTCGTTTGATGTAAAAAAAAATATAAATATAAATATATATATTCTTGTTTTATGTTTATTTTTGTACAATAAAGTTATATTTATTTATACTTATACTTTTATTCGTTTGATATAAAAAAAATATATAAATATAAATATATATATTCTTGTTTTATGTTTATTTTTGTACAATAAAGTTATATTTATTTATACTTATACTTTTATTCGTTTGATATAAAAAAAATATATAAATATAAATATATATATTCTTGTTTTATGTTTATTTTTGTACAATAAAGAGTTTTACTACTACTACTACTACTACTACTACTACTATTATTTAGTAGCGAAAAATCCATATAAATTATTAAATGTTCCTAACTTATAATAATTTAAAATTCGATAAGATAAGACTTAATGCCATACGATACGACATTCTCTACCGTACCGGTGTACGTCGGAAGCCACTTTGCCTTTACAGGGAAACAAAGAATTTCGTCTCTAATATTTTTTTTACAGAATGCTGATTGAAAAAAGAAATACCTAAATTTCTACCTAAGCAAATACCTAGGATGACACAAAATATTATTTTTAGGTTTAGTATATGGTCTGGAAACTATATATAAAAAATAAGCAACATTAATATTCTTATAACCTCAGAAGTTATTGGTACAGGTCTACATAGTTGATGTTGATGCGGGTCATTCCATTTTATTTATTGTTAATATTCATTGTTTATTGTTTATTTATTTATATCAATCAGGCAGCACTAACAGATAAACCTTACGTGCTATTTGGCATTATATTACTTATTATCTAACATGCATTAATTACTTTAAAATAGAAGGAAAAAAATACAATATTTGGCAAGACAAATAGGGCCGTTAATTAGCGTAAATAAAATAAATTTAAATTAAATTAGATTGAATCAATAAATTATACATAACCGAATACAGAATTAGGAATAATGAGTTAATAATAATGTCACAATTTTCACAATTAAAAAATTCATGATGCTTCGAGTGTTCAAATATCAATGATTATATTTATCAATGATTATATTTATTATTATAAACGGTTGCAGGTGGCCTGCGTGGCGGGTGCGCGGCGTGACGATAACGGCGGCTCCGAAGGATGTAAGTATATTATTAGGGATGTTACAGAGCTTCGCCCCCGGATCCGATATACCGGAACTTCCGTTTGGTTTTACACCTCCGCCTCCGGTATTTTTAATTTCGTACATCCGGCTCCGCCTCGGCCTCCGTGAAATTTTCATAATATCGGAGATGAAAGAAACCGAAGAAATGCGTTGGCTGCGGTAGCGACGCCTTTTATGAGTTTAATATGGAGCTATTTCATTAGCATAGGAACAGACTCTGCTAAAGGGGCCCACTGACTATCAGTCCGCCGGACGATATCGGCCTGTCAGTTAGAACAAAAATTTGACAGTTCCGAACAACTGACAGCCCGATATCGTCCGGCGGACTGATAGTCAGTGGGCCCCTTAAGTGTAAATGGGGAATGGGGTTGGTCGGTCGAAGTGTTTAGCAGATGGCGCCAGCATAGCTTGCCCTGTCAATCCCTAGAATTGTGTCATTTTTTTGTTTTTTTAAGGCCCTGGATGCCAGCCCTTTAAGCCAAATCTCATAGAAAAAGGGGCAAGCTATGATGGCGCCATCTCTGCAAACCTTTGACAGTTGCCAACCCCATTGTATGACAAAGTATACTCTAGAAAAAAAAATACGGTCGAATTGATAACCTCCTCCTTTTTTGAAGTCGGTTAAAAAGGAGGAACAACCAGTTATCTAAAGGACCTGCCAGCCTAGCCAAGGTGACAATCGCTATCGCTTCGACAACGAAACGCTTTGTGTCTCTCTATCACTCTTCCATATTGGTGCGACAGTGTGAGTTGCGTTTCGATCGCTACGGAGCGTAAGCGATTGGCATGTTGGCTACGCACCCAGGGGTAGGTCCTCAGTTTTGTTAAGTTAAATAAAGAATGTCCCTAACTTACGATTTTAGGTTTACTAATTGCAATTTTTTTTTATTCATTTATTACATAATATATAATGTCACATTGTGCTTGCATTTCATTTAAGTAACCAGTTGGCTGTACTCCTTTTTGGCGAAAATTGTATTGCCGAATTTCACTTGGCAACCAACTTTTCGCCAAAGTTTCATTTAACAAACCAATCGTTACCAAATAATTATTTCGCAACCATTTCATTTCCAAACCCCATAGTTGGGAAATGAAAATCACGTACTAGGTTGGCCGTTGGGTAAGGTTAGGTTGGATTATGTAAAGTTGGGAAATGAAATTCGGCCAAATGAAACTTTGGCGAAAAGTTGGTTGCCAAGTGAAATTCTGCAATACAATTTTCGGCGAAAGGTAGTAAACCAAAATCAATGTTTTTTTCTTTCATAATGTGTATTTCAAATGAAACAGTTAATATAAACGAATATAGATCAACTCGTTGGTTTAATAAAAAGTTTTATATATGGAGAGTTTTATTACGGACTTAGGTAAAATTAATTAATAAACAACTAACTTATAAAACTTAAAAAACTAAAACTAAAAATAAATAATGGTGCCGTAGATGCTGGCAGCATTTCCTCGCTGTATCGCAATGCTTACTCTTTGTGCGAGGAAGCTGCCAGCTCTACGATCACCGGTGACGACTATAATTTTTTTAGCCATTTGCTTATATAATGAAGACGCATTCGGACCCCACGGGCCAAGGGTCTCGACCCCAAAAGGTACGAAATCGTATTCGGGGCCCAGACCCCTATATTTTGTCCTTTTTAATTTCTCAGCCGCCTCCGCCGCCGCGCCAGCTTTTTGTTTAATTAAACTTGCTCGTCTTGATACATCTGGCATTCACTAAAAAGCTGCTCAGATCCAGCTCCAGGTAACGACTCACTTAAAAAAAAATTAAACTTCGGATCCGGCTCCGGTAAAGCCACCTACGCAAAATATCCTATAGTGGAACAGTCGTAGTGTTAATCAAAAAAAATCTGATTTAATCAACGATTCGCGTGTACTACGTCATATATAGATAAGTTTTTATTAATAATGTGGTAGATGCCCCCGATTTATTACATAAAATTTGCTTTCGTGTCCCCCGTAGGAATGAACGTAGTTGTCGCAGTAAGGCATTATTTAGCATTCCTAACAGCAGAACAAAACACGCACGGCATTCGTATATTGGGCGCGCGTGTAGGCAGTACAATGAAAAGTGTATGGACGCAGATTTGTTTAGCAGTTCATTAGGCTTGTTTAAAAGAACTGTATATTCTTTATTAAAATAAGGGTGAAATGTTGCAAGCAACCTTAGTAATTTAAGTAATCTTAGTAATTTAAGTCTAAGTCTAAGTGAAAAGTGTAAGTATAAGTCTTTTCTCTTGTTTATACATTTATATGCTATTGTATTAGTTGGTATACTATTGTTTTGATTATGTACAACTACTAGGTACTACAAGTTTGCACTATTTATCATTACTCTTTAATTGTACCTCTATATGTGAATTAGGAAACTATAGGTCTATAAAAAATCAATTTGTAGCTATTAGCTAAGTTGCTTATGTTTACTTTAAGACTGTTTGTTTCTCAATAAAAAAAAAAAAAAAAAAAAAAAAAAAAAAAAAAAAAAAGTTTTTATTTATTTTTTTATAAAATATAAAATACAAATACAAATCGTTTATTTACCAAATATTTTACAAATTGACATCACAGATTGAACTTAACAAAAATTTCCTAATCTCATACAACGTTTCGACTGCTAGAGGTGAGTAAACGTATAAAGTCAACCGCCTCAACCGGGATAATTGCCACTTTGGGGTTATTGCGTCTATTTAAGTTTTTTTTTTTTTGTTTTTTTACAGACCTCCAAAGCTCCAACAGCGTTTCGACTGCTAGAGGTAAGTAAATGTATAAAGTCAACCGCCTCAACCGGGATAATTGCCACTTTGGGGTTATTGCGTCTATTTGTTAATGTTTAGGGTTCCGTACCCAAAGGGTAAAAACGGGACCCTATTACTAAGACTCCTCTGTCCGACTGTCCGACTGTCCGTCTGTCTGTCTGTCCGTCTGTCTATCACCAGGCTGTATCTTATCAACCGTGATAACTAGGCAGTTTATAATTTTCACAGATGATGTATTTCTGTTGCCGCTATAACAACAAATACTAAAAACAAAATAAAATAAATATTTTTTGCGTAATGGTACGGAACCCTTCGTGCGCGAGTCCGACTCGCACTTGGCCGGTTTTTAAACAACGTTAGTTACTACAGCTCCTGTCATTTAGTGATAAAGGTTTAAACTACTTGCAGTACTTGGGGTAGGCACGTTACGATCTCGTGGCTACCGCGGTGGCCAAATCAGCTTTGTTTAACCTAAGGAACAATCGTGAACAAGGAACAACAAGACTAAAGTGCATACTGCTCCATACATTTACTGTCCTTACTTACCCTACTAGCTGAGAAAATTCGTATATGTATACGTATTTATACACTTTAAGTAAGTATAAGTAAGTAATTTATTTATTGTAAACTGTGTAGGTACATAAAGGTGTTCATTATATCAAAAGGTATCAACAGATGCTCGTTTCGAGCGTACAAATTATAGCCTTAAAAATAATTAACAACTATATACATGTAACAACTGGTATTAGCATCTAATACATATCACTTGCCGTTTCCATTGTCACGTTACGCCCTCCTCCACGTATATTGGAGGAGTGCGTAACGGAGCAGGGAGTGAAGGTAGAAGGAAAGGATAGATAGATAACAGGGGTAGGTTCTTTATTTATCGGCTTTGTGTCAATATGACACGATAACAGATGGTTTGTTTACAAAAAGATTAAGATTACGAATTAATACGATTGTAGACGCGCTAGTAGCACGCGCAAGGCAGGAGCACGCGCACGGTAAGGCGCGCAGATAGCACGCGCAAGGTGAGGCGCGCTGGTAGCACGCGCACGGCAAGGCGCGCTGGTAGCACGCGCACGGTAAGGCGCGCTGGTAGCGCGCGCACGATAAGGCGCGCTGGTGCACGCGCAAGGTGAGGCGCGCTGGTAGCACGCCACGCGCACGGTAAGGCGCGCTGATAGCACGCGCTTAGGAGAGGCGAGACGCTCTGATAGTACGCGCCTGCAGAGGCGTAGCGCGCCGATAGCACGCTCTTAGAAGAGGCGAGGCGCGCTGGTAGCACGCGCCTGTTGAGACGAGGCGCGCCAATAGCGCGCGCCTAGGAGAGGCGAGGCGCAATGACAGCGTGCGCTTGCAGAGGCGAGGCGCGCCGATAGCGCGCGCCTGTAGAGGCGCGCTGACAGCGCGCGCTTGCAGAGACGAGGCGCACCGTTAGGGTGTAAAGATGGGACCAGGGACAGTAGTGAAACACCGGACTCACGAGTACAACTGAACTATTTATTCATTAAACTAGGTATATATAAACTTATGAATCTAGGTTACACGTGTTTAAGTGGGGATGGCTACACGTGGAAGGTGTCATATGGTTTAACCTCCATTCCTTATATAGAGGAGAGTCATCTTACATGAGTCTCCGTATATGGTACCGCTAAGCTATATGATCCTTATGATCTAATTACATGTTATACGAATCCTATAAATACCTAATATTCTATGCCTACACTTCACGTTCTATTTACGTTATATTGTCAAACCGGCGCTGATATATCACTTGCCTTCTCCACATAGTAAGCAGTCTTGTTTTATTTCACATTATGTTTAAATATCACTAGAGTCCACTTTTCCACACATTAAGGTTTATTACTTTTAGTTTATTATAAAATTATTGTTTGTTTTTCACTTTCAAAGTTTTTGCTGTTTTATATTTTAGTTTTTCACTGTTTTTTTTTTCTTGCGAATGTTCGCATATTAAGAGTTTTAAATTATTTTCTTGAATTATTTACTCGAAATCTTGCCATTGAAGCGCGCCCCGCCAGTGCAGAACCACCTACTGCACCGGCAGGCGCCATATGGCGTAGACTTTACGCCACTGGCAGGGTCGCCATCTAAAGATGGGACCAGGGACAGTAGTGAAACACCGGACTCACGAGTACAACTGAACTATTTATTCATTAAACTAGGTATATATAAACTTATGAATCTAGGTTACACGTGTTTAAGTGGGGATGGCTACACGTGAAAGGTGTCCAATGGTTGTTTACCTAAATTCCATTCCTTATATAGAGGAGAGTCTTTCCGTATATGGATTACATTCCTAACCTAATATGGGGAGAGTCGTCTTACATGACTCTCCGTATATGGTACCGCTAAGCTATATGATCCTTATGATCTAATTACATGTTATACGAATCCTATAAATACCTAATATTCTATGCCTACACTTCAAGGGCACCCGCAAAGCACCACCAGATCTTGGGCGCGTGCAGAGTGAGCGCCAGACTTTGCCAGGAACGCAGGTACTTTTATGGAGCGCGAGCGAGGGTTTCTTGATAGTGCGGGGCCTGGCTTGGCCCCGCACGGACCCTTATAACTGACGTTCCTTAGTTGGGAACCAGAAGCAAACTGAATTGCAGATGGCCGCTGGGCCGTTTATATAGCTAGCGATAACATATTCTAGAATTATAAAATATTTTAAAAGATTTTTGAAAATATTTGTTCACCAGTAACAAATTTTAGATAAAATTTAGAACAAACTACTTGAAAACTATACGACCTAAACTTCATGCTAAGGAATTTAGAGTAAATTAACAGTTTGACGGATTATGTCAAAACAAACAAAACAAATATGTCAAGGAAAATTTATAGTGATAGTGATTATATGCTCTTTGTAGTGAGTTTTAGGTCAAATAGCTTCGAAATTATAATAAAAACATGAAATGATTATCCTGTGGTTTTCAGGCGCAGATCAAAGGTTCGATCAAGTGGATTCTTACACTAATACAAACCAAAGAAGAGAGGAGTTACAGAGAAGTAATCTCCTTAGGCAAGGTAAAACACTACACCATCGCTTCGAAAAATTCCTTTTTTTACTCATCGAGTATAATCTGTGTATTACGACTTCATATGCAACACTACAACCTTACTCTTTTCAACGTTGGATAGTCTATGGCACTTCCGACTCAAGCATAAGAATTTTATCGATACGGTTTAGTCAATTATAAAAATTTTGAAAATAGAACTATACATTTCAGTAAAACATTTCTTGTTTAAGGAGACTCTATTCAATGCAAATTAGCCTACTCAAACACGCTGCCGCGTCGCATCTGCTTAGTGATTGGGTGGTCAACAATTGCTTCATATTTCATAAACGCGCATGTGACACCCTTCATATAGCAACATCCATATCCTACGAAAACCGCTTAGCGTTGCTTGTTAGTCTCCATAGGCTACGGTGGCCGAAATCGAGAAAAAAACTGTCTTAAAATTGAATTTAGCGCGGAGCAGGTACCAGGGCCTCATGAGTTACGAGGAGGTGTCGTTGACCAACCCGCCCGCGTACGAGTATGAAGGTATCGCGGGCCGCGGCAGCTCGCGTATCTTAATTAGCTGTATACTTTTGGTTTGTTTACTTAAGTATATGATTCTACTAGTTGAAACTATTTTTTTTTGTCTCGTAGAAAAAGTATTGTATACAATAGTGATATAATCAAGCTTTTCAATCTCGTACCTTAACTTCAGCAACTTAGCAAGCTTCGTTGCTTAAACATATTAGGTTATACTTGTACTTTTCTCTTAGATTGTCTCTTAATGAAGACTTTTTAGCGAAATATTCAAAATTATTCTTAACGAAAAGACAGAGTTCAAGTACATAAATAGTTAAATACCTGTAAGAGTGAGTATCCGTTTGTCTTTAAATACATTCCGAAGTGATTCCTCGGTATTCATACGGTATATAGTACGTACGCATCTCTTTTGTAAAAGAAAAGTACTTTGCACATCTACAGAATTTCCCCAAAAAATAATTCCTTAGGTCAGCAGGGGAAAAACATTGCCATAGTAAGAGTTTCTAACTATGATTTCGGAGCAAGTGCCCGATAAAATTGACAAAGCATAACATTGGCTAGAAATTAAATTATTAATAAGTGCAATATGCTCTTTCCGGTTAAGGAAAGTATCAATAGTAACACCACTAACACCCAGGAAACGTATCTTACTAACTACTAACTAACTTTAGTTATGGTGTTATAATTTCGCTGGTACAGCAATCGGATAAACCAGGGGCGAGCAGTTTATCCAGTGAGGATAGGCTTGAATGTGGGGTAAGACAGGGCGGTATCACCTCACCGAAGCTCTTCAACCTATACATCAACGAGCTGATAGTCGGGCTGAGTGGCATGCATGCTGGGTGCTATGTGGGTGCCACTTGTGTCAACAGCCTAAGTTATGCCGATGACATGGTGCTACTGAGCCCGTCTGTCAGTGCACTGGAGCAGCTGCTTACCCACTGCGAAGCCTACACCTTGACCCATGGACTAGAGTACAACACCAAAAAGAGTGAGGTGATGATATTTATTTAAGGCGGGTAAAATCAAGCCATACTATGTACTACCTATTTTGTTGAACTCTAGCCCATTGCAAGTTGTGAACAAGGTTAAATACCTGGGACACGTTCTCACGAGCGACCTAAGGGATGATTTGGACTTAGAAAGGGAGCGCAGGGCGTTGGTGGTTCGGAGTAATATGATTACCCGCAGGTTTGGTCGTTGCTCACATGATGTAAAAATCACTATTTAAATCATACTGTCAATCCTTGTACACGAGCAGCCTGTGGGTCCGGTACACGAATCGAGCCTACAACGCCTTGCGCGTACAGTACAACAATTCTTTTAGAATGCTGATGGGACTGCCCAGCAGGTGCTCTGCATCGGGCATATTTGTGGCTCGCACGGATAGTTTTGAGACTATATTACGTAAAAATATAGTCTCATTACTAAGTCGTGTGAGATGTAGTCCCAACAGCATTCTAAGAGAAATTGCTGATAGGTTTGATTGTCCGATCCTCAAGCACTGGACCGAGCAAATTAAAAGTGTAGCGCAATTTATAATATAAGTAGGTACCTATTGTATTAAATACTAACACACAAGATTAAGATTTTGCTTGTAGTACAGTCGCCATCAGATATATCGGAGCGCCCGAGGTGTTCACAATATCTGAACACGCACTCTAACGCCTTGACAATAGAGGCGTGTTCAGATATTTGTGAGAGCCTTAACCGCTCAGATATATCTGATGGCGACTGTACTAACACTCTATGGATGCATTTGTTTGTCCGAAATAAAGAAATTTTATTATTTATTTATAAGAGTTGCCTAAGTTAGTGCGTGTTGATGCTATGCTATGTGTACGAAACTTTATAACCTTTTTAACCTTTATACTTAATTATTTATTTAAAACTTTATTGCACATCAATAAAGGTATTAATATCTTTTTTTTGTTTCTAGGTCCGCGTATACATGGTTCCATATTCCGAAGAGCCGACAGGTCCAGCAGGCCCAACAGGCGTTACAGGCGTTAATGACGATATCAGGATCCCTTTATTACTTTTTTTTTCTTTATACTTAATTACTCTATTTTCATAAAAGAAAACATAAAAGTAAAAGGTAGAAATATGGCAATAAATGTGGTATTTTCTATAAAAAGGGACCTTTTATTGTCGATGGCGCTTACGCCATTATAAACGATGCTCCGATATAAATACAATGCCGCGCGACGCTGTGCGGCGGAAGGTGGGCGGAAGCGCCATCGACAATAAAAGGTCCCTGTTTATAGAAAATGCCCCATATGTCGAGTTTTATCTGTAGAAAACTTGCAAAATTACCAATGGGAAGTTGCGTTTTAGAAGTATCTAGAGCGTTTACCAGCTGGTGTGGTGAAAAACTTGTAGACTGAGGACACATTGAAGGGCATATAAAATTCTAGCATATAAAATTTCTCGAGTTAAAATTACAAAAACGTTCGACATATAAATTTCAAACTGCCAGCATTCAAATACACATCACTAATAAATTGTACCTCAAAAAATGCATAAAGAGTTATATTTTCAAATAATACATGTTTTATTTCACTGAGTGGTTCATAGTACGAACTTTCTGTATTGCCCACGTACGAGTATATTTCTTCTTCTTCTTTACGTGCCATCTCCGTCCAGGAGGTCGGCGACCATATGTCTATATGTCTCTCTATGTTCAGTCATGCGAATTAGTCTATCTATGCTCTTCACTTTTAACCAGTCTCTTATATTTCCAGTCCATGATGTGCGCCTTTTACCGCTACCACGTAGTATATTTGCAGCTATGTAAATATGAGGAATTTATTTGTTTCACATACCTTCGTTTACAGGGGTACTTCTTATTCTTATATATATATAAAGTAAAGATATATATATGTCGGAGCGAGACTCCAGAAGGACACATTGGAGCGTTACATTTCAGATTTAGACGCCTGTATACAATCGATTAGCAAAGTTTTGCTATGTATTACTTGGTTGATAATGTAATTTATAGAGTTATGTAGAGAGTAACGCCATCTATTGGCATTCTTGTTGAAATAAGATTAGGTACAGGCTTCGGAACATCAAGTGGTTTAGCTTGCGTGAAGTTAGGTACGAGTTGGCAGTTTTGTTGGTAACTGGTCAAGCAAGTTGACCTACATTGGTGGGAGCGATTAGGCTCCGTTCATTCTGAGAATGATTCTCGATCGGACCGTGCTAGATATCGGACGTTAACCAACCTCGTGCCTAAACTGACTACGTTCCTGAAGGTTATTCTGAAAGCTAATAGATTCCAACATTAGGGTAGACTGGGTACTGTTGTGACAGTTTTGGTTTGATCGCCCATAATTTTGTAAATTTACCAGTTAGCTGGGAGAAAAGTGACTTAAATCGTAATTTGAATATTTGCCTACGTAAAATACTATAATATTGTCCTTAATTACGCTGTATTAAAAGACATTAGCTCAAATTAAAAAAAAAGGGAAATTGTCACAGCCAGCCACACCCCAAGGCAGGGCTCGGAACCGGTATTTTTTAAAAACCCCGAAATAGCCCAATATTTTGAATTTTTTTATGCTCATTACGTAGGACTGAATCATGTATTTAGGAAACAATTTCGCATTATTAAAACGTCCCATTAAAAAATGAAATTATAAACAAAAGAACGAAGAAGAACGTAATAATACCGGTATTTTTGTATGGGGCAAATACCGGTTTCCGACCCCTGCCCCAAGGACGGTTGTGACAGTGGTTGAGGTCGGTAGTGACAGGCATACAAATACATCCAAATAGTTTGTAAAGACTTTTATTGTTAGAAATATTTAACAAAACAAAACATAATCTTCTTCTTAACAAAGTTAACCATTACTTTGTGGCAAAAAACCTAGAATCTGTGATCACTTCTCTTCTTAAAACTAATAATGCGCTGTAACATCTAATGTTTTACAAAACATAACATACCTAATCTTCTTTTAAAAAAAGTTAACCATTACTTTATGGCAAAAAAGCTAAAATCTGAGATCACTTCTCTTCTTACAATTAATAATGCACTGTAACATCTAATGTTAACATGTAATATATAACATTTAACAGACTTCTTCGTCACAACCGTACCCACAAAATTTGTCACAACGGTACCCAACGCACACTTTCGAAAACAAAAAATCACCATGACTGAGCCAAATTAATTGCGTAAAAAGTAATTACTCGTAAGTAACTACTAATATTCAAGCAATAACAAAAAAATACAAGGCAATCTATCTGTGTACAAATAACAGTAATTACAAAAAGAAATCGTACAAAAAAACTTACTTTTGACTGTCGTAAAGCAATGTGGCCTCCTGCTTATGTTACCGTCGCGCACCGGCTGACGCAATACTGGGACACGCGTTCAGACTTGCATGCCGGTTGTCTTTCCCCTTGCACCCCTCCCCGCGATCCGTATAGTTTCGATGTTATAACGACTGTCACTACCGTACCCTGGCACAATCGTACCCAGTCTACCCTATTTAATCACTTAGCTAAGTGTTTTATTCCAAGTGTTAATTTGATTTCTTATGAGTCATTAGAGGTTTACTATTGTAAAAATTAGAAAATAAAGTGTTGTTTTGAAAAGATTTGTCCCGCCGAGTTTGTTGCCGGTCCCATATAGGGTTAAATCTTCTCGGGTCAAGAGGTGTACGGTTGGAACCGGAATAGCTTTGTTTGACGTTCATAATCGCATTGTATTATGCCTACCTACATGAATAAAGATTTGAACGTTTCGTGATTCTTTTATTTTAAATTAAATTGATTTCCGTTGCTAGTGTGACTAGTTATTTTATTATTCAGTACGAAAGTATAGAAGGCACTAGGTTGATGAGTCCGTTAGTTTATTTCATACACTGTTAGCAGTGGTAGCATACTATTTAGCTGTGTAGGCATACATCGATGTACTGCGCCCACTACCGCCACCGCCAATAGGCCACCACGCCCCCATCCACGACATATATATATATCTCTTTACTTTTACGAGTTACGAGTAATAAAATAATATAATGTAAGAAGTACACCTGTAAACGAAGGTATGTGAAACTTATAAACTCCTTATATTTACATAGGTATATATTTATATACCTATGTAAATAACTGCTAAATAGGGAATATTACGCGAAACTCTGCGTAGGTGGCGTCACTACCAACCTGAGGGTCTATCGGGAAACAAGACACTCAAAATTTCGTTATCTGACATCTCTGTCACTTTCATAATCGAGCGATAAAGAGGCAGATAGCGAAATTTCGGATTCGCGTTTCCCGGTACATCCTCTTGTTAGCATTTCTATTTCTGTACTCATTTCATTCTGTATTATTCCAGTCTTGACATTGTAACATTTGTTAATAAATTGTATGATTAATACGTTGTACCAACATTAGATTATATTAAGAATGACAGGCCCGCCGAAACATCACTTTTGGCGCGTAGAACGTATATATGTTATCTGTGGCAATCCTTTTTCTAGAATTTTCTGTCTGTCAAGCTCTTGTCTGTCGCTAAGAGAGAAATGATTGTAAAAGTTAATGATTAAACCTATGAAGAAGAAGTACGTGTTCATATTTGGAGCATCCTACGAATCCCCTGAAGAGGCTCACGAGGTGGGCTTTCAATTCAGAAGTCGGGATGAATCGGAGCAGCTTGCTTTTTGAAACCGACGCCCGCCTAGCTGTGATTGCTGTGAAGGACAAGATTTCCATGAATCTGAAACTAAGGTCAGAGAATTCCATTTATTTGCAACAGTATTCACCGTGTTTTGGCAATTAGCGGAGTGATTGCTTAGTAATTGAGCTCAGAGACGGAAAAGGGATGTCTGAATAACGAAAACTAACCTATGCGAACAAACTATTCTACTTACACTATCTAACCAAGCTTTTTCTATAAGACGCCGTTGGTGTGTGTTTTGTGTTGTGAACGTACTTACAATAGCATGTTTCGTGGAGTCTGGCGTTTGTGTGTGCGTGTTTTTTTTTTGGGATCTGGACGCCTACATTAACTAACTATAATAGCTGAGATACTACTGATTGAATAAAAACATTTGTTGAGCCCTTTGTGTGCATCTTGACGGTGACCGGAATATGTTGTAAGATCATTCTGTAAATATTCGACTACAAGGAAGAAGATAAATTGTTATGTAGTTAGGTATTCTATCATAGATAGCTGTAGCAATTTGTTTTAATTATTTCCAGAGACTGTCATTTTAATAATAATTGTCTACTTTGAACTTCACCCTGAATTACTGGTATTAACTTTCATTATATTTGATTATTTGATTTATTTTGTCGGGCTGCAACAGTGAAAGTGTAAAATGGGAAGATCTCGAAGTCGTAGTAGGAAGCGTGACAGAAGAGGGAAGAGAAAGTCAAGTACTAGTACTGATACACATTATAGGTGTATGAGCAGGTCGCATGATAGGACACACAAACGTAAACGTAAGGGTAGAGAGTGTCATAGGGATCATCCGTCTCGCTCACATAGTTGTTGCCAGTCAGACCGTCATAAGACTCAAACACCACCAATACCATTCTCTTTTGGGTCTAATAACTTTCCAGTCTCACACAGTGTGGTGCCAGAATTTGACCCTAGTGATAATAGCCAAACTATACTTACCTGGTTGACCAAAGTAAATGAATGTGCCCAGATATACCATTGGAATGACCGACAAATTTGTCATTATGCCATACCAAAATTAAGCGGCTTAGCCAAAAAATGGTACCAAGGACTGCCATCAGTATTATTTACATGGACTGAATGGACAGAAAAGTTAAAAACAGCTTTTCTAATTAATGAGAATTATGGAGACCTCTTAACAAACATGTTGAAACTTCGTTGTAGGATCGGACAGCCCTTAGAAAATTATTATTATGATAAAATGGCTTTAGTAAATAAGTGTGAGGTATCCGGCCAAAAGGCTGTTGGATGCATAATCCATGGTATTGATGACAAATTTGTACGGATGAGTGCCGGTGCTTGTATGTTTGAAAAACCAGAACAACTACTAAACTATCTGCGTACTGTTTCTTTAACCGATACAAATAATCTTATGCGCAGTAAGAACGTGCCATTAAACAAAACTGTACATGGTCAAAATAAAACCAATGATTCAAACACACAGCCTCTAAGATGTTTTAACTGCAATGAGGTAGGGCATATTAGTATTAGGTGTACTAAACCACTAAAAAAATGCACTTACTGTTACAAGCTAGGCCACGAAACAAAAGACTGCCGTAAAAAAGCCGATTCAGGTAGTAGCAATGATAAGGAACGGCAGAACTTAAACATAGAAAAAACAATATTATGCATTGACAATTTTGATAACTCTACAGATGGAAATGAGAAATATTTTAAGTCCATTCATGTTAATGGGATACAGTGTCAGGCATATGTTGATTTTGGTAGCCGGTCTACCCTGATGAGAGAAACTAATGCTCGAAATTTGCTCACTGATTGGGACCTTAGCGACTTACCTTTATTGAAGGGATTCGGAAATTCGTTAGTTAAGCCTTTAGGCAGAAAAGCAGTGACTTTAGAAATAGACAGTGTCAGAGGGGAGGTTAAAATTTTAATTGTACCCGATCAGTATTTGCTGGCACCAATATTAGTTGGACAGACATTTACTGAACAGCCTCATGTTATGGCCTTTAAAACAAATGACGAGTTGATATTTTTACAAAAGCCTGAGGTTGTGGGAGAGAATGAAAAATTACAACTATTCACTCAGGATAATATTGCTATCTTGCCACATTCCACCTCTCCAATGGATGTCAGAGTGGAAGGTGATTATTCAGGTGGACTGTTTATACAATATAGCCATAGACAGAAAGTAGGTAATGCTGATTACATGGTTCTTCCAGGAATTTATAAATTTGAAAATGGTAAAGGATATGTAATGATAAGTAACTTATCAAATAACACCTTAAATTTTAAAGTTGATGAGTTACTTACCCGTGGTTATCAGTACAAAGAAGTCCCCAATGAATATGTAGGCACATGTACCACAAGTCAAACTGGAGATTACCTACCGTTGCCAATAGAACAAGTGAAATTAGGTATAGAGCTGACTGAAACTGATAAACGTACATTCTATAATTTACTAGAAAAGTATAGGGATTGTTTCGCGTTGAATCTCAAGGAACTAGGACGAACTGACTTAGCAAAAATGCATATAACTCTAAATGACAATGTACCAGTAGTACATAATCCTTATAGAATGTCACAACTTGAACGCGAACAGTTGTCAAAGATAATCGAAGATTTGTTATCAAACGATATAATACGGGAAAGTACGTCTTCCTATTCTAGCCCGGTAATATTGGTTAAGAAGAAAAATGGTGAGAAACGCTTGTGTATAGACTACAGAGCCTTAAATAGGAAGACTTTAAAAGACAAATATCCGCTGCCTCGAATTGAGGACCAATTAGACAGTTTAGGAGGCAACGCTTATTTTTGTAGTCTCGACTTGGCGTCGGGATATTATCAAGTGCCAATGGATGAGGAAAGTAGGCATCTCACAGCGTTCGTTACCCCTGACGGATTGTATGAGTTTAATCGCATGCCGTTTGGGTTAGCGAACGCTCCGAGTGTTTTTCAGAGAACCATTAATGCTATGCTGAGAGGTTTTGGTCGGAATTTGGCTTTGGCCTACATGGATGACTTATTAGTTGCTTCCAAAACCATAAGCGAAGGTCTAGATAAGTTGGAAAAAGTGTTTCAATTAATACGATCCGCTAAACTCACGTTAAATCTGAATAAGTGCCACTTTTTCCAGACCCGTATCGACTATTTGGGGTATGAGATTAGCTCAGAGGGCGTAAGACCGGGTTTAGGCAAAATAAAAGCTGTACACGACTTTCCAGAACCGACAAATGTACATGAGGTTCGCCAATTCATTGGGCTCACAAGCTACTTCAGGCGCTTTATCAGAAACTTTTCAGTCATAGCTAGACCATTGACGTCCCTTACAAAAAAAGACACGGTATGGAATTTTGGTGAATCTCAAATTAACGCTTTTACGGAGCTTAAACAAAAGTTGACGAGTCGCCCAGTATTAGCATTGTATGATCCAAGTGCTGAATTAGAAATTCATACAGATGCTAGTAAGTTAGGCATTGGAGCTATACTTATGCAGCGGCACCCTACAGCGGGTCTCCAACCTATATCGTATTACAGCCGCCAGACCACTCCTGACGAGAGCAAATTACACTCCTATGAATTAGAAACGCTGGCTGTGGTCTGTGCTTTGGGTAGATTTAGGGTATATGTACTCGGTAAGACCTTTAAAGTAGTTACAGACTGTATTGCCATTCGTAGTACGATGATCAAACGTGATTTGATACCGAGAGTGGCGCGATGGTATATTCTCATGCAAGAGTACGATCTGGTTATAGAGCATAGGGAGGGTACTAAGATGCTCCATGTAGACGCTTTGTCCCGAAACCCAATACAGTCCGAAACAAATGAAATTACGGAAGTAGTAGATATTTTATCAATTGACGATGATACATGGCTTCAAACAGTACAACAACAGGACTCTGAATTACAACGTATAATGAACATACTGAGCGATCCAAATACCAAAGATATTGTCGAGGTTCATAAAAACTTTACTCTGAAAAACGGACGTTTATATCGAATAATAAACAAGAACGAAGAAATAAATCTCAAATGGGTAGTCCCAAAAACAGTTAGATGGCAAATAGTTCGTATGAACCACGATGATTTAGGACATGTTGGATTCGACAAAACCTATGAGAAAGTCAGTCGCGTATATTGGTTCCCAAAAATGAGACGCTTTATCAAAAAGTATTGTAAGGCGTGTCTTAACTGTGCTCATAATAAAGTACCAGCTGGGCCCAAGGAAGGGTATCTTCATCCGATACCCAAAGTGAATAAACCGTTCGATACTTTACATACAGACCATTGTGGCCCATTTCCCATGAGTAAATCCAAAAATTGTTACATTCTTTGTATAATTGATGCATTCACAAAGTTTATTTACATTAAAGCTGTGAAAAACGTTAAGACTAGTACAACAATAAAGGTGTTCAATGAATATTTTTACCTCTATGCTGTACCGCGACGAATTATCTCAGACCGAGGAACTAGTTTTACCAGTAAAGAATTCGCTGAGTTCTTGAAACAAAGAGGTGTCATGGAGCATGTGTTAAATGCTGTCGCCAGTCCTCGCGCGAATGGACAAATAGAGAGATATAATCGTACAATTGTAGACGCGTTAACAGCCGTTAATCATGATAAACCGGATAATTTATGGGATTTAGCTGTACCTCAAGTTCAATGGGCAATAAATAACACTGTTAACAAGACGACAGGTCGCACGCCTGCTGAGGTGTTATTTAGTTTGAGGCCTACTGGGTGTTCAGATGGGGTTATGAATACGGTAGTAGCAGAGTTTGAACAACCTCAAGACATTGACAAGATAAGAGAAGAAGTTGCCCAAAATATAGAAAAAAGTCAAAAACAGCAGAAAGAACGTTTTGATAAGTCCCGGAAAAAACCTGAGATATACAAAGTAGGCGATTTAGTACGCGTGGAGAGAGAAGCCCGTGGTGAACCAGGGCAAAGTAAAAAGTTAGTTCAAAAATGCGCTGGCCCGTATAGGGTTAGTAAAGTATTAGGTAACGACCGGTACGAAGTGGAAGATACTCCGATCACACGTAAACAAGGTGGTAAGCCGTACAAGGGAACTTATGCGGTAGATAAGTTGCACCCTTGGTTAGTTTTCAGTAATGATGTAATTTCTAGTGATTCAGAGTGAAGACAAAGGTTACATTCAGAGCAATTGATATATGATAATGTTGTGATATATGATTAAGGAAAAAAAGTGATGAATGTTACTTATTAGTTAAACTTATTAGTTTCAGATCTATTGCTAATTTTTAATGATTAGTAAACATAATTACAGTTGTGATAATAACTTGAGACACAAGAGACTGATATGAATGTACATTATACGGTTTAGAATACTACCTGATTACTTTTGTGATGTGTAAATAGATTAGAGAAAAACGCCAAGTCAATGACCAAAATATGTGTAGTTGTAACAATTTATTATTGAGCGAATAAGAGAGTCTTGTGATACTATTATAAACATGTACGTATCCGTGATAATGTCTAAAATAAGCCAGAGAATAAAATAAAAAAAAGTATTTTATAATTGTTTGTGATACAGAAGCCTTAGTGAATTTATACTGAATAGTGTATTTTTGAATGTCTTTGATTATTTTGATATAAAAGAGCGAGTCATTACAAAAGTTATGTAATGATGTGCCAGATAATTTAGTGAAAAGAAAAATATTTATACATAATTGTAAGTGAGAAGTCTTAAGTGACATGTGAATTAATATTATAAAGTAAATTTATGAATGTCCTTGGTTATATGATATAAAAGAGCGAATCATTACAGAAGTTATTGTAATGATGAAAATTAAGAGCGAGTTATGTATATGTTACATACACCCAACACAGTGAGTCATTGTAGATAAATAGCTGCAATGATGTAGAGTGAGTCAATGCTATGTGAACACATGCATTGATGTAGTCTATAAGATGAGTCGTTGCAGGTATTGGAGGAATGCCTGTAGTGATGTAGTTGAGTAATTTTTATTGTTTTCTATTGCTAATTGTTTTATTGTGCATTATGTGTAATGTAGATTATGTCTGTCTAACCCTCAAAAACGCGAGGCGCGTTTTATGTCAGGATTAGCCGAGTGTTAGCATTTCTATTTCTGTACTCATTTCATTCTGTATTATTCCAGTCTTGACATTGTAACATTTGTTAATAAATTGTATGATTAATACGTTGTACCAACATTAGATTATATTAAGAATGACAGGCCCGCCGAAACATCACTTTTGGCGCGTAGAACGTATATATGTTATCTGTGGCAATCCTTTTTCTAGAATTTTCTGTCTGTCAAGCTCTTGTCTGTCGCTAAGAGAGAAATGATTGTAAAAGTTAATGATTAAACCTATGAAGAAGAAGTACGTGTTCATATTTGGAGCATCCTACGAATCCCCTGAAGAGGCTCACGAGGTGGGCTTTCACTCTGCTCGTCCTCTGTAAACAGACCGCCTTGATGTATCAATGTCATATTTTATTATCTCTGAAAACTTGTCAAAAACCTTAAAGGTACAGTATGTATAAGTTACTCTATGGTTTACTAAAAAGGCTAGTGCTGCGCTCTGGTGGCAGAACATTGGCACACACGCTTGAACTCTTTGGAGGTAAGACGAAATTTTAAGCTCCTTACGACAGCCTGTTGCGTCTTGCGAGGTGAATCGGATTGTGCAGAACTGGTGGCGCAATTACTGCGTCTTTTTGTCCCTACGCCGACCAGTCAACTTCCGGCCTCGGGACCGTGGTCTACTTGTAGGCCCGATATCGCGAACCGTGTCTCGCAGAAAATCCCCACTTGTTCGCCCTTTATCCCTCCTGAATGCGCTCTTAGCATCAGCGCCCGAGTGTGACTGGCAGGTGGAGCGAAGTGCGAGAGGAATTGTTGAGGTTCTGTGAGAAGATGGATGAGCGTCCTTCAACAGTTTGAATGTTCTTATTGTATAATAATATTATTAGTTTACCTGTTTTTGTTTTTAATTTGTTTGTAGTTTTGCAGTGACTTTGTATATTTCATACTGTTATGCTGTACAACTATTTTTAAAATAATAAAATAAAATAAAATTGCAGTAATATCCCCTATTTCTAACACAAGTAAGTATACGAAATGAAAGATAGGTATAGCGGCCGCGAGGGACAGCGTCTGTGTGACAGTCGGTTTGGTTCGATACTACAGGGGCCCATTTCTCAAACGGTATTAGTATGGATGGTATAGAAAGGATGCCAATCTCTTATGGCAGAATTGTTGCAAAAGTGACCGCTTTCAGCTTTAAATAATAGTTCCTAATCTCTCCGGTGGCGCTAGTTAGGCTCTGGGACATGAGTATAACATGAACCATATAAGGCAACAAATAACCCGACCAAATTACGTAGGTTGTTTTTGGTAGTATTTCGGTGTATGGTGGCGCCGCCTAATTACTGTTTTTTGATGGACACTTTTCAGACATAGAGATTTGGCTCCTTTATATAGTCTCCATGGGTATTAGTCTAATATTATTAGTGTGTTGCCATGGTAACCCATACAATTTGACAGTTCGTGGACTAATAATATTATTCTAATACCGTTTAAGTAATGGGCCCCAGGTATGTATGCATCTTTTTCACAGATGATGTATTTCTGTTGCCGCTATAACAACAAATACGTACTAAAAACAGAATAAAATAAATATTTAAGTGGGGCTCCCATACAACAAACGTGTTTTTTTTTGCCGTTTTTTGCGTAATAGTACGGAACACTTCGTGCGCGAGTCCGACTCGCAGTTGGCCGGTTTTATGTTATTGCTCTAGTATTTGCTTTGCATAAATTTATTAGGTGACGTTCGCTATTATTGCATGCTATAAATAATTGTTAATAATAATTGTTTGCTCAGATGCATGCGGTGCAACTGCATGTAAGAGTAATTGTTGACAGTAGGGGGGTATATAAGGGGAGTAACTCGTAGTGTGATCATTATCTCAGGAACATTTGTCAGTAGTCAACAAGTCATAAATATTTCCACATCATGCAACTTTCTTGCCTCTTTCTCCTCGTTTTGGTAAGTGAAACATATTTTATTTCTTTTTCGTAAGTAACTTCATTTTTTTTTTGTATTTGTTGTTATAGCGGCAACAGAAAAACATCATCAGTGAAAATTTCAACTATCACGGTTGATGAGATACAGTCTGGTGACAGACAGACGGACAGAGGAGTCTTAGTAATACCCTTTGGGTAAGGAACCCTATAAATAAAAAAGTACTTGGAATGTAAAATGCTCTAATGCAGAAACGTATCACTTTCTGCACACCTTGTCAAACAGCAACGACCCACTTTCAAAGCATGAGAAATGATTTCTTTTTTTTATCTGTACTATTACAATTTGTGTTGTTTTTGGGTTTCATCATGGACCAGACGCTTTCCTGGGAACCCCACGTGGCTGAGGTGAGTAAAAAAATGTTTGGTTCCCTACACTCTCTTCGACGACTTCAGAATTTCCTCCCTCTTCGTACCAAACTGACTCTTGCCCGCTCTCTCTTGCTCCCTCTACTAGACTATGGTGACATTGCATTCTTGGATCTTAATGAGGAATTGCTGAATAAACTTGAGCGCTTACAAAATGTCTGTATCAGGTATGTGTATGGCCTCCGTAAATACGACCACATTTCTAATTTTCGTAAGCAGCTCGGGTGGTTACCGATCCGCCAGCGCAGGGATGTGCATGTTCTGTCGTTGCTTTTCAACATACTCTTCAACCCCTGTTCCCCATCTTACCTAACCGAGAGATTTAACTATCTGGCTGAAGGAAGTGATCACCGCTTACGTTCTAGTGCTAATCTTACGCTTGCTATCCCTTCGAATAAGTCTCGAACGTACGCAAATTCATTCACTGTGCGCGCGGTGAAGTTGTGGAACGAGTTGCCCCTGTCGCTCAAACGGTCCCGGTCTGTAGCATCACTCAAAGTTAATCTGAAAAAGCTTTGGCTTTCCCACGAACTGTGATTTGGTTGAGTGCTAATATATATATATTATTTATATATTGTATATATATATATATATATATATATATATATACATATATATATATATATATATATATATATATATATATATATATATATATATATATATATATATATATATATATATATATATATATATATATATTTATTTATTTAATATTTATTTAGTACTATATATTTATGTATGCTAGTACATATTTATTTTATTGCATAATGCAATTGATGTATTTTAGTTATTCGTAGACGTTAATATTGTAGTTTTCCTTTTTAAATATTATTGTACGTTCTGTAAGTTTGTCTATCTATCTAATTCGAATTTTCCACTCATTTACTCTAAGGTTAGCTGGAAGAAATCCCTTATAGGGATATGCTCGCCTTTGTACCTAAATTTATATGAATTTCATGTTATCAATTTTTGTTTTGTACAATAAAGTGATTTACTACTACTACTACAATTTGTAACCGGTACTGTGGGGTGACCTGTTCAAGTGTTCATGAGTTAACCACCCTTTTTCGAACGGAAATATCTCAGAAAGTTTCCCATTAAAATTAATTATTAAATTAATCATTAATCGATAGACAATTTACTTAGCTACGAATTTAAAATGGCTACAAATATAATGACCACCAAAAAATACTTTGGTACCCTAAACACAGAATAAATAATAGTACTACCGTACAGAAAGAAAACTTACCTACAAAACCGAAGTTTGACAGCGGTTCAGGGTCGAATCATGATGTCCCTTTCTAATATATGGGACTATCCGTTTCGACTATTTAGGGTTGTCAAAATTCAGGTCATCTTATCCGTGGTCGTGCACGCAAAGGGACGTCAAGTTGTGCCAACCCTAATAATTGCTCGGAGCAATGCTGAGCCGAACGGAGCCGAGTTTGTCCGAAGCTAGGAGTTTCTCACCCCTGCCCTAAATAAAGAAATCTCTTTCACCAAAAAAAAATACTAAACACCCAAAAAATATTGTCTAAACTTACAAATGTACCACCTGTTTTAATCACGACGGCACTTCAAATTGTATTTAAACACCAAAAATCATGAATGATCACCAAATTAATGATCACCAAATCTTGAGGAGCAAATGAGGGCTATCGTTTTTTTGCTCACCAGTTGGCGCCTCTGTTGATGGTGGTCCAAAAGACTAAAGAACAGCTGTCAGTCATTGAAGTGACAAGTGACATATGACATTTCGAACTATGGAAAAGACCACCATCTACACTAGCGCCCCTAGCGGCGAATTCATACGCGTTAGCCCTCATTAATGCGATATTTTCACGTTTCAAGTTCCCTACTACTACAACATTTTTTTTTTTATAAGATGGGACTTTTTAGGTATGTACAATTTTTATAGCACAAAAAAAATCTTAATTCAGGCAACTAGTGACCCATAGATAAATACCTTAAAAGTAGCATAGATATTATAAAAAATATAGCTCAAAACTAGTGATGTACCGATGAATGATCTGGCCGACTAGCCGTTTAATCGGCGCTCGGATGGCCGCTTAGTCGGCCGACTAGTCGGCTAGTCGGCCAGATCATTAGTTTTCTCTGAGTTCGGCTTAAAAAACAATCGTTTTACCCCTATAACGTAACGTCATATGATAAAATAAATTAAAAATACGTCAATATTTCATACGACAACCGAACAATCAGACATAAGAAAACGACCACACGGTCAATAATTCAAACAAAAGTTTTCGTAAGCACCCTAAATAGGACTTGGTTTAAAATAGGTGAAAAGCTTATAATATTTGCTATTTATTTCTTTTTGCCCTGTATTTCTTTCAAAAGTGCATTTTTGCCGACTACAAATGAGGCCAGATACACGGCTTTCCCGACTAATAGTCGGTACATCCCTACAAAAAAATAAAAACTACAAAACGCTAAGGTTGGAATTACGCAACGCCGCAGCGTCAAGCCGGCCGCGAAACTGCGGCCAAAACTCCTTGTTGAAATTCGGTAAACGTTGAGTCGGAACAAAACACTGTTTAACATTATGATTTGATTGCAGGTGGCCTGCGTTGCGGGTGCTCCGTCTTACGACTCAGGCTGTGACGACAGTGGCACCGGGGGACGTAAGTATACAGTGAACAGTAACCACATTTCTCGACAAACATCCCTTAAGTTCCCGGCAAACTCGACCGAATTGCACCTACCCATACAAACGTAGTTCCGCTCTCATTTTAAAACTACGTTAATGACACTCATTCGAATCATTAGTGACAAAGACAAATTAAAACAACATAAATATTTCAATTAAAAAACGATTTTTTTTTGCAGTTGGACTCCCGAACAACCTTAGTGGAGGCATTCCCGCAGTTCCCGCAAAAGCTCCTGCAGGTGAGTAAACAGTAAACGTATAAGTTTTTGTAAGGCTTGAAATCATCATCATGTATACAGGGCCTTTAGGGGCATATAATATGTCCAAGTGACAAAATATCTAGTCACAATATCCTACTACCGATAAGTACAAATGTATTATTGTATGTATTACTGTCCTAAAGTCAGAAAGTCCAGGTGTCATATATCCTTCGTGAAGTAGAACCTGCTATCGGAAAACTAAAACAGAAGGCGCCTGGCAGTGACGGAATAACAGCACAGTTACTACCAACAATTTGGAAACGCTGGTACTAAACGGATCCATACTATATGCCTCAAGGGAGGCGTGTCTCACTCCGCGATTTCGTCGCGTCGCTACAAGTACCTGCGGCCGCCTCAATTTTGAGGTTTTGCCATAGTAATTGCCGCACACCGCTACGGAACGGACGCCTGCACGCGCTTGCGCCGCCCTGCGCGTAGTAGTCGCGTTTTGTCAGAGTGAATCTTCTGTACCTATTGCTAGTACTATTATTTCTGTGCTCAAGGTCTGGCGCACGGGCCAGTGACCAGAAGACTGGATGGAATCGATCGTAGTAGAGACTATATTGCTCACGAGTGAGTAGACAAAGACGTCAATCAATCAGATATACACAGCACAGCCATAAGTGCGACTATGATGGCGAATAACGCGATACGACCCCGACACTCATTCGAATCATGAGTGGGAAAGACAACTAAAAAAAACACAAATATCTCAATTAAATAACTTTTTTTTACAGTTCCACTGCCAAACAAAGATTGCGGAAGCGTTCCCGCAGTTCCCGCACCGATAAGCTGTAAGTGACAACACACACACAGTACTGAAATAAAAGTGTTGTACGTGTACTAAATCATATATATGTCGGCGGCCGATGGTAAGATCAGGCAGATCGTGAAATTCCTAGGCATATCGTGAAACGTGAAAATCTTCGTCTCGTTCCCTGAGTCGACGGAGCCCCTCTATGCGGGGCTCCTATTTCTGGACAGTTTGCCCTTCAGGCATCTGAAGCAACCTGTAACGGCTGGGAGTCAAAACACCAGTGAAAGTCCGAAAATATGCACCAAAACTATAGTGTCATTCGAATTTAAAACGGAAAGTAGGTAGACATACAAAAAAAATGAGCGCAAGAGACATGCGGCTGGCGCGGAATCTAGTTTGAAACCAAATCGGGTTTTTTCAGAAATGCATAGATGCACCCCGGCTCCCCGCACCTCTCTCAGCCTTTACACATTTATTGACGCTGTTAATGAGATAGTATTTTGCATCGCGAACACAACCTATCTAACGAACCTATCTTACTTATTTTATTTTTTTTGCTTTTTTACAGCCCACGTTATTCCAAAAGCTCCTGCAGGTGAGTAAACGTATACGTTTTTTTAAGGCTTCAAATCATCATCATGTATACAGAGGGCCTTTAGGGGCATATAATATGTCCAAGTGACAAAATATCTAGTCACAATATCCTACTACCGATAAGTCCAAATGTATTATTGTTCTAAAGTCAGAAAGTCCAGGTGTCATATATCCTTCGTAAAGTAGAACTTGCTATCGGAAAACTAAAACAGAAGGCGCCTGGCAGTGACGGAATAACAGCACGGTTTAGTAACCGTTAGGAAACAACAACAATTAGGAAACGCTGGTACTAAACGGATCCATACTATATGCCTCAAGGGAGGCGTGTCTCACTCCGCGATTTCGTCGCGTCGCTACAAGTACCTGCGGCCGCCTCAATTTTGAGTTTTTGCCATAGTAATTACCGCACACCGCTATGGAACGGACGCCTGCACGCGCTTGCGCCGCCTTGCGCGTAGTAGTCGCGTTTTGTCAGAGAGTGAATCTTCTGTACCTAGTACTATAATTTCTGTGCTCAAGGTCTGGCGCACGGGCCAGTGGCCAGAAGACTGGATGGAATCGATCGTAGTAGACTATATTGCTCACGAGTGAGTAGGCAAAGATGTCAATCAATCAGATAGGTACACACAGCACAGCCATAAGTGCGACTATGATGGCGAATAACACGATACGACCCCGACACTCATTCGAATCATGAGTGGGAAAGACAACTTAAAAACACACAAATATCTCAATTAAATAACATTTTTTTTACAGCTCCACTGCCAAACAAAGATTGCGAAAGCGTTCCGGCAGTTCCCGCACCTATAAACTGTAAGTGACATGACAACACACACACACAGTACTGAAATAAAAGTGTTGTACGTGTACTAAATCATATATATGTCAGGCAGATCGTGAAATTCCTAGGCATATCGTGAAACGTGAAAATCTTCGACTCGTTCCCTGAGTCGACAGAGCCCCGCTATGCGGGGCTCCTATTTCTGGACAGTTTGCCCTTCAGGCATCTGAAGCAACCTGTAACGGCTGGGAGTCAAAACACCTGTGAAAGTCCGAAAATATGCACCAAAACTATAGTATCATTCGAATTTAAAACGGAAAGTAGGTATACATACCAAAAAAAATGAACGCAAGAGTCATGCGGCTGGCGCGGAATCTAGTTCGAAACCAAATCGGGTTTTTTCAGAAATGCATAGATGCACCCCGGCTCCCCGCACCTCTCTCAGCCTTTACACATTCATTGACGCTGTTAATGAGATAGTATTTTGCATCGCGAACACAACCTATCTAACGAACCTATCTTACTTATTTATTTATTTTTGCTTTTTTACAGCCCACGTTATTCCAAAAGCTCCTGCAGGTGAGTAAACGTATACGTTTTTTAAGGCTTCAAATCATCATCATGTATACAGAGGGCCTTTAGGGGCATATAATATGTCCAAGTGACAAAATATCTAGTCACAATATCCTACTACCGATAAGTCCAAATGTATTATTGTTCTAAAGCCAGAAAGTTCAGGTGTCATATATCCTTCGTGAAGTAGAGCTTGCTATCGGAAAACTAAAACAGAAGGCGCCTGGCAGTGACGGAATAACAGCACGGTTACAAGCAACAATTAGGAAACGCTGGTACTAAACGGATCCATACTATATGCCTCAAGGGAGGCGTGTCTCACTCCGCGATTTCGTCGCGTCGCTACAAGTACCTGCGGCCGCCTCAATTTTGAGGTTTTGCTATAGTAATTGCCGCACACCGCTATGGAACGGACGCCTGCACGCGCTTGGGCCGCCTTGCGCGTAGTAGTCGCGTTTTGTTAGAGAGTGAATCTTCAGTACTATTATATTATATTCTGTGCTCAAGGTCTGGCGCACGGGCCAGTGGCCAGAAGACTGGATGGAATCGATTGTAGTAGAGACTATATTGCTCACGAGTGAGTAGACAAAGACGTCAATCAATCAGATACACACAGCCATAAGTGCGACTATGATGGCGAATCACGCGATACAATCCCGACAACTCATGACAACTTAAAACAACACAAATATTTCAATTAAACGATTTTTTTACAGTTCCACTGCCAAAGAACCTTGGTGGAGGCGTTCCCGCAGTTCCCGCGCCCATAAACTGTAAGTGACAACACACACACAGTACTGAAATGAAAGTATTGTACGTGTACTAAATTATATACATATGTCGGCGGACGATCGTAAGATCAGGCAGATCGTGAAATTCTTAGGCACATCGTGAAACGTGAAAATATTTTTCTCGTTCCCTGAGTCGACGGTGCCCCGCTACGCGGGGCTTTTATTTATGGACAGTTGCCCTTCGGGCATCTGAAGCAACCCACCGAACCTATCTTACTTATCTATTGGTTTAATTTAATGTGAATACTGCCAAAACATTATTATACAAACATTATTATTTTATTGTGTTTAATTTGTCTTATGTACAATAAAGTGTTTACATACATATATACACACATACATACGTTTTACAGGAACATTACGATCTGCCTGATCCTACGAACGGCCGCCGACTTACCTATATACATACATACATACATATAATCACGCCTATTTCCCGGAGGGGTAGGCAGAGACCACGGATTTCCACTTGCTACGATCCTGACATACCTCTTTCGCTTCCTTCACTTTCATAACATTCCTCATACACGCTCGCCGGTTTAGGGTGCTCTTGAGCTGGCCTTTCTTCAGGATTTCCCCGATCTGATCAGAGAAAGTCCGCCGAGGTCTGCCCCTTCCAACTCCCGTTTCTACCTCTCCCTTATACACTCTCTTTGTTAGTCTTCTTTCACTCATTCTTTCCACGTGTCCAAACCATCTCAACATACCTTTCTCAATTTTTGTCACTACATCTTCGCTCAGTCCACACTATATTTACCTATACATACCTATAGATTATTAAGTTTCAGTAAGTTTTAATTTTTTTTTTTGCTTTTTTACAGATCCCGTAATTCCAAAAGCTCGTGAGTAAACGTATAAGTTTTTTTAGAGGCCGGTGTCGATTTTGGAGCAAAAATGTAAGATTTAGTCGTTCAAAATAATACACGTTTTGTTACGTAATATCTAAATAACAAGTATTGGTTTCTATTAGCACGTCTTCTCATCTTGCCTTTTAATAATGAGGTCGCGAGCGTGCGTCACCGGTAATATATGAAGAGAAGGGGCAGTTTTTAAAAATTCATCAAAAAATTATGGTGGTAAATTATACAAATTGATGTATAAGAATAGTTTCAGCAAATGTTGTAGATTGTTTAAGTATCAAAATTACGTTGAAATTAAGTCAATTTTCAGAGAAATTGTTACTTGTTTTGAAGTAATTTCTGGACATAATGTAATTCGTTTAACTTTCATTTCCTCGAACTCTAAGTCATATAAAAAAAATGTAATCTGATAAAGGTCTAAGTACAGAATATGTGTAATACAAATTTACCATTTTTAGCAGTCCAAACTTTACGAAATTTACAAATAAGAGCGACAAAATCAGTGCTTTACGCGCGTTTACCTAATCGTCCATCAGAAAAAAAATCATTACTAATTTAGTGAGTCTGTTTTCAAAAAAATTATCTGATAAAAGGCAAGATAAGAAGACGTGCTAATAGAAACGAGTACTTGTTATTTCAATTAGGTAAAAAAAGGTGTACAATTTCACAGACTAAATTTATCAATTTTTCATTTTTGCGAATAAAATCGACACCGGCCTCTTAAGGCTTGGAATCAATACAGGGCCTTTAGGGGCATATAATATGTCCAAGTGACAAAACATCTAGTCACAATATCCTACTGCCGATAAGTCCAAATGTATTATTAGGTATTCTAAAGTCAGAAAGTCTAGGCCCCGTAGACAACATGCCAGTCGCTAACGCTACGAAGCAAACGAAACGCAACTGTCACTGTCGCACTAATATGGAAGAGTGATAGAGAGACACGATGGCGAAGCGCAAGCGATCGTCAATTCGTCACCTTAGCTAGGCCGGCAGGTGTCATAATAAATGTTCTTTTGCCCATGGAGACTGTATAAAGGAGCCAAATCTCTATGTATGAAAAGTGTCCATCAAAAAATAGTAATTAGGCGGCGCCACCATACACCGAAATACTACCAAAAACAACCTACGTAATTTGGTCGGGTTATTTGTTGCCTTATATGGTTCATATTATACTCATGTCCCAGAGCCTAACTAGCGCCACCGGAGAGATTAGGAACTATTATTTAAAGCTGAAAGCGGTCACTTTTGTAACAATTCTGCCATAAGAGATTGGCATCCTTTCTATACCATCCATACTTTTGCCATTAACTCAAACTGTCATATCTAATGTCTCGCTGCCAGAACAGCCAGGTATGTCAAATGTCAAAAAGTTCGTATTATTCCCCTACTAACAAAATGCCCAGGTAACGAAATGTACACTTTACAATTCAATGGTCCAAATATGTGTTATGAGAAAGATTTAGCTTCGATCACTCACACACGAGTCTATGTACCTCCGCCACACTATGTTCCTGGCTCTGCTCCTCGCGCTGCCACGATGTTGCCCTCTCTGGCCACACACTGCCCTCCTCTCGCATTTAATCGCGATGCTTCGCAATCGGTATTGCCGATCCTTTGATTCGTGCCAAAAAACCGACATAATAGGGAGCGGTGGGCATGACGAGTAACGTGCCCACACTACGTCTCTGCCTCTGCTCTGCCTACCTTCCTTACTTTCCATGCCACTCGACGAGTGTGTGGCAGGGGTATAACTATTGAACAAGTACAATTATTTTTTTATTCAATATGAAGGGTACACGGAAAGAACATGTCTAGTCACTTTTTTCGGAAAATGAGATCTCAAAATGTAGAGCTCTTAATGAACTATTAGTTATATATTTTGCTACCACTGTATAATTTATGTAACACAACTTTTTTTTGTCAAAAAAAACCTGGTCACGGAATTACCATACATTTTGACATGGTTCCAAATTTTAAAACCGCGATTACTCAAAAGGTTACTTAAGTGACTAGACATGTTCTTTCCGTGTACCCTTCATATATTGATTAGTGTTATCGCCCAGGAGAAAAAAACCAACAAAAACTATACTTGGCTTGTAAACTTACTCGTAAAAATCTTTTGATAATGTATTATCTTTGATGCTAGTTTGGCGCTGTATTAATTTTTTTGGTTGACTTGTTACAGCGGTTGGTAAAACCCAAAAGGACGACAGCGACTGCGACAGCACCGGCGGCGTCCCCAGCGTCCCTGGCGGTAATAACGGCAGCGCCGCTGCCGCCGCTGCTTCCGCTGCTAGCAGTGCCACCGGACAGGGCAGCTCCGCCAGCAGTTCCGCCGCTGCTAGTGCCGGGAATTCCGCCGGCAGTTACGCCAACGCTGCCGCCGCCGCCGCTGCGGGCAGCGGCGGATCCAGCGATGGGTGCTCCGATGGCGACAGTAAGTGACACTAGCCTCCTAAGGCCCACCGCCGCCTAGGCTACTACACGGCGCACATAAGACAAACGAGGTCACCACACAATCCACACATAAGCGCTTCCGGGCACATTCAGTCCTTGAGCGTATCGAGGGACTCAAAAACACGAGATGTAAAATAACTTTGCTCTCGTGTTGCACACATAATTTTTCACCTCAGTAGTGAGAACATATTAAAGATTAAAATGTATTTCGAATTACACAGAATAAACAGAAAAAAAAAGTATTATAATATGTACGATACGATAAGATACGATACGATACGATACGATACGAGACGAGACCGGACCGTACCGTACCGTACCGTACCATACCATACAAAAAATGTAATAAAAGTATGAAGTTCATGGCCTTCACTAAATTAAAAAGCTACATTGTTTCACTCCCTGGAGTGAGGAAAGTCGCACTTTCCTCACTCCAGGGAGTGACGAAAGTAGGCTTGTTCGAGCTGCTGAGGTGAAAATAAAATTGTACTTGTACCTGTATGTGGTGACCTCGCGCTCTTTGTAATCTCTTTATTATGCGGTGTCTATGTACCGTACCTACCTAGTCTTTGGGCCCACCATACAAAAATAGTAGATTAGAGTTTTGAATGATTCACGGTTAGTTTCAGTAGACTTATATTGACCGGGAAATAGACCGTGATTACCTTTTGTATTATTTATGAGCTCCCGATATTTCGACATTTCGATATAGCATATGGCATATAGTCGAGAAATTCGGACGGGTACCTCCGTGGCGGGGTGGCCTAGGGGTTCATGGCGTTAGCCGCGATAGCTAAAGACGCCGATTCGAATCCGGCCTTCACCACTGGAGGGTTTCGTCACTTTTTCTTTATTATATGTCATCTATTACAGTTTATAACTTTATACTTCGCACTTAAACTATCGTGAGACATATTTCAAAATATTTATCAGTACGGTTTTTACTCACTATTATTTTTAGTCGCTTTTGGCGACATGTTTCGTATTCTTTGGGAATCCATCCTCGGGCACGAGTGTCCGCGGCGGTTGTACGTCGTGCAAGTATGTAGTGCGTATATTGCGTAGTAAAAAGTACCAAATAAAACGGCACTTCTACAAAAAAGTATACTTGGAATGGCTCACAAAATATATAACAAGTTACCGGCGAATATAATTGCATGTAAAAACAAGAATAATGTTTTTAAAAAAAACCTAAAAGCTTTTCTTACCGAGAAAGCATATTACTCTATTATAGAATTTTTGACTGAATTACCTAATTAAGATTTACTGCATGACATAACCCTGGAACCCATGGATGTCGAGTTGCGGAAAATGCCCAGCAAAACTAACTAACTAACTAACCCTGTTTTGACTATTATTGTTTTCTGTGATATTATGATTAGCGTGTATTTTTATTGAATTTGTATGCCAATAGGCACGACATAGTGATACTGAAATATGTATTTAACATCTTGTAACTTACCTATGTTGAACAAATAAATCTTTGAATCTTTGAATCTTTAATAGTGAGTAAAAACCGTACTGATAAATATTTTGAACTTTATACTTAGTTAAAATTTGTATGTTTTTCTTTTTTTCTAGTAAGGACAACGACTGAAAGCGACTACGACGACGACTCTTGCTAGATGCTTTCTTAAGGCGAGAGAAGCGTTGCTATGATCGAAGTCACTTAAAGTACATTTTAATTTCGGTTCTCCATTATTTTTTAATTTTTTCCTCATACTTTATATTAGGTTTTATGAAAAGAAAATATAAAAAAAATAGTAAAATATAGAAAATAGTATAATACAAAAAATAACCCGCCTTACCATTGCAAAGGTGCCCATGATACTTGTTGACTAACTGGTAGGTTAAATTCTTATTAATTCTGTTTTCTATTGCTGAGCTTTTTGGAATTAGAAATATTTGTAGTTTTACCTGGAGAACGCATTTTGGAAATAAATTATTTTTGTATCATTATTATTTCTTTCATTTCTTTTAAGTAAATTAGCCGATTTTTATTTTTCATTTCTCATGCTCTGAAAGAACCTTATAGAACAACAACGACCCTGTTGTTCTAAAAGGTGTGCAGAAAATGATACGTGTCTGCACTTACGTTTTATTCTCTTACTCTAGCATTTTACATTCCAATTACGATTTTTTTTATTTTTTTTACGATACTTTTGTCTGAATTGTTAATTGAAAGTACCCTCAAGAAATAGTATAAAAATGTATACTTAGTCATGTTTTAAAAAACCGGCCAAGTGCGAGTCGGACTCGCGTTCCAAGGGTTCCGTACATTAGACAATTTAAACAATGTATTTTTTATGTGAAACGTGAGTGAAATGTCTTTAAAAACCCGTAGGGGTCGGATCAAAACTAAGTAATTAAGTCCGACTCGCGCTTGACTGCACATTTCTAATAGGTTTTCCTGTGATCTATAGGTAAAGATCTATTTTGTGTATTTTTTTCGAAATTTTTGGCCCAGTAGTTTCGGAGATAAAGGGGGAATGGTCATTTTTGCCTATTTTCTTGAATAACTTCTAAACTGTTTATTCTAAAATTATAAAAAATATATATTTGAGATTCTCATAATGAGCTCTTTCATTTGATATGTAACACGATATAGTTTGAAAAACTTTATTTATTAATTTTCTCATTTACCCCCCAAAAGTGGCCCCCGTGTTTAAAATTCATTTGTGTACGTTACATGTCCGTCTTTGGGTCACAAACTAACATATGTGTACCAAATTTCAACTTAATTGGTCCAGTAGTTTCGGAGAAAATAGGCTGTGACAGACGGACAGACAGACAGACAGACGTACGAGTGATCCTATAATGGTTCCGTTTTTTCCTTTTGAGGTACGGAACAATAAAAAACATGCAATTTACTTTCCTCGTATTCGAAATAAAAAGTAGAGTGTTTAACTCGGGTGAAAGGCATCATACTCACTCACTCACCACTACGTTCACTGCGTTCCAGCACCAAAATACCTCGGCAGAAATGAGTGCCTTTCATCCCTTGGTTAACAATCTACTATACTATACAGAAAAGAGGCGTATTGTCAATAGTTATTTATTCTACAATGGGGCAAAGTTGTTATTTAACCGATCGTATTGATACCCGAGGAAGCAAAGATTCAAAAATTGAATCTTGAGCGTCGCGAGCAGATCCGGTTTCCCTCCTACGTACTTTTCTTTAATTTTCTATTTCCTACGATCATTGATCACCTTTCATACACTACTCTGTGATAAGAGCCAATCTTTGTTGGAAAAACAGTAACAGTATTCAAGACTGGGTCAAAAAAGAGAGGACAGAACTGCACACTAGCGAGGCTCGTATTGAACGGACACTAGCATACTTAATTGATGCATACAACTTATATATACTTGATGTATATAAACCGTAGCTATGCCCCTTCAATCTCATTGCCTGTAAAAATAAATGAGTACCTATTGTAGGCCCAGCACAGGAGGGGCGCGACAGTATCTCGCCCGTTCCGTACCCAATGGGGAAAACGGGACCATATTACTAAGTCTCCGCTGTCTGTCTGTCTGTTTGTCCGTTTGTCACCAGGGTGTATCTCATCAACCGTGATAGCTAGACAGCTGAATTTTTCACAGATGATGTTTTTTTTCCGTTGCCGTTATAACAATAAATACTGAAAACAGAATAAAATAAATATTTAAGTGGGGCTCCCATACAACAAACGTGATTTTATTGCCGTTTTGTGCGTAATGGTACAACCCTTCGTGCACGAGTCCGACTCGCAGTTGGCCGGTTTTTTAACACCCGACGCAAAAAGAGGGGTTATATGTTTGACGCAAATGTCTGTCTGTCTGTGGCATTGTAGCTTTCAAACGGATGAACCGATTCGATGCGGTTTTTTTACGTGCAAGCGAGTTTCCTTGCGGTGGTTCTTAGCTCTTTTCCAAAATGATTTGTCATTTTTGACATAAAATAATAGTTATTTATTTATGAGTGTAACATTTAAGTGATAAAAATATGTTAAACATACCTATTATTTCAATTATTTTCATCCTGCCCACCACTCCCTGCTCCCCTCCTGCTGCTCCCTGGACCTGCTCGTCTCCCTCCCTCCCTCTAACCCTCGAGCCACGAGCCCACCGTTTACACTCGCATCTCGTGTCGTGCTCGCGGCTCGGATCGTGGCTCGCACGCGAATGTAAACCGGACTTCAGACGGAGCTCAAAGGCTGCACTGCGTGGACGTGGACAAGGTGTTGATGCAGTCGGTTCACAATTTCCAGCAAACAGCACTCAAGGGCGTGAAGGCATCTAATTCTATGTGTTGGTGTATTGATGCGGTTCAAACTTTATAGCCGTAACGCGATGAATGTCGGGCTCCACTACTCCGCAACCTTGGTGCGGTGCGGTAGTGAGTTACGGCTTTTACAGACGTAGGAACCTATTTCTCAGTATTACTTACCGTATTTATAACTGGAGATACAATAACCTTTAGTAACCCTGTGGCGTAAAGCCAATGGACTGTAGTTGGTGTTTTAGCATATATTAATCCAATAGATTTAGGTAGGCTTACCGGATGGTTTTGTGGTCTGCTGCTGGCAGAGGCCTCTGCTGGAGGATGCCTGGTGATATCCTTTCTTGGTGTATCCTTCCTTCGAGCACTTTAAGTGGGTTTTTACCGAGTATTATTTGCTTTTGCGTTAGTTTTTTATCAAGTTTTTGATGACACTGAAGTTGTCAGTTATTATGTTTTTATCAAGACCTCTTTTGTGACCGGCCAGTAGCCGCGCTACTTCCAATGAGTTAATATAGCATTTACTAAACAAACCCATTGAACTATTATTTTCCCCTCACTAGCTCGGAAAGCCGTCTTTTATCCTTTAAAACAAGCGGGGAAAAACGCATTTTATCCACTAGTGGGGAAAGTAATTTGACCTTGGATGGAGCGTGTTTAAGTAGCTTGACAGATAACAAAACGTAAAACGCTCATAATAATGGTTCGTTCGATATTAATTATCATTAAATAAATGGTTTGAGAATCTAATAAAAAATACCAGATTTAGCTTTATTTAATGATTTTAAGTCATAAACCTTAAAATTCCATAATAAACGTTTGTTTTTTAATAATTATGTTAAATATAATTCTGAACGCACAAGTTAAGTCGATGCAATTTCAAAACGCATCATTGACATTTCATACGTCAGAAATGTCAACATTGTCAACAAAATTTTTACTTTAAAACTTCTCACGTAAAAGTACAGAATTTCCAGTTTTCTGTTATAATATCGTAAAAAAATGAGTGATTCCAGTTGATGAAGATGATCTAATGCCTGTGGATGTTGCACTTTCCTCGCTATAGAGAGGGGAAAAGTTTTGTGTTACACACGGGTGCAAATGTATTTTACTTCTCGTGTGTTAAAAGTGGTTAAAACACTCGCTACGCTCAGGATTCTATTTTAGAACCACTCGCTTCGCTCGTGGTTCAACTATAGAATCCTTTCGCTTGCTCGTGTTCCAATTCCACACTCGCGGGTAAAATACAACTTTGCACCCTTGTATAACAAATAACTATACTAACGTTACAGTATTAACGTACCTATAGAAACGGCACAGAGAACCAGTATTTTGCGCCATGAGTTGCTGCCGTTTTGGCATCAAACCATAGACGCGGAGCGTGAATCTCGCGACCTAAACGCGTAAGCGCCATGAATTTTACGGCGCTTACGACGTTTTGGTCGCGTGGTACGACAGGTTGTTATTGCGACAATTTCTTTGCTTGGTATGTCGTCTCTATTGTTATAATAACTCCATGGAGTAACTGCCCGTGGTCGACGCTCAGAAGTATTAAAGGCGGTTGTTTAGGGCCCTCCACACTCATGCGCGAATCACGGCGCGAAGCCGCGAACGCGAGTGTGGAGTCTATCGCTATTCAGCGAAACCATCATGCATTTTTTAGATCTAAAATACGACAATTCTTCTTCAAATATTCGCAAAATACAAGCTAAAAAATAATAAAGAAGAAAAATCTTAACCGCCCTCTACACTCGTGCGCGAATAAACAGCGAAATCGACTCCACACTCGCGTTCGCGGCTTCTCGCCGCGTAGTCTGGAGCGCCTTAAAGGTCATATAATAATAATAATAATATATTTATTGCTTTCACATTGGTAAAATTACAGATGTTCTTAATCGATAATGTATCACAACATGACACCCTGTAAGGGTATTGCAATTTTATCTATCTACTCTAAACTAATACATATGTAAATTAAACACAGAGATAACATTACACAAAAGTTATACCTACCTAAGCTATGTATTACTTATATGTCTATTTATGGTATTTATTACAATCAAAATATTCTTGTATAGAATAAAAACAATTACTCGTTAAATAATTTTTCAAGCAGTTAACAAATTTATCATATTTTTGCTCTCCCGCTATTTCCTTTGGGAGACTATTGAAAATTCTTATTGACATATTATAGGGGCTCTTATTACTTATTTGTAAGTTACTGGCGGGAAGGGCTATTTTATTTTGGTGTCTTAAATTTAAGGTACAAGTATTATGAGGATCTTTAGCTTTTAAATATAGGTCAGGATGTTTTCTTACAAATTTACATGTTTCTAATATATAGAGGGATGGTAGAGTTAAAATATATTTTTTTTTAAAGTACGGTCGGCAGCTTTCTTGGTTTTTTATATTACTTAATATTCTAATACATCTTTTTTGTAATATGAATAAATCTGCACTATTTGTGCTATTACCCTACAAATTGATCCCGTATTGGAGCCATGTCTGGGTAAATGCATGATAAGCACTAAGAGCCGTTTTTAACCCTGTGGTTTTTTTAATATTTCTGAGGGCATAAGCAAAGCATGATATTTTCAAGCTAATTTTATCTATATGCATTTTCCAATTGATATTCTCGTCAATGACTATGCCGAGGAGATTGCAGTGCTTTATTGGTTGAATTTGGGTATCTAGGTAAGTGAAATCAAAATTTAATGGGGTTCGTTGATGGGGTCGAAATTGAATTAAATTTGTCTTTTTTAGGTTTAGTTGTAGATTATGATCGCTGAGCCATTGAATTACGGTATCAAAAATATTATTTAACTTATGAGTTAGATTGTTACTGTTTGAACAAGAGAATATATACTATAGATATATCATCGGCATATAGGAAACATTTTGTATATTCGGTATTTATTATTTTTGCCAGATCGTTAATGTAGATTAAGAATAGGATGCAGCCTAAAACACTGCCCTGAGGAATAGAATGTTTTTAAAAGAGAGTTAGTTGTTTTGTTAAAATATTCTCTCAAAATGGTCTCTCATATCATGCGCGAATCGCGGCGCGAAGCCGCGTAGTCTAGAGAGCTTTACAAGAATGTACCGATGGACGTTCGGATACGTAACGGACGTTAGGAGAGGTTGATAACTCAAAGATAAAGTCAATAAGATAGAAATGGAACTTTTACGTATTATTTGCACGTTTTGCTCCACGGCATAAATAAAAAAGGGAATAATGAATCTTAATCTTCATCAGGTTTAAACAATTTATTTTTTTAGACTGATAAGTTTACTTTATGGGTTAATATCGGAATGCACTATGATGATGTCAAAGTGTCAGGCAGACATCAGTCATCACCCAGTCACCTGCTGTGATTGTTTGTTGTGATTGTAAATATTATTTTATTCCAATAAATTCTCTCCGAGAAGCACTTAGTTTCTTTTGTATATCAGTTTAATATTTTAGCTACAACTTTGTGCGCTATACCAAAATGTCCTACATTTGCATGATCTGCACTCTCAACCGTCCGCCTCTGCTACCACTCGCGATCGAGCACAGAAGATTGCTCGAGGCCCTTGTATCTCCAACGATCAACATGGTATGTATATTTTTAGTGTGTTTATGTGTTTTTCTATACATCATCTTCCTCACGTTATCCCGGCATTTTGCCACGGCTCATGGGAGCCTGGGGTCCGCTTGACAACTAATTGAGCCTAAGAATTGACTTAGGCACTAGTTTTTACGAAAGCGACTGCCATCTGACCTTCCAACAGTTCCAACCCAGAGGGGGAACTAGGCCTTGTCAGGATTAGTCCGGTTTCCTCACGATGTTTTCCTTCACCGAAAAGCGACTGGTAAATATTAAATGATATTTCGTACATAAGTTCCGAAAAACTCATTGGTACGAGCTGGGGTTTGAACCTGTGACCTCCGGATTGAAAGTCACAAGCTCTTACCGCTAAGCCACCAGCGCTCTTTATGTGTTTCTCTATACATTTTGTAATTATAACATAGCAAAGAAAAAGTGTTGGATTTAATTATTTTGTGGTGCTGAGTTTTTGTTTTCTTAGCCTCAATATTCTTTCTCTTGGCATCCTTCAGGGCATATCTAAAGTCACGCACACTTAAAAATATGACCCAGAATACTGTTAACTAAAATAAGAAATGCTATTTTTGTTGTACAAACTTTTCTTTACTAAAAGTACAATTATTATATTTAAGTTTCTTGAATATAATAATTGTGGTATGTTTAAACTTGTTTAAAATCTTTAAGCAGTCACATACCACAGGGGTTTTGGTATTAGTATGATTTGGCTTATTTATAACTGTTTAATCTTAAAATAGTTACCAAAGTATGAATTAAAAACAGGAACAGCACCCAACTGTGCTTAGAAATGTTACAATAGTTTCTCTTTTTGAAGTTTTTACCTATTTTTGGCTATTGTAAAATATTCTTGCACCCAGAAACCCAAGGCACAGGGCGGACACGCTATACATCAAACATCACTTGCATTTCTATGTGTGAACGGCACGTCTGTACACGTCATGCGTCATAGTGTGAGTAAGTTGCTTAAAAATAGTACTGAGCGGCCGGCAAACGCCAGTCAATCTGCTGTCGCGGGGCGAGGTAATTCGAGTTGGGGCGGGGTAGTGCGTGGCCGTTCTGTATGATAATACTATTACTTATTCTGTGCCCAGGGTATGCTTATCACTGTGACCAAACTGTGTATTAATTTTATGAAATGTCTCTCAAAACAGGTGGATTTCAAAGCGTGCCACCTACTGCTGTGCATGGGTTGCCAGGTTAAGATGTTGTCCGTACACCAGTTCCAGAAAACGGCACTCCAGGGCATCAGTAACCTCAAGTATCTGCTCAGTAAAGTCAATATTGCACCGTCTTTCCAACCAATTGTAGTAAGTTATTTAATTTAATTTTTTTCAAAGGCCAATGATGATGATGCAAATCCAAAGAAAAGACCACTTATATAAAAACTGTTTCAGATTGATGATGAAGATGTCAAACCTGACATCAAAACTATTAAAATAGAACCAGGAACACAACCACCCGCTGTCAATGAGACACATGCCAGTGTTTCAACACCGCAAGATGTGAGCTGTTGATATTATTTAACCTCTAGGCTCCCATGGTCCTCATTCTGGTACAAATTACCTCCAATTGAAATTTAACTTGTTATGAAGTTAATAATGTTGAACAGTCCAGTAACAACAGCGGCCTAAGCCTCTTCGGGACACTGCTAGCAAAACTGTGACATCCGTTGAGACTGGATACTTGACCATGGTTCCTTGTTTCTATTATCTATTTTATAGTATCCCTTTTTGAGAAGTGCGATTTTGATGTATTTCTTAAAATAAGTTAATGCAGGTTCCATGCCTCTAATGGTACTTTGTTACACCACAGTACCCACATTACTTACAGCGATAAGACCGCCTGTTGCTACCTTTATTTACTTTGTAAATATGTTATTGACTTTTCTTTTGTGGTGCAAATAAAGTGTATTTACTTACTTCCTTCCCTCCTTGCGTCGTATTCCTCAGTATTGAGGGTCGTGACCTCCCTTTTGTATCACTTTCTCTCTTACGATCTTTCTCAATCTGCTTCTGTCTTCGGCAGTGTGGAGAGCCATGTGAACTGTGGAGTCAAGAGCGCTGCGGGTCTGGTCAGACCGACGTATTGGACTGCGTCCCCTTCCAGTCCTTTTCCCTTCCACTTTGCCTTATTTACTTACTTTATAATTTCAGTCAAATACACTGGAAGTGAAGAATCTCAAAATCGAGCCACCTGAGGTGCCTTTGCCTCAAACCGGGGGCAATTCAGGTTCAGCAGTCAGTTGTGAGTCTGTCAGTCGTGAGCCAAGCAGTGAACAGCCCACCACAAGTACCTCTGTAAGTCAGTTACTTTTTAGCAAAGAGTTGTTAATTCTCGAAATGTCTCAATTAAGTTAGTTTTAGTTTTTTGATTTAGCCTTAAGTAATACTAACATTATCCTTGTTTTGTTTTTGTTTTGTTATTTGTTAAGTACTAACCAATGTTTATGGATACTTAATGTGTCTGAAATAAAGTTTTTCAATTTCAATTCAATTAAAATTGTGCTCCCGAGTTTGCGTCTGTAGTTGATGGTGATGTAATGTGTTTCGTATAATATGTTTCGGGTTAAATGGATTGTCAGAACGTCAAATATAGACTACCACATTTACCACAACCTGTATACTGAGTGTTAAAAGCCGTAAAACATACAGGTTTTCAGTTATCAAACATTGTTTTTCAGACACCTAAAGCAACCCAAACAACTGTGACGAAAAGAACAGTTTCAAGAAAAACTCTAGTTTCAAGGAATCCCGCAAACACTGCTACAACAGGGAATACGGGGAAATATTCCACCAGGATATTGAGGAGCGGCGCGAGGTAAATTAGATTTTAATTAAAAAAACTACTTTGCGTCAGAAATTTTCGGTTGCAATATTTTGCAGCACTTTAAAATCTCAACATTTATTGTTTTAGACGACCGGTCTGGCCTAGTAGGTAGTGACCCTGCCTGTGAAGCCGATGGTCCTGGGTTCGAATCCCGGTAAGGGCATTTATTTGGGTGATGAGCACAGATATTTGTTCCTGAGTCTTGGGTGTTTTCTATGTATATATGTATTTGTATATTATATATATCGTTGTCTAAGTACCCACAACACAAGCCTTCTTGAGCTTACTGTGGGACTTAGTCAATCTGTGTAAGAATGTCCTATAATATTTATTATTTATTATTATTTATTATTTATTTATTGTATCAACAAATAGATCTAGAATTACATTCAAACGTATTTACAGTCGTGTTCATAAATATGTATACATTTCTACTCCCTAATCCACTGCAATAAGGTGAAAATATGTACACATATTTATGAACTCAACTGTACTCTATGAGTAGCCATTGTTGAAACTCGTACAATGTGTTAATAAATTGTGAGTTCATTTTGTATCTAGCAGAAACGTCTTCAAACGAAGCTATTAAGGGGATCCCATGCCCCAATGACCTTCGATCTGAATCCCTTAGTTTTCTAATGTTTTTTGTAGCTTATCATATAACAGCAACAGCTTTAAGAAATATAGTATCCCATGTTTACTTCAAAGTTGTCTTCGAGATATTTGGCATCAAAGTTGAACAATTTTAGGCAAAATAACTGGTTTTCTGGCCATAACTTTTGTGTTAATTAGTTTAAAATTAAAACCTCTAACTAGTTTATAGACACGTCAAAAACGAACCCAAATATGCAGATTTCGTATATGTAATATCTTCACACAGCAATCGAGATACGAAAAAAGTGTTTTTTCAGACAATGTTTAAAAAAATCATAAAAAAATAAGTAAGTATTCATTTCTTTCAAAATCCGCTATACAAAAATGGAAGATAGCCGTTTGTCTTATAATTCTATCTGTAGTGCAAAATTAGTAGATACGATTTAAAACTTGTCAAAAATCGATGAAAACCTCGGGATGCTTAGAATTAATTTGAAAGTTGAAAAAAATGCTGTCTTGGGACTTGAGTGAGACGAACTCATGACACTGGATCACTAGCCCATTGCTCAGCCATCTGAGCTACCATATGGGCAGAGAGGCACCCTAGTGACATCTTCCGTAAGAGCGTTACACTTAAACGGATTCTTAAATTAGAATAAATTTAAGAAGCTTCAATAGTGACTTAACCTTTTGGACGCCAATGACCGATATATACGCACCGTAGGTTCAACGTCAAAGACCGATTAATCGGTCACAGACTGCAGAGCAACATAGACCTACATGCGTATGCATAAAGTTCGATTTCAGTTTTGTGTTTGACACGGCGTCGAAAAGGTTAATAATCATCTTGTATTATTCAACTTGAGAACAAATCAACTTAATATTGTCTTCGGTTACCGCGATAGTTACTCATGAAATAAAACTATGAAAACGGATTATATTTTATCGCGTATATATATATATCTTTACTTGAAAAATAATTATAGTGTGTAACTAGCCTTATGAACCGATTTTGCATGTACAACCAGCCTTAAAGTTTGTAGTCTATGATTGTTCATTATTTTAGTATGTGGGTATTTTTGCACTTTGTAATTTTTCCTCAGTCACCCGTTAACCACGAACGCTGTAAAGAGTTCGAAACGTCGGGATGTATTATAAATTCAATATACGCGATATAATCCGTTTTCATAGTTTTATTTAACAAATCAACTTATTTTATAAAATATTTTGATTTGTGTTTTTGTTCCAGAAAGCGCTATAACCATAAAATTAAGCTCCACATTAAGCCTACATCCTTCCCGTGTCCGCACTGCGACCAATACTTAAGTCATCCCTTCAGCTTGCGAGCGCATATTAATAGGTAAGTTGTTAGAGTTTTGAATTCACGGTTAGTTCCACTAGACTTATATCGGGAGCTCATCAATTATACAAAAGGTGTTCACGGTCTCTATCCCGGTCAATATAAGTCTAGGCAAACATAGATATAACTCCGTAATAGATGGATACAGTCTAAGGAAAAAACGTGCCTCGAAAATCACCAAAATTTGATTCTAGATCAGATGGCGCCACTAGTTTTGGCCTACACTCGTATAGAGGGCGTTGACTGTTTCGTTTGTTATTTATAATTTTAACGCATACCAATGAAAGAACATGGGTCAAAATCATATAAAAATAATTAATGCAAATAAAAAAATAATTTATCCATATTTAAATACATTTTAACGTATTTTTTTAAATCTTCATTTTTAGTTTTAAAGTATGTCGATAGATGGCAGTGAATTTACAGTGGTTACAAAATTTACTATGACAGTACCGCTCTATCTTATTATATCCTCATTGGTCTAGGTAAGTTATTTTAATCATTGAAATTGAAACATTTTATGATCTTTTAACGTGTTCTATGTTTTTTGATCGAGCGAAACAGTGAATTTAATTTGTTTTAAAAAGCGATGAAACAAAAGAAATGCTACATGTCGCGAACGCAACCTTTTATTTGTATAATGAATGTAAAAAAAAACTGCAGCTAAACGCAGCCGTCGGGCTTGACTATTAGTATTCGGAGGCTTTTCTAAAGCACCAATAGCAGCGCTCCAGCTCCACATATTTTGTATCAGTATTAGAGGCATCTAAAACCACCTTTTTAGGGTTCCGTACCCAAAGGGTAAAAACGGGACCCTATTACTAAGACTTCGCTGTCTGTCTGTCTTTCCGTCTGTCACCAGGCTGTATCTCATGAACCGTGATAGCTAGACAGTTGAAATTTTCACAGATAACCACAAACCGCCGCTATAACAACAAATACTAAAAAGTACGGAACCCTCGGTGCGCGAGTCCGACTCGCACTTGGCCGGTTTTTTTATATTCTTTGTATTGTTTTCTTTGATAAGGTGTGCAATAAAGAGTATTTTTATTGTATTTTTTGACTTATTTGCCAAAAACCGGTTACGATCCCTGCCTTAAGGCACCCTAAGTGCCTTAGGGTACTCCAGTGGGTAACTCATATGTGGCCCTTTTGATGTTGCATATTACGTCAGTGGGCGAGGTTGCGAAAGCAATCTTACCCAAACTAAAACGGAGATCCTCGCTTCGCTCGGTGAATATAATGAAACATTTGAAGTTGCGCTCTCTCGGAAGGGTCTCCACGGAAGACCAGCGTCGAGATCCTTAGGTGGATTCTTGACATTAAGCTGAGTGGAGACCTTTTCAGTGACGCTTAATAATAAGTTGGTTCTGTATGTCTGAAGTAATATTTAAGTTAAATTTAAGCGTTTTTGAATAAATTTATTCTATTATATTATTCTATTCATTTCAGGAAGCACAAGGCGGAACCTTCGAAATGCGACGAGTGTGGTGTCACGTGCCGCAACTCCGAAGCTCTCCGGTACCATAAGGATAATCATAAAATGGTTCGTTTAGATAAGTTTTTGGGAAAAAAAATCATTTTTGATACAAGCTTTTATCGCTAACTGCACTTTCTTTCCACAGGCAACTAATCCCCGGACCCGGGTATGTCCTTAAACTATGTCCAAAAGAGAGGTATGGGCACTGTGAATGACATCTCGCTTTGTGTGGTAGGGCACAGGACAGCGGATGTCATTCCAGATCTAGAGCAGAGCCCAACTGGGGAGGTACCTCCACCTTACAGAAAACCGCAGCCAAATAACACTAGACCCTACTCATAGTGTTGTGTTCCTGCCGGTGAGTAAGGTTGCCAGAGCTCGAGGGAGAGGAGTGTTAGGGTCGGCAACGCGCATGTAACTCCTCTGGAGTTGCAGGCGTACATAGGCTACGGAGACTGCTTAACGTCAGGCGGGCCGTATGCTTGTTTGCCACCGAAGTAGTATAAAAAAAATACTGATCGAGACAATTCTAACAACCTAAAACACAATTAGTTTGCGTTGTTTTATCACAGAGTTCCCATGGCTATCTCCTGTCTCCATTATCAGATCAGCTCCATGTCATCATAATGTATGCAAAGTTTCAGCTCAATCGGAAATTGGATCAAATTTAGCTTCCAAGATTTGACCCACACTAACTAACATACATGCGTACGTGTCGCTTAACTTCAAACACGGGTAAATCCATTCGACCCTCTCCGCAACCTCCGTATCTCATGAACCGTGATAGCTAGACAGTTGAAATTTTCACAGATGATGTATTTCTGTTGCCGTTATAACAACATATCATATATACATATAATCACGCCTATTTTCCGGAGACCACGGATTTCCACTTGCTACGGTCCTGACATACCTCTTTCGCTTCCTTCACTTTCATAACATTCCTCATACACGCTCGCCGGTTTAGGGTGCTCTTGACCTGGCCTTTCTTCAGGATTTCCCCGATCTGATCAGAGAAAGTCCGCCGAGGTCTGCCCCTTCCAACTCCCGTTTCTACCTCTCCCTTATACACTCTCTTTGTTAGCCTTCTTTCACTCATTCTTTCCACGTGTCCAAACCATCTCAACATACCTCTCTCAATTTTTGTCACTACATCTTCGCTCAGTCCACACTTTTCCCTTATCACACTGTTCCTAATTCTATCTTGTAATCTCACACCACACACACTTCTCAACGCTCTCATTTCCACTGCAGTTATATTTAAGTGGGGCTCCCATACAACAAACGTGATTTTTTTGCCGTTTTTTGCGTAACGGTACGGAACCCTTCGTGCGCGAGTCTGACTCGCACTTGGCCGGTTTTTTTTTAATATACACTTTGTTTGCAGGAAAAGAATATAGACAACTTGAATTTGGAACTTTTTTGTGTTGAATGTGCGATGCACTTCCCGAGCCGCAGCGCGTACGACACTCACCGTCTAGCCCTCAAGCACACGCCCAGGGAACAATACTCGTAAGATCCGATCAATCAATCAATCAAGTTTTAGGTAACAAGCGTTACATGTCATCTTCTTCTTCTTCCTACCCTTATCCCACGTTATGTGGGGTCGGTACAACATGTTTTTCTCTTCCATTCTCCTCTATCTTTCGTCACCTCAGCACTCACTCCTTTCTTTCTCATATCCTCTTTCACACAATCCATCCATCGCTTTTTGGGTCTACCATACGCTCTCCGTCCATCAACATTCATCCCTAACATTCTTTTGCCTATATGGCATTCATCCCTCATCACATGCCCATACCACGCTAACCTACTACTTCTTATCTTCTCCGTTACTGGTGCTACTTTCAAACTTCCCCTAATATACTCATTCTTAATCCGATCCTTCCTCGTCACTCCACACATCCATCTCAACATTCTCATTTCCGCTGCGTGCACTCTTCTTTCATCCGCGTCAAGCGTTACATGTCATAAAAAACCTAATAATTAGGAAATAGTACTTACTTACTGCTGTGGCGCGACGACCCGAAGTGGATCTTGGCCTCCGACACCAAAGACCGCCATGCTACTCTGTCCAAAGCCGTTTCTGTCCAGTCGACGGCGCCGAGTTCGCTGAGGTCTTTCTGCACTTCGTCTCTCCAGCGGTACCTAGGGGTCGTCACAGATACCAACCAGAGAGAGGGCGAGATACAAGTCCGGATCCAGAATGCTCAACGCTGTGCTGCTGCCCTGCACAAAGTGTTAGTGTCCAAGCTAATGACCAGGAACACGAAGCTTCGAATATACAATACGGTCATAAGGCCAATTCTTAATCGAATTTAAACTGTTGTGAGACATACTAATATTAAATCATTTTACGGTTTAGACTCACTTGTTTTAGTCAAATTAAATTAATTTAGTGAAATTAATTTCTTGTAAAATTATTTAATGACAATACTTAAGTTTAGTATAGTACTTAGACCTAAGTTTTAGTTTTATTATAAGTACTTTTTTTTCTCATAATTTAAAACTAATACGGTACTTAATCGCGTACAAACTTACGTTTATTTATGGCCTGACGTTTCGAACGTGACATTACGTTCGTGGTCACAGGCAGACTGGCGAGGAATTGTATCAACATTTTGTCGCGCGGGTTTTACGAACTACCCGCACTTGATCTTGATTATTAACTTGTACGCTAGAGTTGTCCCGTATTCGTTTTAAATTATGAGTGAAAATCGTGTTAGTTTAAATCAGTATACTTTTTTTTGTCACGATAATGTTTAGCAATAAAGTTCTCATCTATTTAACATTTTCTGTCAAAAAAAATCGTAAATACGGCAAGTAAATTCGTTATTAAAGTACACGAATGACAAAAGTTATAGTCACAGCCAAAAAAGGCAGGATTTTGTAGTCACTCTCTACTTTGAGTACTTTGTTCTACTGTGTTACAGCTTCGAATGTCAAGTGTGCCAGAAGAAGTTCCCGAGAGACAGGACGCTGCGGCAGCATATAGACGTACAGCATCTCGGCCTGGTAAATATAAAGCATCTTTCCTATAGGGACCGTGCGCGACAGTCTGCCATCTTGTGGCCTGAATCGGAAACATATAAACATTAGCTTTTGCCCGCGACTTCTTCTGCGTGGACTTAGTAACAGCAGCTAAAGTAAGTATAGCGCCTGGAAAAAATCTCATAGCAATCATTCAATTTGAGCATATTATGCACACAAATTAGCAGGCACTTCATTAATTATCTCAATTCCACCCCGCTTTTTACTTTCTTAAAGGATGATTTTCGGGATAAAAACTATCCTATGTCCTTCTCAGGGACTCAACCTATCTCATACATTTTATTCCATGGACGAGTTCTTCGAGCTCCCCAATATATAAATATTATGTATTCTAATCTAGTTAGCTTTATAAACTCTATAGTGAAATTAAATGTACTAATTAAAATGTGTTAAATGTGTAACAGTTAAATTGAATATGTACCTGATGAGTCTGATGACATGTAACTTGGCGTTATGAATAAACTATCTGTATCTGTATCTCTATGCCAAATTTCATCTAAATCGATTCAGCGGTTTAAGCGTGAAGAGGGAACACACAGACAGACAGACAGACAGACTTTCGCATTTATAATATTAGTATAAACATTAGCTGTCTGAATCAGTAATAGCAGCTAGAGTAAGTTTAGCGCCTTTATAAATTGTAATAGCAATCATTTAATTTGAGCATAAGCTTAATTGCTTGACATTAATTATCAGGCAATACATTAAATGTCTCAAAATAACCTTTTCACTCTCTTTAGGGATGATTTCCCACATAAAAACTATCCTATGTCCTTCCCCGGGACTCAAATTATCTCTATGCGAAATTTCAACTAAATCGGTTCAGCGGTTTAAGCGTGAAGAGGTCACACACAGACAGACTCGCATTTATAATGTTAGTATGGGTGTACATTGCCAAAGCAAGTGCTGCCATCTACCGTTCTCGTACGTTTTCTTGTGCATAGGTTCTGCCATCTTGGGGGCTACATCGGAAGCATAAACTTCACATTTACGCCTCGCGCCAAAAATCTGACAGCTGCTATAGTTCATGCACGCTCCCTATTTTCAAACTTGCTTCTGTCCAAGGCCGATTCGCAAATCGTGTCGATTTAAGACACTCCCTTCGGTCGTGTTTTAATTTATCGCCACTCGTTGAAAATGTCCTGCTTTTCACACGTGTATCGTAATGTACTCATTCCTGTTTCAGAGAAAACACAAGTGTAGTGTTTGCGGCAAAGTGTACGCACGCGCAGCTAACCTGCGTCAGCACATGAGCACCGTGCATGAGAAGCGTGCGACGAGAGCCAGTCACGTGTGTGACCAGTGTGGGAAGGCCTTCAAGGTAACCTGACCTCACTTATACTGTCGGTTACTTGACTTATTACAGTTGGTTACTCGACTTATACTATTGGTTACCTGACTTATTACTGTTGGTTACTCGTTTTATACGGTGGGTTATAGGGCTTACACGACAAATATTGTTAGTTACTCGACTTATATTGTTGGTTATCTGAACTGTACTGTTGCTGACTCTTCTTATACTGTTGGTTACTCGACATACACACTTGGTTACCCGTCTTGTACTGTTGATCCCCGACTTACTGTTGGCGCCTGACTTATATCAAAGTGCACGCGCGCAGAGCGAGCTTCAATACATTCGCTAACCTGACTTATGCAGTTGATAACTTAAACCAGGGGTGCGAAACTCCTTGCTTCGGGCAAACTCGGCTCCGTTCGGCTCAGCATTGCTCCGAACAATTATTAGGGTTGGCACAACTTGACGTCCCTTTGCATGCACGACCACGGATAAAATAATGACCTGAATTTTGACAACCCTAAATAGCCGAAAGGGATAGTGCCATATATTAGAAAGGGACATCATGATTCGACCCTGAACCGCTGTCAAACTTCGGTTTTGTAGGATGTTTCCTTTCTGTACGGTAGTACTATTATTTATATTCTGTGCTTAAACATAAAATACTAATGATAATACTAATGTTTGTTGACAGGCAAAAAAAAGTCTGACTGAGCACTTACTGACACACCAGGGCCTCAGACCGTACAAATGCAAGTTGTGCCCCGCCACCTTTTCCTACAACGCTGCCCTCTACAACCACACCAACGCCAAACACCTCAAGAAAAAGAGGAGGAAACAGGCCAAAAAAGAAACGGACAGTGTACAAGAAGATTAATAGTTATTTTCGATACAAGTGCGGAAAAGAGGAAATTCGAAACGAGTGGCGATAAATTAAAACACGACCGCAGGGAGTGTTTTAAATCGACACGAGTTGCGAATTAACTATTCGCACGTGTATCGAACAACGTTTTACAGTACATATGGCCCTTTAAACTCGACATATGCACAAAAAGTGCACTTTCCGCACTAGTGCGAGAAAGTAGCACCATATGAACTGTAAAATACATATTGTTATTGTATACTATTAGAACAAATTAAATTATTTTTAGAAAATATTTTAATTTGTGTTATTTCAAGTAGACACACTACTATTTGTAACACGGGCGTTACATTTAACTCAACCAAACAATTGAAAACCGTGACATATCAGTGTCATTTCGAACATGACATTGATATGTCACAATACTTACTTTAAAAAAAAAAAAAATTTCGAACATCAATCGTCCGAGATTACTTACGTGTATAGCACCATCCATACCTGAGATAATTATCCGATAATTATCAAAGACTATAGTTATCTGGATAATTTCGAACCCTGCGTGAGGACCACGGTCCTACTCGTAGTATTAAATACTTCAATGTAATTTCAACTGTTTTCAATTGAAATAGAGATGCATTTCGTATGTTTCGTTCGGTAGTAGAACAAAAGAAATTTAATGAAAGATATGACGACCGGCCTGGCCTAGTGGCCTGACCCTGCCTGTGAAGCCGACGGTCCTGGGTTCGAATCCCGGTAAGGGCATTTGTTTGTGTGATGAACACAGATATTTGTTCCTGTGTCATGGGTGTTTTCTGTGTATGTACTTATCTATATAAGTATGTATATCGTCGCCTAGCATAAATAGTACAAGCTTTGCTTAGTTTGAGGCTAGATTGATCTGTGTAAGATGTCCCCTAATATTATTTATTATCTAACCATATTTTATTAGCCATGATTTCAAATTCTATGTTTTTTAGCCTTAGGATAATAAAAGAAATGAAACATAAAGTGATATGTAAATGGATAAATATAATTAATAAATACAAACAGATTATGAAATAATTCAGATCGCGTACAGAACGAAAATTAAAAGCCGTTACAGACGGCCGTACCGGACCTTGGTGCGTCTATGGATGTCAACATGCCGACTGAAGGGCAATGTGGGCAACTTGTAGTGATGCGCCACGCGGGTTTAAGTAGCGTGTTTTTGAACCTCTGGGCCCCGTTTATCAAAAGCTTGTAGCTTGTAATACAAGTGGAAGTCCCTTTCTAACAAAAGCTGTCAAAAAGGGACTTCCACTTGTATTACAAGCTACAAGCTTTTGATAAACGGGCCGTTGGTGCACTATGTGACAGGGCTCCAACACTTGCGAGTTTAAGTAGGATGTCTCTTGAGCCCCTGGTGAACGAGACGAGTGTGCGTGTAAAGCGCGGGGCGCTGTTTGAACGTGTCGCCGCAGTGCGCGCACATGAACGTGCGCACCGACGAGTGCGTCAGCTGGTGCGCGCGCAGAGTCGTCGCCGTCTGAAATAATAATTAATAGAATCAGGCGCAGCTTAGCGGAAATCCATATTACTCAAAACAAAAATATTACTCTAATAACAAAACTTCCGTGAAGCACTGACATATTAAATATATTAACTAGGGCAAGCTATGCTGGCGCCATCTGCTAAATATTTCGATCGGCCAACCCCATTACAAAGATACTGGACTGGACTCAAGTAGCAAACTATGACACTAATTATTTCAATTAAAACTTTAAAATCATCTATGTATATTGTATGGCTCAGGAGTCAAACTTTTTGTTTCGAGGGCCGTGGCTAGGCCTCGTGTTCTTTTGTTTCTATTTCGCGAGCCAGATTGTACGGTGTTTAGCTTTTCCGCGAACCAAAATAAAGGCTCGGAAGATGGTCCCCGGTATAGCATTATCAGTGAATGTATATTTAGTGGGAATAAGCAAGTATGTAGGTATAGTGACTTGGTTTCTTGTCGCTTGGCCCAGCTGGCCAGGTCGGCGCGCACGTGAAGCACTGACATATTAAATATATTAACTAGGGTAGTTTCTCGTCTCCTCTGCCGCCGCTGTCGCCCGCACCGAGTAATCGCGGAGGCTGCAGCCCGCAGTCTGCGTCGGGCCACCAACGCGAGCGCTCTCTGAAAATGCTCCTCGTCATAGAGCGAAACATGTCGAGCAATCATCGACTTTATAATTTATTGAATAATATTTTTATAATATTTTTTGAAGTTTTGAATAATTTAATTTTGTTTTTATGATCTGTGTTCATCGAATTCCCGCGACCTTCACAGGATCGGTCGGAGTGGCGAGCCTTGGGGGAGGCCTATGTCCAGCAGTGGACGTCTATCGGCTGAAATGATGATGATGATGATGATGATCTGTGTTAATTTAATTTATGTCTTAGTGTGTGTTGTTCTAATGAACTTGTGATTAATTTACCTATTTTTTAAGAATGTTTGTAATTAAGTTGTGTATATAATATGGACTACTTATCTGAAATAAATGATACAATACAATACAATAAAGGTGAGTGACCCGATTTAATATATTTAAAAATATTACTTTGCTAATCCGCTTCGCTGGCTATGAATGAGGTCTTGATGGCTAAGTTGGCAGAGCGCTGGAGTATCGATCCAGAGGCCGTAGGTTCAAGTCTCACCCAAGGCAGTAATTATACGAGTGCAATAGAGATAGCAGCAGGCGGGTCGGTGTACGAAAATCTATGTGGAAAGCGTCTTTGCTTTAGTCTTGCCACTTAACCAAAGTACCAAATAAAACGGCATTTTTACAAAAAAGCATACTTGGAATGGCTCACAAAATATATAACAAGTTACCGGCGAATATAATTGCATGTAAAGACAAGAATAATGTTTTTAAAAAAAACCTAAAAGCTTTTCTTACCGAGAAAGCATATTACTCTATTATAGAATTTTTGACTGAATTACCTAATTAAGATTTACTGCATGACATAACCCTGTTTTGACTATTATTGTTTTTCTGTGATATTATGATTAGCGTGTATTTTTATTGAATTTGTATGCCAATAGGCACGACATAGTGATACTGAAATATGTATTTAACATCTTGTAACTTACCTATGTTGAACAAATAAATCTTTGAATCTTTAACGAGCGATCAACAGTTCGATCAGCGACCACCACTACTTGAAAGAAGCTGTATAAAAGATGTACAGTAGAATCCGTTTACTATGACTCCACTTATACCATAGAGTAACTTATACTAGAGCGGTACTGTCATAGTAAATTTTGTAACCCCAGTAAATTCACTGCCATCTGTCGACACACTTTAAAACTAAAAATGAAGATTTATAAAAATACGTTAAAATGTATTTAAATATGGATAAATGATTTTTTATTGGCATCAATTATTTTTATATGATTTTGACCCATTTTCTTTCACCGGTATGCGTTAAAATTATAAATAACAAACGAAACAGTCAACGCCCTCTATACGAGAGTAGGCCAAAACTAGTGGCGCCATCTGATAGAGAATCAAATTTTCTTGATTTTCGAGGCACGTTTTTTCCTTAGACTGTATCCATCTATTACGGAGTTATATCTATCTTTGCTTATACTGACCAACCGCTTACTATGACGTAGTTACTGTGCGAAGTTTGGTTTTCATATAATATTCTTTGTGACAAAGTCGGATAAGATGACTTCGCTTATAGTGACACATCGCTTAACCTATAAATCCTATTTTCATGAAATTATGTCCGGTTATATTGACACATTCGCTGGTTTTCGTGGCTCTCCCCACGTCTTTCCCTGTGAGGACGTTTGGTGTGTGCGGTGTTTTAGTTTTGATTCTCAGTAACAAGTTATTAATTGGTACAAGGTTAATAAAACTCATCTGACAGCGGAATTTGAGATTAATTTGAAAAAAATTAACAAAAATAAGAATTCAATATACGCGATATAATCCGTTTTCATAGTTTTATTTCATGAGTAACTATCGCGGTAACCGAAGACAATATTAAAAATAAGAAGTTAATCCACTATGCTCTATATGACATCCGCTTAGTATGACGTGTTTGCCTTCGATGTCATTATATGCGGATTCTACTGTACTATTATTTCAATATTTTTATGTTAATGTCACAGCTGTTGTATCTCCAAATAAATAAAATAAATAAATAAAAATAAAATAATAGTCAATAAAGCAAACTTACATAGAACTTTTTGCCACACTGGTCGCAAGCGTGGTTCCGGAGCCGCTCGGCGCCGTGTCGCATCTGCCGGTGGTGTCGCAGCCGGAAGTCGGATATGAACAACTGAAACACAATCATCCCAGGTAGTAAAGTGACGTCAGCGACGTAATAATGACGTAATAATGACGTCATAAAGACATCTCTGGCGTCATAATGACGTATAAATGCTACCTGGGATCATAGAGTAACTTATACTAGAGCGGTACTGTCATAGTAAATTTTGTAACCCCAGTAAATTCACTGCCATCTGTCGACACACTTTAAAACTAAAAATAAATATTTATAAAAATACGATAAAATGTATTTAAATATGGATAAATGATTTTTTTATTTGCATTAATTATTTTTATGATTTTGACCCATGTTCTTTCACTGATATGCGTTAAAATTGTTAAATAACAAACGAAACCGTCAACGCCATCTATTCGACTGTAGGCCAAAACTAGTAGCGCCCTCTGAACGAGAATCAAATTTTCTTGATTTTCGAGGCACGTTTTTTCCTCAGACTGTATCTATCTATTACGGAGTTATATCTATCTTTGCTGGGATGTAAGGTAAGGAGGGGTGACTGGTGAGAGAAACATAGTTTATTTTCTCGGGGCAAGAGAAACAGTACGAGTAGTACCTACGGGCGCGTCATAATTATCAACAAATGGTCGGTCGGTGGACATAACATTTGATGGGAAATTTATGTCAGCGGTACATGTAGTTCCGAGTAATGGTTACTTTGGTCTATACATTGATATCAAAACCATTCATATAGGTATTATAGTTACAGAGATATAAGCCACCGAGTCATAACACTTCGTCACATCTGGTATTTGATCCGAGCCCCTCTAGGCCTCTACGGGTTTTTAAAGACCTCACCTTCACCTTAAGTTTTACGTCAAAGTTGACGGTTTTCAGTATAAATTCTCAAATTTCATATCATATAAGAGAAATAATAAAAAAACCGGACTAGTGCGAGTCGGACTCGCCCACCGAGGGTTCCGTAATTTTTATCATTTGTTATTATAGCGGTAACAGAAATACATCATCTGTGAAAATATCAACTGTCTAAGCTATCACGGTTCATGAGATACAGCCTGGTAACAGACAGACAGACGGACGGACAGTGGAGTCTTAGTAATAGGGTCCCGTTTTTACCCTTTGGGTACGGAACCCTAAAAACGAAGTAAGAACTCACCCGGTCGCATAGCTCACATTTGTGGTTAGACTCTTTCTGATGATAAAATGTGTAGTGCCTCTTGTAGTAAACTTTTGACGCGAAATTCTTGCCACACTCTTCGCAGTGATACCTGAAATATTGAAAACAATTTAGTGGGTAATTAAGTAAATTAAAAAAAACGGGCCCAGTGCGAGTCGGACTCGCCCACCGAGGGTTCCGTACTTTTTAGTATTCGTTGTTATAGCGGCAACAGAAATACATCATCTGTGAAAATTTCAACTGTCTAGCTATCACGGTTCATGAGATACAGCCTGATGACTGACTGACGGACAGCGGAGTTTTAGTAATAGGGGTCCCGTTTTTACCCTTTGGGTACGGAACCCTAAAAAATATGCCAACACACAAACGGATGAACCGATTTTGATAAAACATGTCTAAGAAACACCGCTACAAAACCTGCTTTTAAATAAATCGATTCATCCGTTTAAGAGCTAGTGCCACAGATTGACACATAGCGGTTAAACTTATAACTTCCCTTTTTGCGTTGGGGGTTAATACTATAAGGCAGAGGGATTATATTTCCCACATGATTTTGAACCTTGATTCATTTTGATAGGGATGGCATAAAATAGCAACTAAAAATAGTTGATCCACCCACGCAGGGAAGCAAAATAAAAGTGTGTAATAATAGTACATTTTGTGCAACGTGAGGGTAAGTGAAATATCGGACGAGAGTCTATATGTTCACGACAGCCGCAGGCTGGAGTGAATTAAAGACTCGAGTAACAATATTCTTACCCCCGGAGGTACACACAATGTTTTTCATCACACTTGCGAAGAAAAAAACTAAATTTTAAGCGAAATCATTCTTAAATACGGTGACATTTCAAACATTCGTCCGTCATTTTGAAATTTTTTGGCAGTTTAGGCATCGAAGGCACAGACCCATCGGCATTCAGCCGGAATTGAAAACTGTGTAAAAAATTTTGAACCGGCTATTAAATTAATCAAATTAAATATTTTAAAGCATAAACAAAAAAAAAATTATATAATAAACGTCAGTATTTTCAAAGATAATCTCATTTATACTTACTTGGTTCGTATGAATTAGTGACATAATAAAAAAAAAGCTATAACTCACGAGTGAGTTACAGCATTTTTTTTCAGAATCCATAACTCCCGCGGGAACAATATAGGCCTCTGTCCTTCAGTACACCTGCATGAAATAAGAACTTTTTCGAGCAAGTGTGATGAAACCAGTGCTAGTCGGACTCGCTCACGAAGGGTTCCGTACCATTACGCAAAAAACGGCAAAAAAATCACGTTTCTTGTAAGGGAGCCCCACTTAAATATTTATTTTATTCTGCTTTTAGTATTTGTTATAGCAACAGAAATACATCATCTGTGAAAATTTCAACTGTCTAGCTATCACGGTTGATGAGATACAGCCTGGTGCCAGACAGACAGTTTTACCCTTTGGGTACGAAACCCTAAAAATATGAAATTGCAGTAACCGCTTCTCGCTATGATTGGCGCTGTTGACCAGATGGTTCCTGTAGACGTAGAGGTTCTTGTACTGCACTCGGCACACGGCGCAGTAGGCGAGGCGCGCGGCGGCGGCGGGCCCGTGCGCGGCCGCGTGCGCCTCGAGGCGGCCGAGGGACCGGAACAAGCGCGGACACGAGGCGCATGCGAACTCGCGGGGCGACGAGTGGATGCGGCTGGCGTAGTAATTAAAAAATATCTGTATTTCGGAAAACTAAAAATTGCATAAACCATTTTTAGTATCATCATAATTAGCTCCATGCATGAATTTATTTTTATTTTTGGACTCATGATTTATATCGTTGGAACACCGGAAATGATAAAAATACTTTTGTAAACCTTAACATTATTTTATTAAAAAATATTTAAAATGTTGAAAATTTTTGAGCTGTTGAAACGCTCATAATTTTTGGCGCGAATTCGACAGAGCGTGATGACGTCACACGTTGGGCGGCCCGACGGACGTTTGCTACTAATGACACTAATCTGTCGAACGCGTGACGTCACGTGGCGTTTCGAGCGTTTCGCTCACTAGCTTTTCGCGGGCAAATTTTTGTACTTTTTATTTATAATTTTAAGTAATTAAATGGTAATTTAAAAACGGAAATGCATTTGTAACATGATATAACGGTAACAAACATCCGATTAAAACATATTTCGTTCAAATATAAACTTCATGCATGAGGCTAATTATCATTATAGCTACATGTTAGTAAGTAGATTAAAATTAATTAATTAGTAATGTAGATTTAGGTTTAAAGATATTTATTCTCATAAAAGACATACAAGTCACTTACACGAGAACAGAGTTATAAGTAAAAGTAATCCTATTTACGGTAGCATAAAAGTCGCTCGAGAGGTACACGCTCACACATTTTTTTTTAAGGTGGGTAGTGGTTTAAAATAAAAATAAATAAATAAAATAAAATAAAAATCATTTAATTCAGAAAACATAGGTTCCATAATATGGTTTCTCTTTACTTAAGAACTATGTTAGAATATTATTAAAAGGAAAGGAAAACTAAACTAAAATTAAATTAAATTAAAATTACAAAACAAAAAACAAAAACATATAAGATGCGGCCACCCCCTCCGCCGCTTCATGCATCCCGTGAACTCCTTCTTAGACCGATAGTGGGACCATATTTTTGACCTTAATGTTATGATAATTCTAAAGAAGGAAAAGTGATGCTCATATGGCAGGGGACATGTTTTTAAGCATATTTGTAATTTAAGACGAAAAGTTAGAACGAACGTTAGGTATAAATTAGGTATTTATATATTTTTATTGATGCTTTTTGAATATTGAATTAAAGTGCAAAGTTTAAAATGTATTGCGATAATTTAGTTTTAAACGCATTGAATGAGCCTGTCTCAGGTCAGACGGTAATTTATTATAAAGCTGTGCACCTTCATATGTAAACATTTTTTTTCCCTAATTGTGTTCTTATCTTCGGTAGCACAATGTACATATTATGTGTAGAATAAATAGTTGACAATTTTTTTATGATATCAGTCGATCAGGTTTGTTATGAGGATCAAATGTCTGTATGGGACCCATTGTCTTAAAGCAGTACAAAAGTCACAAATGATGGTCAAAGTCTGGCACCCGCACTTTACTGAGCAAACGCTCTAACAAAATGGCAACACATCGTGACGTCACTGTGTCACTTTGCTTAGAAGCCGCTTTGCTTAAAGGTCGTTTCGATGTATGGAAAACAAGGAAATTGCGATTTTGTCGGTGAAATGTTGCGTTGATGTATATTGTTGCGATACAATATTTTTTAAATAAAATGTAAGGAATCGAATGATACCATTATTTTTTTCCTATTTGAAAGTTTAAAAAAAGTTTTTTTTTTTTCGAAACGTCTTGTATTTTTTCATTATTCCCATATTTAAATTTTTTTAAGTTTCCGATTTATTGTCATAAATTCCTCATTTTCTATCTATTTAACTAGATTTAGTTATAAAATTCAACATGTGTCAACTACCCTATTATTCATATATGATAATTATTATATAATTATTATACCAGAGATGGAACAACATTTGTAATTTAATAAAATAAGTAGGCATGGATAGTTAAATATGGATAATAAGGCAATAGTTACCGTTTATGTGTTTTGAGTGTATGGGACCCTTTGAACTTTTCGCCGCACTCTTTGCAAATGAGATAATGTTGAGACTTCGTGTGATCCTCCAGCTCCTCGCGAGACCTGTTTAAAAATATATATTTAACATTCAATTTTTCTTCGGAGTTTCGTGGCCGATTTTAGAAAGAATACTTTTCAAAGATCTTCAGATACAACTAGTAAATATGTCATGGAAGTCACTGCTCAAAATAAAATGCCGTACCTATTGCGTAAACGCATTTAGGGTTGCCATACTTCAGTCACTAACCTCCAGGTCGGCGTTCGGCCTCGCGTGTAGGCACCCCTCTCCTGGACGCTTCGGGCATTCGTCCTTACGCGGAGCTCAGCCTTCGGCCTTTGCATTTAGACACTTGCCTTTTCTCTGCAGCTGACTGTACTATTGTTTAAAAGTTCACTTACTTTGCAACATAGCTACACTTCTTGCAATGTATACTGCCCTCCTTGTCCCCGCTGTGCTTGCCCTGACTGTGGCTGAGCGCTGACCAGAGCTCCGTGGTCCCATACGAGCAAAGTTTGCATCGGTAGCAGTGGTAGTGCTTTCGAACATGCTTGGTTAAAGTTGCACCGCTGGCAAAGCGAACTTGGCATACTGGGCAGATGTGACGACCGATACTCTGAATAAAAAAAGTAAATGCTCTAATTGCAGCTTTACTTTTTGAGTAATTACCTTAATCTTATAATTATTAGTTTAATTATGCTAAGAGGCCTATAAAAAGTTCTCCTGAATTTTTGACACAATTGTGTGTGTCCACAACTTTGTGTGTCAAAATTAATAAAAATGGAAACTATAGGTCTAGACTAAGAGAAGAAACTGTAACAATATTTTTTGTATGACCGTTTGTTTCATATTTCAATAAATAAATAAACAACTCTTCTATATTCCAGTTTATGGTGTTTGTTAAAACATTCAAGGCCCCAACTGTTAAACCTAGTAAACAGAAACTCTATATTAGAAGTCTTATTTCTTGGTAACTCCAGAGACATTATGAGTAACGCAAGAGACACTCAAAACTATCGGTCAAAAAGTTGATTAGCTCATATACCCATTAAAAAAAGTACAAAAAGTGCAACAGTTAAAAATGTGATTAATTTTTAGACATTTTTGGTGTAATATAAAACTTTTCCGACTTATTGGATTACTATTGTTCCACTTGTATCTTATGTTTTAGCAAAAGATCACTTACCGCATTATGCTTCTTTTCCATATGCATTTCATGATTCTCCTTTCTTGTAAACCCTAGCACACAGCTGTAGCAGTTGTATGGCAATTTCTTAAAGTTTGGGTGACTTCTCTTCTCTTCTCTGCTTTTTACCATCTCCTCTTCTGTGAACTCTACTTCTATGAACTTATCTTTAATATCATCAAAATTTAATTGATCATCTACCGCTTTTATTTTCTTTTTCTTCTTTACAATTGGTAGTTTTTTAACTTTATTTTTATTAGTTGGTAGGTTTTTATCATTCTTATTAATTCTTTTTCTTTCTTTTCTTTTTTCTTTCCCTTGTATATGTTCTCTAATTTTTATTCTTCCTTTTCTTTTCTCTTGCGTGTGTTCTGTCGGGTTAACTTCTTTTTTAATTTCTATTTCTGTATCAACATCAGATTCTAGTGAATGTTTCTCATCATTGTTATGATCAGAAATGTTGTCTGCAACATCAACTTCTCGTTTTATTTCTTTAGGTTGGTTGTCTATGGTAGCAGGGTTGGCTGGTTCATTGTGTGAGATAGAATAACTGGGGGTAGTAGAAACCGTGCATGATAATGTACTCAGGCATTGCAAGCCCTGAAGCTGAAAATTTAACAAAAAAATTATTTAGAACACTTGCCCTTTGAACGCCAAGAACCCAAGGGATTGTAAGATGTTGTGCCCGTGGCGCCAAGAACGCTTATAAGTGATAGGGCGTACATTGTCAAAGTAACAGTCATCCTTTCTAGTATGGTTTATATTTGCTAGCATATGCCAGAGATATTGGCGTGTGCATGATGTTCTTGGGTTTTGACAGATGGCGTTTAAAAGGTTAAATTGCCAGGTTATACTAAAATCCTATTCTCCATCTAGATTTATACTGTGAAACTGTGTGTTAGTACTTTCTGCCGGTACTTAGTTTGTATGGCAAGAACAAGGAATTCCCGGTTTGTGTACCGTTTTTGATGAGCGAGGATGCCTAGCGAGGGATGTGTTTGTTAAAAACCAATAGAATAACTACACGCTGAGCGAGGAAAACAAATGAAGTGTTGGAAAGGTGGTGGAAAGGCAGCCTTAGGGCCAGTTAGGGCGTGCTCCCTTACTATACAAAAACAGTACATGAACCAGCTTTTACTTCAAGAAATATCGTAAAGTATGTTATGACATACCTTTTCCACTTGCTGTAAAGATTCCTGAGCTAATTCAATTTGTTTTTTGAATCTCGAAAACTTAAAGAATATTCTTTTACATTCCCAGCATACACCCCCTTCATTACTCAGCTGAAATCATTTAAAAGTAGTAAGTTTTTATTAAGTTTAACTATGTTAGAAAAAACACTAAACTATATTAGTTTGTATACAAACATTTAAGTCTAACAAGTCCACATTTATTAGTAAATCTTGTAGTTTTTTAATGGGGAACAGTGTACGGTCTGTGCTCAGACATGCATGGCAAATAATTAATTTGTTCCTCATGTTTCAAAATTCAAATCATTAAAAATACAACCAAATTCGCGGATTTATAAGTAAACAAGAACTCTTGCTATGATTACAACATTAATTTGATTACATATATTTTGACAATTCGAAAATATGTTGTTCAGAGATCAAAATATATGCTACAAATTTTTACACCTCAGTGGGATGTTAGTCAGGTTATATTAAAAACTTGTAAACAATGTGTTGATAAAATATTTGGCAGTTTAAAGTTTGTGTTTAAAGTTCTAGATTTATTTATGGTGTTAAATTTTGTACTTGAAACACTGGATATCTAAGATAGCCGAGTTTTGTTTCAGAACGCCTTATCTGAACCTTGATTTTCCTTAAGGTACGTTCCAATGGGCCAATGGGGTTGGCAACTGTCAAAGGTTTGCAGAGATGGCGCCATCATAGTTTTTTTTTTTATCTTTATTTATTTATAGAGGGTTTTAAGTTTTAAACAAATGCCACCCTCATAGTGGCTCTCTAAAAAAACTACAACAGACTAACTTTCACTATTTCTAAGTTGAATGATGTCTTTGACCATATTATAAAGAAGCCCAGCCTCTTCTGAGGCTGGACAAGCCAGGATACTATTGACCCTGCCGAGGTCATAGCACCTGACATTAAGCAGTGCTAATTATGATGTTAGCTTGCCCCTTTTTCTATGAGATTTGGCTTAAAGGGCTGGCATCCAGGGCATAAAAAAAAACAAAAAATGGACACAATTCTAGGGATTGACAGGGCAAGCTATGCTGGCGCCATCTGCTAATAATTTCGGCCGGCCAACCCCATTCCAAAACCATTCGCCGTAGTCTATTTTGCCGTAGCAAGCTAAAACCACGGCTAAAACGCTTAGTGGCTTACGCTGCTTGCGTAAGTAGTCCGCGCAAGTGAAGATGTAAAGTTGTTGGACAGGCGTCAACATGAATCCTATCCAAGAGTCGTAAATACCGTAACTATGGATGGTATAGAAAGGATGCCAATCTCTTATGGCAGAATTGTTGCAAAAGTGACCGCTTTCAGCTTTAAATAATAGTTCCTAATCTCTCCGGTGGCGCTAGTAAGGCTCTGGGACATGAGTATAACATGAACCATATAAGGCAACAAATAACCCGACCAAGTTACGTAGGTTGTTTTTAGTAGTATTTCGGTGTATGGTGGCGCCGCCTAATTACTGTTTTTTGATGGACACTATTCATACATAGAGTTTTGGCTCCTTTATATAGTCTCCATGACCGTAACATTATAGTAAAACAAAATGAACAATGTGCTTATTTCTTAGAAAAAAATAGCAGTATTTACTTGATTCGGGCATTCAGAACGTACCCTGTAACACCACAGAATAAATAATAGTACTACCGTACAGAAAGGAAACTTCTAACAAAACTAAAAATGACAGGTCTGTGTACAGAACCGAAGTTTGACAGCGATTCAGGGACGAATTACGCTGTCCCTTTCTAATGTATGGCACTATCCCTTTCGGCTATTCTGCGGTTGTCAAAATTCAAGTCATTATCTTATCTGTGGTCGTGCACGCAAACACGCAAAGGGACGTCAAGTTGTGCCAACCGTAATAATGAGAGCTATCGTTTTTTTGATCACCAGTTGGCGCCTTTGTTGATGGTGGTCCAAAAGACTATAGAAAAGCTGTCAGTCATTGAAGTGATAAGTGACATTTGACATTTCGAACTATGGAAAAGACCACCATCTACACTAGCGCCCCTAGCGGCGAATTCATACGCGTTAGCCCTCATTGCTCGAGCTCGGAGCAATGCTGAGCCGAACGGAGCCGAGTTTGCCCGAAGCGAGGAGTTTCGCACCCCTGGTAACACTGACATATTATTAATCTGTGGTAACACTGTCACTAATGTCACTTTTAGAAAAGCTGTTTGTGATGTTTGTCGTTAAACAAAATATTGCAATGATTTAATAAGTTTATCAAGATGTATTACTTTTGCGCAATATGTATGATTAACACCGAAACCCTAATTGATTTAAACCCCAAATGCCGTCGTCTTTTTGAGGGGTTGGTATCTCCATTCATAGAAATTGTAAGTATATTTTTGCATTTATACACTTTATTATTATTATTTATGTTGCAGCATTAGTATTTTGTATTATCGTAAATACGAGGGGCGTTCAATAAATTCTCGATATTGATATCTTACAACCTTTTTGAGTATTTCTTTTGTTACTGGCCACTAAGAGTCATTCATAGACTTAAAAAAAATAAGTAAAATTCAAACCGATATGTTCTTGTTTTTCTGCAATTGCCGAACAAACGTGAGCACCATGAGCGATTTAACAATGTTAATTAAATTAGAGCATCGAGCCGTAATAAAATTCTTGACCAATCAGGGTAAAAATCAAAAAACTATAAAAGAAGAAATGGATTGTGTTTACCGTGAGTCTGCTCCTTCTTTATCTGCCATTCAAAAGTGGTCAAGTGAATTTAAACGTGGGAGAGAGAGTATTGAAGATGATCCTAGACCAGGCCGGCCTGCAGTAGCTACTTCACAAGAAAATATTATCAAAGTGGAAAAACTTATATTGGAAGACGGCCGAGTGAAGGTAAAATCAATAGCTCAAATAACCGGTCTTTCTGTTGGTACCATACATGATATTATCCATTACCATCTTAATATGTCAAAAGTAAGTGCGAGATGGGTTCCGCGAATGCTGACACCGGTTCAAAAAGATATGCGAGTAGCTTGTCGTTCCGATTTTATTGACCTGTGCAGTGAAAATCCTGATGAGGTGCTGCAAAAGATAGTTACTGGAGATGAAACCTGGGTTCATTATTATGACCCAGAAAGTAAACAGGAGTCCATGCAGTGGCACGTTAAGGGTACAGCTCATCCCAAGTAGTTCAAGGTCATCCCTTCAGCTGGCAAGGTCATGGCCACAATATTTTGGGATTGTGAAGGAATATTACTGATCGATTACAAACAAAAGAGTGTAAATATCACAGGACAGTACTACGCTAATATTCTAAGTCAATTAAGGGGTGCAATCAAAGACAAGAGGCGAGGAAAATTAACCAAAGGTGTTCTGCTTCTGCATGACAACGCCCCTGTGCATACTGCTCATATTGCCAAGGCGGCTATTCTTGAATCTGGGTTTGAAACTATTACTCACCCACCGTATAGTCCGGACTTAGCCCCCAGTGACTTCTTTTTGTTCCCCAATCTTAAAAAGGATCTGCGTGGAAATCGATTTTCTGACGATGAAGCGTTGAAGGCGGCAGTGGAGGAGCATTTTGACACCAAAGATAAAAATTATTTTTATGAGGGATTAAAAAAAATAATAGATCGATCTTTTTAAGTGTATCAACATAGGGGGGGAGTATATTGAAAAATAAAAATATTAAACTTATCGTATTTGTTTGTTTTCATTCACATACCGAGAATTTATTGAACGCCCCTCGTAGATGTTACTTTATGTCATAAACATCGTCATATCATAAATTTCACCTATCGTATATAGTACAGTGTCATATCTAGGTATATTGTACAGAATGTTCAAAAATATCTGAACATGCACACTACCTTGGGATTTTAAGGCATGTTCTGATATTGGTTACACTCATAGGCATAGTATATACAAGTTGTTATAGACGCGCCACCCAGCGACCCGGGGGTAAGAGAAAGAGTATTCATATAAAATTTGGGCAGCATAGGATTTTTTCTCTTTCAGTCTTATAAATTTCAGTATTTCGCCATCGCCTCCTACCTATGATGCCACCCGGTCGGTGATAAGGACAAAGCATGGCACTATTTTCTCTTTCCTCTTATATGTAGGAATCGCAATAAGACTATCTTTCTCTATCAAAGAGTGTCAGGCCCTTGGTTACACTCAATTTAGCATATGAATACCTTGAAAGTGAAATGAACCGCATTTCATGTGTATCTTTGTCACTCAACTGTACAGTAGTGATAAAGAGCACTAATAAATGATCAGCATCCTTCCTCAGCCCAGCTTGCATAGCTGAAGAGTACTTGCATAAGTCGGGCTAAATACACTTGTTACATTATAATAAATAAAATAAGGCTTTATTGCTGTTTAACACAATAATAATATGTTTTAAGTGGGTTCCTTTACACTATATTTCTTTAATACTACATTATATGTATATTTCTTAACTAAGTTGATCGGCAACCGGTTTTCGTCTCCTCCTTTTTACAGCTTGTCCTTCAACATAGGCCTCCTCTAAATCTGTCCATTTTGTTCTGTCCTTTGCAGTTCGTCTCCATGTTGGGCCAGCTATTTTCCGTTATGTCGTCTTCCCAACGTTTGAATTGTCCTCCTTCATTTCTTTTCCCGTCCCGCGGGTACCATTCTGTTATTAATCTTGTCCACTTTTCTGTTCTTTCCCTTAACATATGTCCTGTCCATCTCCATTTTAATCGTTTGTAAACAGATTGAATGTTTTTGAATTTAGTTTTATTCTTTATAATTTGTAGACTAATCTTATCTCTGCGTATTACTCCTAGAACACTTCTTTCCATTCCATTTTGACACACTTTAATTTTATTTATTTGTTGTTCGGTCAGTGCCCATGTTTGGAATTACATGTTACATAATACAATATATTGGCAACCTACCAATGAGACGGAGGTGGCGGAGCTGAGATGAACGAATAGCGTTAATTGTAATCCACAACTCTGCCTTGCTGGATTATAACCATTGCTATTAACTTGTTGATTTCTGCATGTCTCCGATCATCACCTCAGTGTGAAAGCAGCTTAAGTGTAGGTAATAGGTTATATGAAGGTGTTTTGTCAAATTGAAATCCAACTTTGTTGATGTTCTTGTGATTCTATAGAATGACTCCACTTGATCTGACTGTAAATCAATATGTGACGTTTTCAACCAAGAAGAAACTGAAGAAAGGCCAGGTCAAGAGCACCCTAAACCGGCGAGCGTGTATGAGGAATGTTATGAAAGTGAAGGAAGCGAAAGAGGTATGTCAGGATCGTAGCAAGTGGAAATCCGTGGTCTCTGCCTACCCCTCCGGGAAATAGGCGTGATTATATGTATGTATGTATGTATGTTCAACCAAAAGGTACCACATTGTCGCTTGTCGATAAGGTTGATTTCGAATTGATGCTATATGGAAATAGCGCCTTACTGACAAGCGACAACAAGTACCCTTTTGGTTGAAAATGGCACATATGTTTATCATCCTGAGGTCAATGGGTCAATGTAAAGTGGAGTTCATAGAAAAGACAAATAATTTAAACAAACTACTTTCATTTCTTCATAATCTTGCATATTTTGTGGACAACCATGATTTTATTAACAGTTTATATACTTATTCCTTTTATTTATATCAATTAGTAGTTAAAATAAATGTTAATTATTTAATTTTCAATGAAAACAACCATCATAAAATTTTTAGGTTATACATCAAATGCTCACAAAATCTATCATATTAGTTTACATTATTTGTCTTTAACTACACTTTAACTATCTATGTGATTGGAACAACTGTACATCTGAGTAAAAGAACAAAACATAAAAACAGAGGCTTCCTTTTTAGACTGCTTCAAAACAAAACATAAGTTACATATTACAACAACAAACAAACATTTGATTTTACTAAATATTGTGCTTTTTGGTATTAACAGAAAGTAAATAATCTATATAACATATTATAACACAATCAATATTAACAGAAAGTAAACAAGCAATATTTTTTTTTTGTATATTTACATTTAATTTACATTGGTCATGTAAGCATAACCTGTAATTTATATTATCAATAAACTATGAGTATGAGTATCTGAGATATAAGAACACAGATAGTTACATGGATTTGTTTGTTTACATTTGTTTTCATAATTTATTGATAATATTAATTATAGGTTAGGCATATATCACTACATAGTATAAAGCAAAGTCGCTTCCTGCTGTCTGGATGGATGTCTGTCCCTATGTATGCTTAGATCTTTAAAACTACGCAACGGATTTTAATGCGGTTTTTTTAATAGATAGAGTGATTTAAGAGGAAGGTTTATATGTATAATACATCAGCATTGCACCCCGGGGTGGGTCGCTAGTGAGTAATATAAATTAAAGGCCAATATACAAGATTCATAAATTTAACAAATTTTAATAAATAAAACTAGTCAATTGTTGCGACATTATTACTATTAGCTGTACTTTTGAAAATTTTGAGGTCAAATTTAATATTCTTCGACAGTATATACTTTGATACTACAGTTCGATGGGCCGATGTACAGTAACAATACTGAACGCTTAGCACCTTTGCATACAGACTTCTATGCGGGGGGATCACTTTTCTCTATAGCTGGCTGTACTAACCAAACATTCTGCTTTTGTATCAGTTTTGTACTAAAATGACAGATGACAGAGAAAATGAAGTTTCAGAAAACAAAACTGTAAAGGATTTGCCACACTGGATGCGTTCTGCTGTCAGCGGTCAGGTCAAACCCGCATTATGTATGAACAGCATTGACAGCAGCCTTTGAAGTTGAAGTTTGCCCTGACCGCTGCTCGCAGAACGCACCCAGCATGGCAAATCCTTTAAGTCTGATATAGATTATTTTCAATTAATTCATTTAATCATTGCTTTGTGTGTACAAAAAGATCTTATGATTATTATATTATGTAACACAACCCTGTAAGGGCACTGCAATAAGATTACAAACTACTCAACTACTTCACTTAATAACACTATTACACTATTTAATATATTTACATGTAATAACTGGCCATATATAAGGGTGGCAGAGAGCTCGACACTAGTGAATATTAGAATTATTTCACATGTCAACACATTATTTATATTTAATACGATCACACATTGTTATTATATAAATGAAAACCACAAAACATTACTTAGGTACTAGTACTTACAAAGAATAATTATATCAAGGTACATTTTTATATTTGGTCAAATTATTTCAACAGAAATAACTCAGACTTATTTATATTACATTTAATTACATATAAATATATATTTTTCATTATCAAAAAGATTAAAAGTAACTTATTTCTGTCACATGTAGTCATTATGAATATTTTGTTTTTTAATCTAAAATTAAGTCTGGAATAAATAAATAGATAAATGACAACCTTACACTAAATTTGGTGCTATATAATTATTTTACCTTCTAAACATTGGGCTTTGGCAAGTAATCAGGTGGTCTCATCCTCATCTCAGATGGCAGATCTTACTATTGATTCTATTTAGCAGTGTTTATAGTACTAACTATGATTAAGAAACTGGGTTCTTCAAGAAATAAAACTATGAAAACGGATTATATCGCGTATATAAATTCAATATACGCGATATAATCCGTTTTCATAGTTTTATTTCATGGGTTCTTCAAGTCAAACATTACAGTAACATAAAAAATACACTGAAATCCAATTAAAAGCATTCATTTATTGCAAGCTTTTTATTAACTTGCATCTATGTATGTTTGTAAGGGTCAAATCTTGCAAGTTAAATTTGACCTACTTCCTGACTTCCAATCCAATGAAGCTGAAAATTTGCATACATATGTAAGTCGGGTGACAATACAATATTATTGTACCATCGAGCTGATCTGATGATGGAGACAGGAGGTGGCCATACTCTGTGATAAAGATTAAACAACAAAACCTAATATTGTTTGTAGTTTTTAGAATTTTTTTTTTTTTTTTTTATTACAAAAAGGCAAGCACTTGACCGCAATCTCACCTGATGGTAAGTGCCGATGCAGTCTAGGATGGATCATGCTTACCTAAAAGATGTCTATTCACTCTTGATTTAAAAAGATCAGAATTGTCTCGATGAGTATTAGTTTATCTGTGGAAAGATACCCGGGATAGATATATAGATAGATAGATATCAGGGATTAAAGCTTGTATCAAAAATGAAATTTTTGCCTAAAACTTATGTAAATATTAGTTTCTAAATAAGTAATGTGTAAAGGATGTTGTAACTGGTATCATCATTTAATTTAGTATATAAAAAATGTGTAAAAATACTAAGAATGTCCTGTTGATATTAATTAAGATACTAAAACGGGTTACTCACGTTATTTAAGTTGAAGACTTACTTACTTAACAGTTATGTTGAGTAATCTTTGACTTAAAGTGAGTGACCCCGTTTTAATATATTTAACATGTCTATGTCTGGCGGAAGATTTGTTATTATAATCTTATGTTACTATAATGTCCTGTGTGCAGAAGGTGTGTTTGAAATCCTGCCGTATTCTGCTATGCTGGGATTGCAACCAGCTGTTCAGCGCGATGCTGAAATTTCAGCAGACAATGGTCAAAGGAGTGAGGAATCTGGTCGCTCTCCAGAAACGTTCCAACATGGTAAGTTCTATTTATTTAAAATTTGACTCTGGCAACATGGGGCATAATACAAGCACTTTATAGACTAACATAGATATATAATTTATAAAGTTAAAACTAAGCACTATTTATTTAAATAAATAAATATTATAGGGACATTCTTACACAAATTGACTAAGTCCCACGGTAAGCTCAAGAAGGCTTGTGTTGTGGGTACTCAGACAACGATATATATAATACCTATACAAATACTTAAATACATTGAAAACATCCATGACTCAGGAACTGCTCATCACACAAATAAATGCCCTTACCGGGATTCGAACCCAGGACCATCGGCTTCACAGGCAGGGTCACTACCCACTAGGCCAGACCGGTCGTCGGACGGTTATTTACGTTGCACTAGCTGTGGTGTGGTAACTTTAAATATATAGCTCGTCTCAGTAATATTTATGTATTGTCGCAGACATACCACAACCTGCCATTAGTCATCAAGAGTCACACTGACCTCCTGTTACCAGTGGTCAATGAGGAGAACGTCGTCACAACAAATAGTGTCTTTCTTGTAAGTACTACCTAGGGCCCGTTTCTCAAAAGCTTGCAACTTGTAATACAAGCGGATGTCACTTTTTGACAGCTCTTCTTAGAAAGGGACTTCCACTTGTATTACAAGCTACAAGCTTTTGAGAAACGGGCCCCTGCCCAAGACTTCGATGATGATTTCCATTATATAAAATCTATGTCCTTCTTAATCAAATTTTTTGTGTAATTCAACATTTAGACTGGATACATCTCTGACAAAGTATCTAATATTTTATTGATTCCATATTTGTAATTGTTTTTTGTAAATTTTGGTTTTGTATTGCTTGTAAAAATTGACATGTAAAAGTGCCCCTGTGGCCTATTTGCTGAATAAATGTTTGAATTAGATCCATAAAAATAGTTTTGATGAGTTAATTCCCAGCATGCTGGAAATCATTTATTGTATTGGTATATGTTTAATAATTCAATAATAACAAAGAGGATATAGGATAGAGAGAGAGATATATATATATATAATTTTTTTGATATTTTTAGTTTTAGTTTTAATCGTGTGTCAATAGATGGCAGTAAATTTACTGTGTCTACAAAATTTACTATGACAGTACGCCTCTATCCTATATATTCTCTTTGCTCGTACCATGGACGAATAAAACAAAAAGACCAACAACGTCTACACTAAATCGCGTTCCTCCAATATTCAGGTTACTGCCAGATGGCGACACTAACGCTGCAGGCATGCTGCAGATCTCAGTTTCCATCCATTTCGTTCGGTGCTTAAACGTCTGCTCTCTGGTTCGGGTCTGGCAGCGCCATCTATTGAACTAAAGTTGAATTATTTTGAAGTAGGTCTTACGACAGCCTCTTGTAAAAATGACTCAACTTCATTCCTATAGATGGCGCTGAATATTAGAGGAACGCACGCGTACTCGCGTATAGTCCATCTATAGAAAATCCTATATATACAGTCACCATCAGATATATCGGAGCGGCCGAGGTGCTCAAAAATATCAGAATACGCACTAACACCTTGACAAAAGAGGCGTGTTCAGATATTTGTGAGCACCTAGGCCGCTCCGATATATATGTAAAGTATGTTATCTTCATACAACGCACCGCGCGCGCCTTGTATGTGTGCGCCATAGTATCTCAGTGCGCCAGTAAAGATTTTGTTTGAGTGTGCGTGCGGCGACGCATAGATACTTATGGCGCACACATACAAGTCGCGCGCGGTGCGTTTGTATGAAGATAACGTAATTTGCCCTGTTTATACTATGACTGTACTGATTTGTGTTGTTGTGATGTTTATATTTCTCTACACTTTCAGATTGACCAGCCGGTTGATGCCATAGACGCGTCAAAAGGAAAACCTAAAAGGAAAGTCACAGTTTTCCGTTTGAATAAAGCTACAAACGCTGCTAATGTGAGTATATATTGAGGTCCATTGATAACGAGGTCCATTAAGAGTGGCACTTTTCCTTCCCAATGGAAAATTGCTCACATTATACCAATCCACAAATCGGGCGACAACAGTCACTGTAACAATTATAGGCATATTAGTATACTATCAGCATTTTCTAAATTATTTGAATCATGAAATAAAACTATGAAAACGGATTATATCGCGTATATTGAATTTATAATACATCCCGACGTTTCGAACTCTTTACAGCGTTCGTGGTCAACGGGTGACGCGCGGGTGAGTCACCCGTTGACCACGAACGCTGTAAAGAGTTCGAAACGTCGGGATGTATTATAAATTCAATATACGCGATATAATCCGTTTTCATAGTTTTATTTCATGAGTAACTATCGCGGTAACCGAAGACAATATTATTTGAATCAGTTATGTATAATTGCTTTTTCTCTCATTTTAAAACCATCATCTCTCCCTTTCAACATGGCTTTGTTTCTAATAGATCGACGGTTAGCAATCTACTAATTTACAAAATTTATATCTGTGGTGCAAATCGAATGATTGCTATTAGACTTTCTCCAGGTGCTATTTTTTTTTTTTTTTCGAATAAAAAATCCATATTATTATTAGTACAAGGCACAGCAAAACTTATAAATCTATGTTAGTGATAAAAATAAAATAAAAACAAAAACACAAAACTAAACTTACTCTAGCTGTTGTTACTAAGTCCACGCAGACGAAGTCGCGGGCAAAAGCTAGTGGACATATAAAACTTTCATTTCGGTTCAGTGGTACAGCTGAAATCAAGTTAGAATAGTTAGAAATAGGAAAAAATTCTAACAAAAAATAATATGGAGATGGAGAGCGCCTGCATTTTTAAAATGTTGATGTTTCCATACTAACAAACTTGGCATATTGGTGGCTATACCTCGTTTTTGTAACATTGGAAAAGGGGTAAACAATCTTGACGTGTATTTTTATTGAAAATGGGCTTATAAAAAAAGTTACAGCGAATATATAACAATTATATAGCAAGTATACATATTTACATTATTTTGGTTTCATCATCACTACATAGTATAAAACAAAAGTCGCTTTCTGCTGTCTGTCTGTCCCTATGTATGCTTAGATCTTAAAAACTACGCAACGGATTTTAATGCGGTTTTATTAGTAGATAGAGTGATTTTTGTTGTGTGTGAGTGAGTTTTGTTGTACTTACTAACACTATATGGATCAAAATTCTTCTTCCTCCTCGCCTTTTCCCGTTATACGGGGTCGGCTTTCCTTATTCCGAGTCTCCAGGCAGTTCTAATCTGAGCGTCTTCCTTACGTAAGTCTAGGCTTATCCCTCTCAATAATTTTTGTCCATGAGGTAAGTGGTCTTCCTCGTCCTCTTCTTATAGTATTCATGGATAGGCATTCTCTGACGATATGATTTTTCCGGCCTTCGCATTATATGACTATACCATCTCAGTCGCGATTCAGAGATTTTATCCGTGATGGGTGCGACCTTAAAGCTGCCTCTGATGTATATGTTACGTATCTTGTCCTTGAGTGTCACCCCCGCTGACCACCGAAGTATTCGCATTTCTGTTGTATGTAGCTTCTGTTCATGACATTGTTTGGCTGGCCAGGTTTCGCATCCATACAACATCGCTGGTCTTACTGCTGCTTTGTACACCTTGCTTTTAGTTCTAACTGGAATTTTAGCATCACATAAGATTCCAGTAAGTGATCTCCATTTGCACTTGCACCAGCCTACCGAAACTCTGTAAGCAATGTCTGTGTCAATCGTCCCGTCCTTGGATATTTGTGATCCAAGGTATTTGAACACGTCTACTCGCGGAATCTCAGCATCGTCGATGGTGAGGTGGACATCTGGTGGCCACCAGACTATATGGATCAAAATGATTCGAAATAAATAATTGAATTGAATTGAATTCAATTGATTCAAGAGGAAGGTTTGTATCCATCAGCATTGTACCCGTTCGAAGCCGGGGCGGGTCGCTAGTTAGTAATAATTTATAATTTGCGAAAAGCGTTTTTCAATAAAAAGACATGTCAAAGATTGTTTACCATTTTTCCATCAATTTTCTAATGTTAACAAAACGAGCTATAGACGATAAAAGATAATCGCCGCAATGGCAAAGTGTTGCAATGTTTTCATTAATTAATGTCAAATTTATATGTAAACACGACGTTTATAATGAGTATAATGACACTCCCCCACTTTGTTATATTCAATTTGGTGTTACCTTAGGGTGGTATTCCACCTACAATTTCTTGATCCGATGTGTATTTGCGTTTCACATATTGCCTAATAAGAGAGTGAGACGCAATGCAGATTTGACCATAGACAGTATCAAGTAGTTATAGACGCGCCACCGATCGACCGGGGGTAAGAGAAAGAATATTCATATAAAATTTGGGCAACATATGATTTTTTCTCTTTCACTCTTATAAATTTCGATATTTCGCCATCGCCTCCTACCTATGACGCCACCCGGTCGGTGATAAGGACAAAGCATGGCACTATTTTCTGTTTCCTCTTATAGGAATCGCAATAAGACTATCTTTCTCTATCAAAGAGTGTCAGGCCCTTGAGATTGGACAAATAAATTGTAAACATTTATTTACATACAAGATATATACAGTGGTACTACGTAAACGAAATTAATAACTACCTTAAATCTAAAATAGGCCCATTGCAGCCCCAGCAGGCCCAGGCATTGTAGGCAATGCCTCAAGGGCCTATTTTAGATTTAAGCTAGTTATTAATTTCGTTTACAAATAAATTGGTCAGGTGGACCACCCGTAACGAACTCAAACCCTACATGCTATTTCCAGTTGCCCGATTTAAAAAAAAAGGCTCCATACTCGATACTCAGGAAGCGCTTGTCAGAGACCGATAAAAAAACACCTATAAAAAGAAAAAGGCAAAGGAAGAATGCCAAGAGTGAGGAACAAGATTTGGACTCGACAATGTCCTGCGACTCGGATTGCTGTTTTGCGGGCGATCCGGACAACGTGCCCGGGTATGAACGGCTGGTGGCTACGACGCAGATGGACCACGATTACGTTAATAACACGGTATGTATCGAATTTTAATTTGTTAATGACACGGAGTATAAACAACAAACAATAGAAGGCCTTAAAATAAAAATTACAAACTAAACTTAAAAATAAACTGTGGTATTTTCTATAAAAAGGGACATTATTGTCGATGGCGCTTACGCCATTATAAACGATCCATCATCATCATCATCATGTCAGCTGATAGACGTCCACTGCTGGACATAGGCCTCCCCCAAGGCTCGCCACTCCGACCGATCCTGTGCCGCTCGCAACCATCGAATTCCCGCGACCTTCACCAGGTCGTCGCTCCGTCTCGTTGGAGGCCTACCGGCAGTTCGTCTTCCGGTACGCGGACGCCACTCCAGAACCTTCCTTATAAACGATGCTCCGAAATAAATACAATGCCGCGCGACGCTGTGCGGCGTAAGCGCCATCGACAATAAGGCCCCTTTTCATAGAAAATGCTCCAACTATAAATAGAGTAAACTCGCATTATTTGGTAACACGCCTAATTCGGTGATTCAAGTTTTGATGCATGACATCGAGGAAAGCTAGTGAATTAGGGCCTTTTAAATGGGCCTCACGGCAAAGCCGCCGAAGCCGTGAGGTCCCATTTAAAAGGCCTTAGTTCACTGTTATTTTAATATGATGTAACTTAATCGATGAACTTTACTGTATAGTAATTTGATGTTATTTAGCAACTGACTTGTAAATTGGCTTTATAAAATAAATGACTATGACTATGACTAGCTTTCCTGGGTGTCATGCTTCACTTGTATCACCGAATTAGGCGTGTCACCAAATAATGCGAGTTTAACCTAGAAAATTTGCCCCAAATCACCGTCCATTGGCAGTGTGCAGCATTGCCACGTTATATGACAAGTGTTGATCCGCTGTGCTAGATATGACACAGGCCTGTGGTCCTGATTAAAATTTATTTCAGACACATTCTCGACAAAACTACATGAGACCGATTTTGTAGAGATATTTGCCAAGATCGGGCGAAATCGAGAACGACCCACTACATTCTCGCCAAAACGCGTCTCAAGCGAGAAAACTTAATAGTGAAAACATTTGTGACATTTTCAACCAAAAGGTACCACATTGTCGCTTGTCAATAAGGTTAATTTTCAATTGAAGCTATATGAAAATAGCGCCTTATTGACAACCGACAATAAGTACCCTTTTGATTGAGAATGGCACAATTTTTCAAATCGAGTTCCAGGAACCAGTTTTAGTTCTATGAAGTTGTGACGTTTAAAATAACACTTGCACACCCGGCGCTATCAAACACGGTGCAGAGCTGCAGAGTTAGCTTAGCCTGACCAGTGGAAGGAAACTAGACTCTAGAGCATTGCTCCGAGCAATTATTAGGGTTGGCATAACTCGACGTTCCTTTGCGTGCACAACCACAGATAAGATAATGAAATTAATTTTGACAACCCTAAATAGCCAAGAGGGATAATTCAATACATTAGAAAGGGACAACATGATTCGGCCTGAATCGCTGTCAAACTTCGATTTTGTAGGCAGTTTCCTTTCTGTACGGCAGTACTAATAAATTATTCTTTGGCCTGACTCTATTTGTATTTTTTTTTTCAGAATGATATGGCAGAATTAGTTCCTATTAATAATCCCAGAGACAAAATAGATTGCACAAACACGAATAAGTTGAATGTAATCAAAAAAACGAAACTTAACCGACAATTATATCAAGCGATCAAATTTGCGCTGGAGGTGAGATTTGATGCGTTTACTTTTATTTTGTTAATGACAGATGAGTCTCATATAATCTCTTGACACATTAAATATATTTCCTATTTCAGTCACGCCCATCTATATCAGACTTCGATATCGCCCAATACGAGCCCGAATCCGAGTCCGACTTTGACCACGATTTCGAGTCCCATCACGACTTGAACTCACCACATCACGACTTAAAGTCGCCACATCATACGTCGGCACATCACAACTCAAAGTCGCCACATCTCGACTCGAAGTCGTCACATCACGACTCAAAGTCGCCATATCTTGACTCTAAGTCGTCACATCAGGACATAAAGTCACCACACCACGACTCAAAGTCGTCATTACACGATTCAGAGTCGTCACCTCAATACGAAAAGTCACTTCACGACTCAGCGTCACCACACCGCTACTCAAAGTCGTCACATCTCGAAACAAACTCGCTCCATCACGACTCAAAGTCGCCACACCATGACTCAAAGTCGTCATCGTATCCCGACTCGGAGTCGACCCTCACCTGCGAGTCTGATTATGAGGACGCAGAAAATTTCCCCAATATCATGCTTGCTAAGGCGTTCAGTGGGGTCGCCGAGGGCAGTGGGGTGTCGGTGGACGTACAGAAAAAAGCGCACCTCGTAAGTAATTTACTATTGAATTTGTCTAGGTAGATTAGATTTTTAGATTTATTTATTTCAGGATAAAAATTACACTATAAATTTGCATCAATGTCAAAATTATGCTTATCTTCTTATCATGATCGTCAAACATTACATACTAAAATTTATAAAATAAATTAAAATAATTTTCTCTCCCAATAAGGATCGTCATAACGACGACGTATGTATAAACATAATTTTTAAGAAAAAAAACCGACTTCAATGGGGGATGCCGTTGAGAGGTTACTTATTGTTGATAGTGCACTCCAGACAATGAAATGAAAAAGACAGCACCGTTTGCCTAACTAAAATGACGTAAAACCACCCACTTTTCTAGTAGCATTTCGTTTCTATACGGGTCACAGTTCTAACCTAACCTAACCCAATATTCTGATAGCATTTCGTTTCTGTAAGGGTCACAGTTCTAACCTACCCTAACCCACTTTTCTGATAGCAGGTCGGTTCTGTGAGGATCGCAGTTCAAAAAAGTTCCACTTCATCAAATGTCACTTTTTTATGTAAATGCTGGATTTGTTGATGAAAATACAAAAATTACTGCATTGCATGCATGTATGCCTTTCACATTTGAGGAGTTCCCTCGGTTCCTTATGGATCCCATCATCAGAACTCGAGCTTGACGAAAATGTGTCTTTAAAACTTAACTTGCTTAACAAAAATAAAAAAGAAGACAAATCGCCAAACGTGAACTATGCGTCATTAAAGAGTGAGTTCCGTTATGATCATCATCAGCAGTTCCACTTCATCAAATGTCACTTTTATAAATGGAAATGCTGGATTTGTTGATGAAAATACAAAAATCACTATATGTATGCCTTTCACGTTTGAGGAGTTCCCTCGATTCCTCATGGATCCCATCATCAGAACTCGAGCTTGACGAAAATGTGTCTTTAAAACTTAACTTGCTTAACAAACATAAAAAAGAAGACAAATCGCCAAACGTGAACTATGCGTCATTAAAGAGTGAGTTCCGTTCTGATCATCATCAGCAGTTCCACTTCATCAAATGTCACTTTTATAAATGGAAATGCTGGATTTGTTGATGAAAATACAAAAATCAATATATGTATGCCTTTCACGTTTGAGGAGTTCCCTCGATTCCTCATGGATCCCATCATCAGAACTCGAGCTTGACAAAAATGAGTCTTGAAAACCTAACTTGCTTAACAAACATAACGAAGAGGACAAATCGCCAAACGTGAACTATGCGTCATTGAAGAGTTCCGTTCTGATCATCATCAGCAGTTCCACTTCATCAAATGTCACTTTTTTAAATGTAAGTGCTTGATTTGTTGATGAAAATACTAAAATCACTATATGTATGCCTTTAACATTTGAGGAGTTCCCTCGATTCCTCATGGATCCCATCATCAGAACTGCGTTTTGACAAAAACGGGACCAATCTGTATGTATATACTTACAATCAAAAAAAGAATTTTCAAAATCGGTCCAGAAATGACGGAGTTATGAAGTAACAAACATTAAAAAAAACATACAACCGAATTGAGAACCTCCTCCTTTTGAAATCTTGAAGTCGGTTAAAAAACATGTCAAAAATTGATGTCAATCTAAGCAATTTAGAATCATCATTAAATGTCAAACAAAAATAAAACGTCCCAAAAGAAGTAAATGTTATTTTTAAAATACAATCATTGCCTTTGCTGCATGGGGGCATCCTACGTCACACGTTTAGGGAGGGGGGAGGGGGGTCAAGAAAGTGTGACATGTTGTGACAAGGGGGAGGGGGGAGTCACAAACTTTGTGACGTCATTATACCTTATAAGATAGAGCGGTACTGTCATAGTAAATTTTGTAACCACTGTAAATACACTGCTATCTATCGACATACTTTAAAACTAAAAATGAAGATTTTTAAAAATACTTTAAAATGTATTTAAATATGGATAAATGATCTTTTTATTTGCATAAATTATTTTTATATGATTTTGACCCATGTTCTTTCACTGATATGCGTTAAAATTATAAATAACAAACGAAACCGTCAACGCCCTCTATACTAGAGTAGGCCAAAACTAGTGGCACCATCTGATCGAGAATGAAATTTTCGTGATTTTCGAGGCACGTTTTTTCCTTAGACTGTATCCATCTATTACGGAGTTATATCTATCTTTGATCACACGTTTAGGGAGGGGGGGAGGGGGTCAAGAAAGTGTGACATGTTGTGACAAGGGGGAGGGGGGAGTCACAAACTTTGTGACGTCATTATACCTTATTTAAAGTTTTAGGTATACTAGTGTAGTGATACAGTAAAATACCCTTATTCAGGTGTTGAACCCGCCCAGTGAGTGGCCGTGCACAGTTGAAAGCTGTTTTTGTACACGACAACACAGCGAGGATAGCAGCGACTGCAGTGTGATTCAGATTTCGGATGAAGATACCAGGTTAGTGACAGCAAAGAGGATATGATAGGATTATGGATGGTATAGAAAGGATGCCAATGTCTTATGGCAGAATTGTTGCAAAAGTGACCGCTTTCAGCTTTAAATAATAGTTCCTTATCTCTCCGGTGGCGCTAGTTAGGCTCTGGGACATGAGTATAACATGAACCATATAAGGCAACAAATAACCCGACCAAATTACGTAGGTTGTTTTTGGTAGTATTTCGGTGTATGGTGGCGCCGCCTAATTACTGTTTTTTGATGGACACTTTTCATACATAGAGATTTGGCTCCTTTATATAGTCTCCATGAATAGGATAGAGCGGTACCGTCATAGTAAATTTTGTAGCCACAGTAAATTTACTGCCATCTATCGACACACGGTTAAAACTAAAAATGAAAATATCAAAAAAATGTATTTATATATGGATACATAATTTTTTTTTTGCAATATTTGCATTACTTATTTTTATATTATTTTGACCCATGTTCTTTCACTGATATGCTTTAAAATTGTTAAATAACAAACGAAACCGTCAACGCCATCTATACGAGAGTAGGCCAAAGGTAGTGATCGAGAATCAAATTTTCTTGATTTTCGGGGCACGTTTTTTCCTTGGTGACAGTTATCCCTTCTCCATTAATTTTCTGTCTGTCACCAGGCTGTATCTCATGAACCGTGATAGCTAAACAGTTGAAATTTTCACAGATTTTTCTGTTGCCGCTATAAAAATACTAAGTACGGAACCCTCGGTGCGCGAGTCCGACTCGCACTTCCGGTCTAGTCAGACTTGTATAGTTAATTATCCTAATGCGTTAGGTCAGCGGCCCGCGAGCCACGGCATGGACTACCCGTATCTCTACTGAGCTCATTCACTTACGTACTAACAATGGCATTATGTTAAACAAAAGCCATTATGTCTTTTGTGCCTGAGCGCGTGGCCTTTGTGCCTGAGGCTCCCACACAATAGCCACGCGATCAGGCACAAAGGCCACGCGCTCAGGCACAAAAGAAATAATGGCTTTTGTTTAACAGAATGCCATTGTCAGTACAGGTAAGTGAACGAGCTCAGTAGATAGACCGCATACTATACGCACCAAGTACTATACGTAGCCATGCAAGGCCATGCATACTGTAACCAGGGGTCTCTATTGTTTCCCATATAGTTTTAAGTCATAATGTATTGTCTGTCCACATTTTCGTTAGTCATAATTTAGTTTTTCTCAGAAACGCGTAACTTTTCAGGATTGCCATAAAACAAACCTAACCTAACCTATATAGGATAACCTGAGGAAAATCCTGAAAAGTTAACGGTTTCAGAATTATGACTAATGATAATATGACTATCATTACATTATGACTTTTAATAATTATGTCAAGTAAAGGGACCCCTGTAACCAGTGTATCAAACATAACCACGCCAGCATACCAATATACCATACTCAAGAACATGCATATCATTCGTATATCCTACTACTCCTAATAGGATCCCATACGACCATAAAGTCATAAATATTATAGTTAACGCTATCTCTACTGAGCTCGTTCACTTACCTGTACTAACAATGGCATTCTGTTAAACAAAAACCATTATTTCTTTTGTGTGAGCACGTGGCCTTTGTGCCTGAGCGCGTGGCCATTGTGCGTAAGCCTCAGGCACAAAAAGGCCACGCGCTCACACAAAAGAAATAATGGCTTTTGTTTAACAGAATGCCATTGTTAGTACGTAAGTGAACGAGCTCAGTAGAGATAGCGGTAACTATAACAAAGTGCGGTCCGCGTCAACTTCGTGACCCTTGGCTGCTTAAAGGTTACCGACCGCCGCGTTAGGTTATAGTTATTATTATGAAAACATTTTGACTATAATAATCATAATCATAATAATTTATTAATAACAAAAGTTACAGGTCATTCGAGTTTGCCTATACGTAATAGGAAAATATAAAACATAATGAACACTTACAAAGTGTAGTAGATTTTAACATAGGTAAGTATTATATCACATATCTGATTTTGTAGGATTATGGCAGTAGAATTCTTTATGGTCGTAGAAAGCCTGCTCGATTAGCCAATTCTTCAGTTTTGTTTTAAAGACTGTGTTGCTGTGTGAGTTAACTATTTCGTTAGGTAGATAATTGTATACCTTCGGGCCCATGACGTGCACAAGTTTGGCTGACTTGGCCAGCTTATATTTAAATTATTAAAGGTCCAATGTGAAGCGGGGCGGCAAGCGGAGCCGTAAGGAGTGCAAACTGTGTGAAAAAACGTTCGTCTCGCTTCACGCATTATGGGAACACTATGAAAGGTAAGTTGCCAAGGGTTCCCCTCATCTGGCAGAATATTATTTGTCAGAAATACACTTCGCGTAACACGTATCGCAGAAAACTTTTAATCGAATGATGCTTTCGTATAAATATATGGCAGAATTTTCTAAGTGGGTTAGGTTAGGGTTTTCTGTCAAATAATATACTATGCAAAAAGAAATTCTGCAAAGTAATATTATGCGAAAGGTAATGGGGTTGGCAACTGTCAAAGGTTTGCAGAGATGACGCCATCATAGCTTGCCCCTTTTTCTATGAGATTTGGCTTAAAGGCTGGCATCCAGGGCATTAAAAAAACAAAAATTTGACACAATTCTAGGGATTGACAGGGCGCATAGCGCCATCTGCTAAACACTTCGACCGGCCAACCCCATTCTGTCAAACGAAATTTCTGCCAAGTAACATTATGCAATACAAAAATATGTCAAAAAACTTTCTGCAACACATTACAGAACCAAGTTGCCAATCTTCATTTATAATTGACAGTCGGTACTGTCGGTAGTAACCTTGCTTGTGGAGCAGTAAGTCCCGGGATCAAATCCTGGTAAGGGTATTTTTTGTGTGTTTGTGACGGATATTTGCTCTTGAGTCATGGATGTGTCCTATGTATATGCAGGGTGGCCTAATAAAAACCGGCCAAGTGCGAGTCGGACTCTCGCACCGAGGGTTCCGTACTTTTTAGTATTTGTTGTTATAGCGGCAACAGAAATACATCATCTGAAAATTTCAACTGTCTAGCTATCACGGTTGATGAGATACAGCCTGGTGACAGACGGACAGCGGAGTCTTAGTAATAGGGTCCCGTTTTTACCCTTTGGGTACGGAACCCTAAAAACAGTGCATTCCCGTTGCCAGGGAGGTTTTTGGATTATACTGAGCAACTTTTACTATTTGACCAACCACGAAACCGCGAAAAAAAATATAAACAAAAAAAAAAGAAGAAAAAACAATCTTAAAGCATACACATAGTATATACAAGTAGTTATAGACGCGCCACCGAGCGCCCGGGGGTAAGAGAAAGAATATTCATATACAATGAGGGCTAACGCGTATGAAGTCGCCGCTAGGGGCGCTAGTGTAGATGGTGGTCTTTTCCATAGTTCGAAATGTCAAATGTCACTTGTCACTTCAATGACTGACAGCTGTTCTTTAGTCTTTTGGACCACCATCAACAGAGGCGCCAACTGGTGAGCAAAAAAACGATAGCCCTCATTTGGGCAGCATAGGATTTTTTCTCTTTCACCCTTATAAATTTCGGTATTTCGCCATCGCCTCCTACCTATGATGCCACCCGGTCGGTGATAAGGACAAAGCATGGCACTATTTTCTCTTTCCTCTTATAGGAATCGCAATAAAACTATATTTCTCTATCAAAGAGTGTCAGGCCCTTGTCTTAAATAGTAATTTGACAGCTTTCTAACTTCGATATTGTAAGGCCTGGAACGGCCTTAAAGGTTAAATTTGACAAATCTGCGCGTCATCATGAATGACACGAACTATACTATCCAAGGGCCTCACACTCTTTGATAGAGAAAGATAGTCTTATTGCGATTCCTATAAGAGGAAAGAGAAAATAGTGCCATGCTTTGTCCTTATCACCGACCGGGTTTTTTTTCTTGGTCGGGTTATGGCAGCATAGGTAGGAGGCGATGGCTAAATACCGAAATTTATAAGTGAAAGAGAAAAAGGATTATGCTGCCATACATTAACCTGTCAATACATGAATATGTCTTTCTCTTACCCCTGGTCGCTTGGTTTCATGTCATAACTACTATACTATGTCTATGATACTGACAAAACTTCCGTGAGACACAGACATATTAAATATATTAATAACGGAACATATTAATAAACGAGGGTAGTTTCTCGCCACCCCCCCCCCCACCCCCCTGCCGCCACGCGGTGGGCTGCGGCCCGCAGTCTGCGCCGGTCCGTCACCGTCGACGCAAGCTCCTGATGAGCTTCTCGGTACGGAGTGAAACATGTCGAGCGTTTTCGACTTAAAACACGTGAGTGACCCGTTATTAATATATTTAATATGTCTATAATACTGACGTATATTTCAGCGAGCACGTGGATATATGCCGCAAGGGATGCTGTAATGGGACGGCGCTGAAGTATGGCAACAACAGGCGCCTATTGAAGGTAAATACTTACATATTGGACGGCCGCTTTACTTCTGTAGTTACAAGTTTTCTTTTAGACCGACGCTAATTTGTCCACCACATTTAAACTGCAGTCAAAAATTTCACTTATTTTACCCATAAATCCATACTAATATTATAAATGCGAAAGTCTGTCTCTTTGTCTGTGTGTTACCTCTTCACGCTTAAACCGCTGAACCGATTTAGTTGAAATTTGGCATAGAGATAATTTGAGTCCAGGGGAAGGACATAGGATAGTTTTTATGTCGGAAATCATCCCTAAAGAGAGTGAAAGGGGGGGTGAAATGTTGCCTGATAATTGATGTCAAGCAATTAAGCTTATGCCTAAATTGAATTATTGTTATTACACTTTATCTGGATAAACTTACTCTAGCTGCTATTACTGATTTCACGCAGACCAAGTCGCAGGCAAAAGCTAGTAATATATAAGTATTTTACAATCGCCCTCGAGTAGGACAATTGTTTTTCGAGAGAAATTAAACGATCTATGCCAGTGAAAGCGAATCAATCAAAGCCAACTCACCCCGTGTCTGCATGTCGAACGGCTGGTCGGTACCGACACTCTCCAACGGCGAGTTGATGCTGTAGTGGCTGCTGTGAGGGTTTTTAGCACACAAATCGACAGATTTAATACGTTTTTGGTTTATCGCGACGAACGAGCTTGCGCCTACGAGAATGAGCGGCCATCGAATCGATCTACCTTCAACTGGCTTTTCATAAACGTCAAAAATATTCGAAAACTACCCTACCTACTGTCGCTAATCAATGTATTCCATTTTACGATATATAGAATATTTCTAAAAAAAAAAAACAACAATTAAAACTAAACTAGATATGGTGTCCGGAACCATCATTCCGCCCACCAATACGAAGTATTTTACGAATAAACTAGTCTATAGGTAAAGGACACAACTTTACCAGAGGCCTTTGTAGTAGACCTGATTGTGACCGAACAGTAGCTACACGGGAGATCCCGTCTTTGCCCGGATGCAAAGATACTATACGACCAAGAGACCAATGAAGTGGCTTCAGTTGTTCATCTTTAATCAATACTAATGTGCCCACCTTGGGTTCATCAATATCCGAGTGCCATTTCGCGCGTTGATTTAACGTATGCAAGTACTCCAAATGCCATCGCTTCCAGAAATCACGATGGAGTTTTTGAACAAGCTGCCAACGACTCGAAATGGAAATGTTTGTATCGCTAGTTGAAGTATCTACGAGTGACGTCAAGGGCTCTAAGGTGAGAAAATGTCCGGGTGTTAACACCGACATGTCGTTTGGATCGGAATTCATCTCACAAAGTGGCCGTGAGTTAAGGGCCGATTCAATTTGGGCGGCCATTGTAAGAAATTCCTCATAAGTTAGGATTTGATTCCCTACAACGCGAGCAAGATGTGTTTTAAACGATTTAATGTTGGCTTCCCACAATCCGCCGAAGTGGGATGCGGCTGGTGGATTGAACGAGAATTCGATTCTCTCACGAGAGGCTGCGTCTTGCATGAGAGGTAGTAACGCGTTATAAGCGCCTACAAAATTCGTACCCCGGTCACAATGTATACGTTGGCAACGGCCACGGCGAGCGATAAATCGACGCAGGGCAGCGAGAAAGGCTTCGGTGGTCAGTCCTATAACGAGCTCGATATGTGATGCTTTGGTCGCAAAACATATAAATAAACACACGTGTGTTTTAAAAGGCCTGGCCCCACGATAGCGTTTGATGTATGTGGGAAAAGGACCCGCAAAATCGACACCGATACACGAGAAAGGTTTAACTTGCGAAATTCGAGTTTTGGGTAGGTCTGCCATACGGGGCACTAAAGGCTTAGGATTAGAGCGGAAGCACTTTATGCATTTCGATAAGCGAGAACTAATCACGCGCTTAGAAGCAAGGATCCAAAAGTTTTGTGCAATCAAGAAATTTAGCGTGCGTAACCCCGGATGTTGATTATCATTGTGTACTTGATCGATGACGAGCTGTGTCATGCGATCCTGACTGGGTAGCAGTAAGGGATGTTTGCAATCGTAATCGAGTTCAGAGTGAACCAGCCTACCGCCCACCCTCAACAAACCGGATGTATCGATAAAAACACTGAGTTTTCTGAAATGTTTAGGCAACTTTTTACCGTCCTTAAGAGATTTAATCTCACTCGAGAATGACTTTTCTTGAGTCAACTTTACTAAACTAGTAAGGGCACCATCGAGTTCCGATTGAACAAGTGGGCCGAAACGTCTGTTGTCAGGGTTACGACAGTTATGTACGAAACGATGAACGTAAGCGACAATGCGCTTAGCCTTATTCAGACTCGAATGTCTGGATAAGAAATCGTCAAGCTGGTTGACGGCAGTGAACAATACGGTCTGTTTGGGGACCCTTTGTTCGTCCAACAAATCCGATTCAACTTCGATAGACAACGGTGACTTTGGCCAGGAGCTACTGTCAAGTGCCAACCAAGCGGGGCCTGTCCACCATAATGGATGGTTTACAAGTTCTCGAACCGTGACTCCGCGAGAGGCACAGTCGGCCGGATTGGTTTCTGACGTGACATGGCGCCAGTGACCAGCAGGTATTTTCTCTTGTATGTGACTTACGCGATTACTGACGTAAGTCTTCCAGCGTTGTGACGGCGAACGTAACCAAGAGAGCGTCACAGTGGAATCAGACCAACAGAATATATCCTCAAATTTGACGTCTGCGCCGTAGACTTCCTTTACGTGTTCGACGAGGTCTGTCAGCAAAACTGCAGCGCACAGTTCCGAACGAGGAATAGAAATACGTTTCAAAGGAGAGACCTTACAGCGTGACATTATCAAATGTATGGTGATGCTACCATCGCCATGCCGAATGCGAAAGTAAACGACAGCCGAATATCCCGCCTCCGAAGCGTCACAGAAGCCATGCAGCTGAACACTACAAGACTCTGTCGACGGAATGAATCGAGGTATTTCGAGAGACGACAATAAGTCGAGATCTAAACGATAACGAAGCCAGTTTTGGCTGATGTTGGGGGGTGCTACCACATCCCAATCTAATCCAAGAGTCCAAAGATCTTGAATTATGCGCTTGAACGAGAGTGTCAAGGGTGTAAGAAACCCAAGAGGATCGAATATGCGCGCCAATTCCGAAAGAATATTTCGTTTTGTACACTTTTCATGAAGCGTATTGACCGTGAAAGTGAACGCGTCACTGGACGGGTTCCACTCCATACCGAGCACCTTAACAGGAGATGTCGGTTCCGAATCGAAAGAGAGCGTCTTATTATGACAATGGGTCGGGTCGAGATTCTCGAGCAAGCGGGGGCAGTTGCTCGACCACTTGCGGAGTTCGAAACATCCTTTCTCTAGGATCTTGACAACCTGAGACTGAAGGTCGAGAGCTGATTCGACGGACTCAGCGCCTGTCACCACGTCATCGACGTAAATGTCGCGGTTGAGGACGTCAACCGCACGAGGATACTCTTTGCCTTCATCAATGGCCAATTGAATCAGGGCTCGAATTGCGAGGAAACTGGACGAAGACATACCGTAGGTTACGGTATTTAGACGAAACTCTTGTATAGGTTCATCGAGCGAGAACCTGAATAAGATGCGTTGAAAGTCTCGATCGGTGAGAGAGACTAAGATTTGTCGATACATTTGGCGTATGTCGGCTGTGAAGACAACCGCATGCAAACGAAAGCGAAGTAAAATCGAAACGAGATCAGATTGCAGTTTCGGTCCAACGAGCAACTGATCATTCAACGAGGGGCCTCCAGCAGGCTGAGCAGTTCCATCGAAGACTACCCTTAATTTGGTGGTGGCGCTGCTGGGCTTGAGCACGCAGAAATGCGCTAAGTGATAAGCACGCCCGTCTGGTTGGGGTGCAACTGGCTCCATGTGACCAGCATCGAGATAATCACGCATGAAATCATTGTATTCTGTCCGGAGCTCCGGTGCACGAGAGAGTCTCTTTTCGAGGGAGAGCAAGCGGCGCTCGGCGAGGGCGCGCGAGTCACCAAAACGAGGATCGACAGTTCGAAACGGCAAGTGTACGATATATCTCCCGTTCGAGTCACGTGTGTGAGTCGAGGCGAATATTTTCTCACACGTGACTTCATCATCAGTTAAGGGCGAAGCGTTAGGGAGACTTTCAATTTCCCAAAATTTTCGAATTTGGGAATCCAGCGATTCGATCGAGCAAAACAATGAAGTTTGGGAATGGGAAGTTGCGCAAGGGGCCTTTCCCATGACAACCCAGCCAAGTTTGGTTTCAAAGATTGTGGGTCCATCGTCACAGTTGTGACGGTTACCCAAAAATATTTGACAAAATACATCCACCCCCAATAAGGCGTCAATGTTCCCAGGTTTATCGAAATTAGAGTCGGCGAGTTCGAATGCGCTGACGCATGACAGCCGGTCTATGTCAATTTTTACCGCAGGCTGATTGCTGCATATTTTGGGTGTAACAAAGGCTTCGACGCACATTTCGAAATCAGATTTCATGCTGCGAATGTTAAGAGTGGTATAAGAAGTTGTCAACGTTGACACCTCACAAACACCCTCGATAGAGGCATTTTTTTGTCGTATCGGAAGTCCAAGCCGCTGCGCGCAACGTCGCGTAATAAGGTTTGGCTGACTGCAATTATCTATGACAATACGAATTTTTTGATAACTACCGAACTTATCTAGTACCTCCACGCACGCAGTGGCGAAAAGAGAAATTTGGCCCACAGGTGCTGGGTCGGATGCAAGCATGGTCACTTGTTTGTCAGGCAAGTGCCTTGGGGTGTCGAGGGGCGAAGACGACGAGCAAGTCGCGGCTCCAACGTTGGTCGCGGCCGACGAACCGACGCTGACCTTGGAATTGCCGCTTTCGATATCGAAATGAATAGTAGTGTGATGAGCGACATTACACTTTTGACAACGAGACTTCGAGGGGCAAGTTTTAACTACGTGTCCAGAACGTAAGCAGTTGACGCAGAGCCGATTGTCCTTGACAACAGAAAAACGCTCGTGAGGAGTCTTGTTCCGATATTCAAGACATTTAGCAAGATCATGATTTGACTTGCATAACACGCAAAACGATTCGATCGAGGTGGCGCTAGTGGTGACTAGCGTTTTATAGGCTGCGCCCGCGGGTGCGCGATCCTGCGCCGGGCGCCAGGCAGCGGTGCGTGGCGCGGCGTGTGCGCGCGCGGTGCGCCCGGGTGCCGCGGGTGCGCGCGCCGCAGGGGCGGCGGCGCTCTCTGTGAGGTCGGCAAGCTCTAATGCTTGACCGGCCTTACTCACGTATTCTAACAACGAGTCAAATGACGGTACGTCCTTGTTGTCGTTCTGCAGTTCAAAACGACGACGAGTATCCAGGTCCAATTTATTGATCAATAAATAAAACAATGGGAAATCCCAATCGTTGACGGGAAATCTCAAGTTTTTCAAAACCGCGATATTTTCTTTGAAAGTGTCTACGAGTCGGCGTAATTCGCTAGGCGAATTAGATTTCAACGAGGCGTTCTGAATTTCTTCCCAATGTCGGAAGGCTAATTTTCGTTTGTTATTATATCGAGCGATCAAAGCCGCGTAGGCGTCTAAATAATTGTTATCCGATAAAGGAAACCCTTTTAACAATTGCAGTGGTTCACCCGAAAGGAGTGAAATCAAAATCGAAAACCGCTCAATATTCGACAATCGTTTGTTTTGATGCACCATTGTGTTGAACATGTCGTAAAATGTTCCCCATGATTTAATGTTGCCATCAAAATTGACAAGATTTAAGCGAGGCAACTTAACGGACAAATCAGTTCTATTTGTCTCGCCCTCAATACTAGTCGCGGTCGACAACGAAGTATGAATTTCGATTATTTGAAAATATTTATCGTCAAATTCTTGACGTACGACATCCTCCTGGTCTAATTCATTCAAATCCGTTATTTCCGAAATAAGTTTCAAGTGGTGGGTTTCAAAGCTAGAACAATAGCCGTCTATTTTGCTAAATCTAGACATAAACAACGGTAATCGCGAGGAATCCGCCTTAGCCTGCAACCCGGCGGCTAAACATTCGTCGATACGTTTGATCGATATTTCGCGTTTTAATTGCAAATTGCGACGAGCAAGTGCCTTAGACATGATTAGTTTAACTGTCTACCAACGCGTTAATTAAATGTAAAAGGAACTTCTTCGATAAACAAATCAAATTGTAGAACGAACAAATTTCAACCTTATGCACTATGATATAAGGTTCACCCGCCACTATACTATCGAATACACAACTTATAAATAATATTTGCGAAGAATAATTGATCTCACTACAATAGGTACGAAAATAATTCTTGTGAGAATTAATATAACGATAAATGTTCAAAACGATTAGAAGTGAGACTTGCAATTCAATTATTTTTCGAATGATTACGAATGTAGAATGTAGGTGACGAAACGAAAACACTAATTAAATGAATTATTTCACTACGACAACAAAACAGTTAGCACCGTGTTGTGCTGCCGTTGGAAAATAGACCTTAAACGACTGAGAATAAGTTTGCAAGTTTGCCCCAATTATGAGTGCGTAACGTAGGTATGTAAATAATTTCAGCAGAAAGTAACAAATTATTGATAAGGAATTAGGATTAACTATGTGATTTATGTGAATATTAATGGACATCTATCTGTGAACATTATTCGATAATAATGCACGATATTTGTATAGACTAAATACGTAGGCAAAATATTACTAATTTATCTTATGTACTCGTACTATTGTGTAAATTATATTTGTCTATGTGTTATATTCACTTTACAAAATAACAATAACTAAATGTAATTATCGCTATTCTTAAAGTCTCCAAATCAACACTATTGTTTATAGGTTATTTTATTACGTAATCAGATATGGCACGCGGTGCAAATATTATCCGACTAACTTTAGAAGTATTCTATTCCAACGGTATCAATACCAAATTCAATGCCTATTAAATTTGGTCGTATAATATGATTGCATCATCAATTCGATGGGCTAAAATTCGATATTTCAATATAATATGCTAAAATAACTGTATATCTATAGGATTTTAGGCGTTTTAAGGTAACTTTATCTATAGGTAGCTAAACGATTGCTTATTATTGGACTTTGGAGGAATAATGGCTACAGGCTCGATGCTAATTACCTTTGCGATATTTAAATAATTACGAGGATTATTTATACGAAAATATGACTATGTATTGTGCGATATGTACGATAAGCGAAACGAAAATTAACGATATGGTAACGAGACGAGATTAGCGACAGTTGTAACGAAACGAAAGTGGTTCAACGTCACTCCTGGCCCCGAGACAGGTTAGCTGTTCTCAGTTTGAGGAGGATCCCGGTCGAAGGACCAAATTTACAATCGCCCTCGAGTAGGACAATTGTTTTTCGAGAGAAATTAAACGATCTATGCCAGTGAAAGCGAATCAATCAAAGCCAACTCACCCCGTGTCTGCATGTCGAACGGCTGGTCGGTACCGACACTCTCCAACGGCGAGTTGATGCTGTAGTGGCTGCTGTGAGGGTTTTTAGCACACAAATCGACAGATTTAATACGTTTTTGGTTTATCGCGACGAACGAGCTTGCGCCTACGAGAATGAGCGGCCATCGAATCGATCTACCTTCAACTGGCTTTTCATAAACGTCAAAAATATTCGAAAACTACCCTACCTACTGTCGCTAATCAATGTATTCCATTTTACGATATATAGAATATTTCTAAAAAAAAAAAAACAACAATTAAAACTAAACTAGATATGGTGTCCGGAACCATCAAGTATTGTATCATTTTATGTTTGTATGTGTGTTTTTAATAAGACCATAGAGTAACTTATACTAGAGCGGTACTGTCATAGTAAATTTTGTAACCACAGTAAATTCACTGCCATCTGTCGACACACTTTAAAACTAAAAATGAAGATTTATAAAAATACGATAGAATGTATTTAAATATAGATAAATGATTTTTTTTATTTGCATTAATTATTTTTATGATTTTGACCCATGTTCTTTCACTGATATGCGTTAAAAATTTTAAATAACAAACGAAACCGTCAACGCCATCTATACGACTGTAGGCCAAAACTAGTAGCGCCCTCTGAACGAGAATCAATTTTTCTTGATTTTCGAGGCACGTTTTTTCCTTAGACTGTATTCATCTATTACGGAGTTATATCTATCTTTGATAAGACTCACCCTTTGTTCATCGCATTTATTTGTGATAAACTATAACATACAAAAGTATAAAACAACAAAGAAATAATTGTATTTTTTCTACTGACATTGTGATTTGTCCGACTTGATTGTGTTTTGTCGGTTCACTGTTATTAATTCCTGGCTTAGATGGACCCCGTCTATTGAATAGTACCGTATCTATGTCTGTCCAGGTCCCAGACGTGCCTGACCCACAGAAGTCTCAGTACAACTGCGCGGAGTGCGGCATAGATTGCCGCAACAAGACGCAGATGAGGCTGCATGTCGCCACGCTCAAACACAAGCTCCGGAGCTTGTGGAGGTGACATATTGATATGCTTTTTAAGTTATCTGTTGCTAGGCTTACTTGTTGCTAGGCCTACATGAATTAAGTATATTTGAATCTTGAATAGATCGAATTTCGAATTTGACAAATCTAACCTTTAATAGCATGATAATACTAGCCAAGGCACGCGTCCTCGTGAATGACATGCTCTATATAAGAATAAGAATTATAGATCATTTATTTTTCAGCTAAAATAAATGATTTAACTAACATAGCGGTTTCACTCACGTGTTTTTAGTTACTCGCGCGACATGCTTCGGAGAGCCTAGGTCTCCATTTTCAAGCACTACCCTACCTACCTACCGACCGACCGACCTACCTACCTAGACCGACCTAGGCTCTCCGAAACATGTCGCGCGAGTGACTAAAAACACGTGAGTGAAACCGCTATGTTAGTTAAGTTAATATGTCTCACGATAGTTTAAATTCGATTAAAATTAATGATCTTTATTCTTAGAGTTTTGAATGATTCACGGTTAGTTTCACTATACTTATATTTACCGGGATATAGACCGTGATTACCTTTTGTATTATTTATGAGTTCCCGATATTTCGACGCAGTTAAAGCCTGACCAGAAATATATGATCATGCGCCATTTTTTTTTTTTTTTTTTTATTAGCCTATTTTGGTGTCCCACTGCTGGGCAAAGGCCTCCCCTCGTTTTCTCCACTCGACCCTGTCATCGCCATTTTCCCACCATTTGGGGTAGAATGCGTCCAAGTCGTCCCGCCATCTTCTTTTTGGTCTGCCTGAACCCCGGCCTGCACCGTCTATGGTGCTCCGTGGGTCCCACTCAGTAACCATTTTGGCCCATCTTTCCGGGTGCATGCGACAGACATGTCCCGCCCAGTCCCACTTAAGCTTAGCGGTCTTGACGCCTACATCTGCAACTCTAGTTCTGGAGCGTAGTTCCGTGTTTCTGATTCGATCAGTTCTACGAACACCTAATATACTACGCTCCATAGCTCGCTGGCAAACCTTGAGTTTCGATTTTAGGGCCTCAGTTAATGCGCCATATTGCAGAATTTCATTAAAACTAATTTTTTACACTGGCAATAATTTTAATGATAGGTTGTCACTATTGTCGGTGACGCACGCTCGCGACCTCATTATTAAAAGGCAAGATGAGAAGACGTGCTAATAGTAATAATACTTGTTATTTAGATATTACCTAACAAAACGTGTATAATTTCAACGACTAAATCTATCAATTTTACATTTTTGCTCCAAAATCGACACCGGCCTCTTAAAAAAAAAACGATTTATATTAGATTAAACATAAAAACAAATCTTAATTCAGAAATTATTTTTCAGGTTCCAATGTGATACTTGCAAGAGAAAATTCTTAAATAAAGTGCAGGTAGCGGAGCACATTGAGAGAGATCATTTAGCGAAGGTACATTTTACAAGCTTTTACCCTCTCGTATGCGGTTGTGGGTTCCAACCTCAGTTTTACAGGACTAGATATACCTCATGTCATTGTATGTGCAAAGTTTCATTACAATCCAACACGTAGTTTTAAAATGAGAACGAAACTCCGTTTGTATGGGAAGGTGAAATTCGGACGTTTGCTGCGGACTCGTTTCTGGAATTCAAAGTAACTCCTCGGTACTTATTATTATAACCGGTGATATTTTCCCAGGAAGCGTGTCCAAAATGCGGGGCCACCTTCCACAGCGAGCGCGCGCTGCGCAAGCACGCCGCCGCGCACGCCCTCGCGCACAAGCAAGCGCACGCGCACGCAAACACTCACGCGCACACGCAAGCGCAAGGGGCACGCAAGCGACGCACACGCAAGCTAACGGAGACTGGTAAGTGAAAAACTTCGACGTACTAAATCTTTCATTCCTATTAGTTATTTTAATAGTTTTGTTTTTTAGATTAACTTTCATAGAAAAAAGGTTACGAGTATAAAAGGATTTTTAAAATAACTACTTAACAGAAATGAAATTACGTGCAACTAGGGAACAAATCACATTATTTTATTAAATATCTTTTCAATTGTGTTTTTAAGTAGTCACACTAAAATAACAAGAAAAAAATAGATAAATAAATTAACAAGAGGAATTATTATTATAAAACAAACAAAAAAATCGACTGCATATACAGGGTGGCTAAGAAATAAGTGCATCCCCGTTGCCAGGGAGGTTTTGGGATTATACTGAGCAACTTTTACTATGAGACTAATCACGAAATCGCAAAAAAAATGTACCCTCCCATAGAAAATGGATCGGCCAAAATGTATGAAACAGCCAAAATTTTTTTCGCGATTTCGGGGTTTGTTTTATAATAAAAGTTGCTCAGTATAATCTCAAAACCTGGAAACGGGAATACACTTATTTTTCAGCCACCGTGTATAAGTCATGTGACATGCAATATTATGGTACCATCGAGCTGATCTGATGAGGGAGACAGGAGGTGGCCATAGGAACTCTGTGATAAAACAGCGCAACCTAATTGTGTTTGGGGTTTTTAGAATCGTCTTGATGAGCACTGGTTGCCTGTAGAAAGAAAAGTAAAATCAGCGATAACAGCTTGTACCAAAAATGAAGTTTTAGTCAAAATCAGTCAGTTTCAGTTTGAAATTACCTACTCTTTTGGAATTTTAACTATTGTGTTGTCCACAGAAAAAACGCCGATATCTCGGAATGTTTTAGACACAGACACCACAGCCACAATCGCGCTCAGTAACAGACGCAAGAAAAGGAAACGAAAGGGAACGCATTGGACACGACAACGCAAGCAACTTGCACGCAACTCGGACACACAGACAAATGTGCAAAGGACACGCAAGCGAACGCAAGGGACACAGCCGCGCAAGCAACGTGCGACCGACTCGGGCACGCACACGAACGTGCAAGGAACACAGGAACAAACGCAAGGGACACAATCGCGCGTGCAGCTAGCACCCAACTCCGACGCGCACATGAACGCGCAATGGGTACGAAAGCGAACCCAAGGGACACAGCCGCGCAAGCAACTTGCGACCGACTTGGGCACGCATACTAACGTGCAAGGAACACAAGAACAAACGCAAGGGACCGTGCAACTAGCACCCAACTCCGACACGCAAATGCAAATGCAATTGGTATGGATACGAAAGCGAACGCGAGGGACACGCAAGCGAACGCAAGGAAAACGCAAGCGAACGCAAGGAACACAGGAACAAACGCAAGGGACACAATCGCGCGTGCAACTAGCACCCAACTCCGACACGCACACGAACGGCATGCAAGGGCCACGCAAACGAACGCAAACTGTTGGTGAACTACGCAAGATGCAGATGGGAAAAGAACGCACGCAACTCGAAAATGAGAGAATGGTGAATTTTTATCTTAATAAATTTACTTGTTTCGAAGCAGGCGGGGAGATAAGTAGGGCGCTCACGTACCCTCCCAAGAATCAATGTTCTCCGTCCTAGCTGTAAGATCGCCGACACTGTTAACTGACTTTTCGTAAACCTTATTAGGTATGTATTTGTATGTATCTATGTATTTAAGTATTATGTATATCGTTGTCTGAGTAATCCACAACACAAGCCTTCTTGAGCTTACTGTGGACTCAGTGGCGTAAGTAGGGGGGGGGGGAGTGCCCCGGGCGCTATCCAAGGGGGGGCACCAAAATGGGCAAATGGCAACAGCGGGGAAACTTTTGTCAGTCATCAGAGGGCGCAAATTTGGTGCCTGCCCGAGCGCCATATCCTCTAGCTACGCCCCTGGTGGTACTTAGTCCATTTGTGTAAGAATATTCCCTAAATATTTATTTATAAACTCCACCAATGGACAGTGTATTTGTTTCTACTTATCCAGTTCAAAATTTAAATATTATAGCTTTCATTTAATACCTCTCACACGTGTATGTGCAGTGCATAGTTTGGGTGCAATATGCAATATTCGCAGCGAGGCGGGAGTCAGAATGAGTCAGATCTTGTTTTGAGCCTACCTTGTTTTACGGATAGACATACCAATATCTAATAAAAGTATATGTAGGTACACAGAAGTTATATACAAATACATTTCGCGTGAAGTTATATATACAAGGCACGTTTTTTCTGTATCCAGTGTCTCCTTTCTCAAGCACTAATAGTGCAAGCAGCGTTCACGACGACCGTGTATTGCGTACTGGTTCGTATGTTTTTATTGTTTCTAGGTGCATGCGTACGGTCGTCGTGAACGCTGCTCGCACTATTAGTGCTTGAGAAAGGAGGCCTAGGCTCTCCGAAACATGTCGCGCAAGTGACTAAAACAAGTGTCTAAACCGTAAAATGATTTAATGTTAGTATGTCTCACAACAGTTTAATTCGATTTCTGCAGTTTAGTTTCAAGCATAGAGTAACTTATACTAGAGCGGTACTGTCATAGTAAATTTTGTAACCCCAGTAAATTCACTGCCATCTGTCATCATCTGTCATCTGTCATCACTTTAAAACTAAAAATGAAGATTTATAAAAATACGATAAAATGTATTTAAATATGGATAAATGATTTTTTTTTTATTTGCATTAATTATTTTTATGATTTTGACCCATGTTCTTTCATGATATGCGTTAAAATTGTTAAATAACAAACGAAACCGTCAGCGCCATATATACGACAGTAGGCCAAAGCTAGTAGCGCCCTCTGAACGAGAATCAAATTTTCTTGATTTTCGAGGCACGTTTTTTCCTTAGACTGTATCCATCTATTACGGAGTTATATCTATCTTTGATTATATCTATCTGTGGTTTTATATTTGTTAAGTAGCAAGTACCTTCCCTTCCGGTATCAGTAGGCCGTGCACATGATTGACGCGAAATACTCTCGCGCCAATCATGTGCTAGCCCGGCTGATTTGTAAATATACAATAATATATGTACAGATATAATTTACCATCTTAAGTGTAGATTCAGACCTACTTATGATTTTTACATTTCGGATTATTAGATATTGACATAAGTACTAATTAGAGTTTAACCATATTTCAGGCAGCTCTAATCGAGATAGTTTTTACAAATAATAGATGAAACATTCAATATAAATACCTAGTAATTAGTATTAGTAACTTCAGGGGCCCATTTCTCGAATGGTATTAGACCAGAGACTAATATTATTAGTCCATGAACTGTCAAATCATATAGATAGATAGAGATAGAGAGATTTATTATTCCAAAATTATACATACAATTTATATAGTTTCCTGCAAAACTGTTGTTCACAGTTACATATGGGTTACCATGGCAACACACTAATCGAGAAATGGGCAGATGTGTAAATTGCGGAAACATTTCAAAAAAGTTGGAAATATTCTCGTAAATTTCAGGAAAATTTCACAGGAAACAACGAAAACTTTCATTTGGAACATATTAGAAGTTTCCGAAAAATTCTCTGTGGAAATTCGCAATTTTTTTAACTTTCCGGCGGCACATCAAGTAACCTTTAGCAGTTTAGTTTCAAGTATAAAGTACATAGTCATTTTTACTGCTTAGGTACTTGCAATCTGATTATTTTGAACCTATTTAAGAGTAAGTGTAAGGCCTGAGTGGACGCTCGAAGCGGAGCGTTCGGCGGGGCGTGCAGCGTGGCGTCGGGCTCACAAGTGATTTGAGCAGCGTGCACTAAGGCCACTCCTATACGTTTGCATTTGTTTAATACGCACGCCGCACGCCCCGCCCCGCTGCACGCCAAACTCGAGCGTCCACTCAGGCCTTACACTAAGAGGATACACTGCGGCCGCGCAACATCGCCTTTTCATAGCATAGAAACGTAGTAGAGCTTAAAAATTAGAATTAAATCTGTTTTTCGATCCTAATTTTTACACAAATAAAAAAAATCGCATAAAGTCAGGGCATAGCTATGGTTAGTATACATCAAAATATGTTAAAACATTTTCTATAATTTCAATATCCAGAGAGGAAAATGGCCAGTGTATCCTCTTAAAATCGAAGCGAGCTAAGTTTCGTGCCATGCCTGAAATAAATTAAAAGTCAATGTTTTAGCTGTAAGTTGGCTGTAAGTAAAGCTGTGGTAGCATTTAAGGAGATCACATAAACTGTGAATAAAAGTGTTACAAAGTTACACTGTGTTTTATTTATATAATTTTTGTGAAATTAATGTACTTATATGGGACATTTTCTATGAAAAGGGACCTTATTGTCGATGGCGCTTACACCGCACAGCGTCGCGCGGCATTGTATTTATTTCGGAGCATCGTTTATAATGGCGTAAGCGCCATCGACAATAAGGTCCCTTTTTATAGAAAATACCACATATACAGGATACAGGTTTTTTTACTTTTGGCCATACTTTACAAGGCAAATACGTCAGACAGAACTTTTACTATGGTACCACAGCAGCGAAATAGTGAAAAAAAAATGTTTCATACATTTATTATGGGGATCCGGCGGTAGCACGGTCGCATTTTTATCACCTGTCACGTTCTAACAAGTATGTAAGTGCGAAAGTGATAAAAATGGAACCATGCTGCTACCGCTGAACTCGATATCTTCTTTGGGACACCGAAACCATCCGAAACCACCTAACGGACATTTATCTTCGTTAAGGTGTGATATGAATATTATTTGAATGTCATAGTTCTGAAGCTAAGTATTTTAAAGGAAGAAAAAACTCGGGCAACACCAAGAAGAAGATAGTTGTAGTAGACAACAAGAATATATAACAAGTTACCGGCGAATATAATTGCATGTAAAAACAAGAATAATGTTTTTAAAAAAAACCTAAAAGCTTTTCTTACCGAGAAAGCATATTACTCTATTATAGAATTTTTGACTGAATTACCTAATTAAGATTTACTGCATGACATAACCCTGTTTTGACTATTATTGTTTTCTGTGATATTATGATTAGCGTGTCGCGACAGTCGATCCGATCGAGTCAAGTCGGATCGGTTCGACAGTGTCGCGAAGATTTAAATAAGATATTGTCTATGGGACAAAAGTTTGCATAACATTATGGACGGCCATTTTGCCGTTACAATAGAAGAAGAAGATAGATCTAATAATGTGATCTGATATAATGTGTGCTATCAAGTGTTATTATCAAGAAGCCAAGAAAGGCGACGCGCAGAGTCGGTGACCACATGGGCTGGTTTACCTGAAAGCTAAGTGTTTACTGCTTTGTACCTATTGTCTTATACTATTGTACAATTATCTTGATTTATAACTTAATAGCCATCTTGCTGGTTGCCACGCGGTAATCCGTGGATCCAGTAAGTTTGTACCTATGAGTTCACGATGAAGGTCGTGGAAGTTCTTTGGAGCCCATCTTAGGTAAGGCGGACTAGGTAATTTATAGATTATGTAGGAGAGAGGTGGCTTCGGCTGCTGGCGTCTCCTTCGTCAGTGTGTAGGAGTGACCACAGTGTGGCCGGCTCTAGGAGTTCTGTGGCTTTGGCTGCTAGGTTCTCCTTTATCCTGTGCAGGAGTGCAGAGGTGACTACGGTCGCTATGTATTCCTTTATCAGCACGAAAGGGTGGCGGCTTCGGCCGCCAGGCGCCCCCCTTATGATTATAAATGTGCAGCTGCGTAAGTGGTTGACACCCGGCAACCTACATCCGGCCGGGTAAGATGGTTCTCATATATGTTATAGTAACGAATAGATATTATGTAACTCTTATTTATGATTGATGGAAGATGCCATCATCCTTAGAAACATATAGACATAAAAGATAGAGGTTTAAACTCTCATACTTAGTGGTAGACACTTAGTGATGCGTCATTTCATATAAACCCTTTTAACCACAGATGGTGCATAAGGCAGATGAGCGAAGCAGATTATCAAGACTACAACTGGACTGTGAGGTAGGACTAACCACTCCTCAACCCTCACATACAATACCATTTATTCCTATTGTCGCGGCGTTCTGGACTATTATGGTAGTCTTGTATATTTGCTTGTCTATAGTGTTCAATACGACAGCGTCGCGACATAGCGTGTCGCGACAGACGCGAATTTATAACACCCAAGACGAATTTCCTTGCGGCAACACCTAACAGCGCCCTCTAGGTGGAATTGTGGTAAGTTAATCCGATGTGAAGGTTAAAGCAGTAAAAGACAATATGGCGCGTGTGAATAAGCAAGGCGCGCGAGTTCTCGAAAGTGATATAAAGTGAGGAAGTCTACAGCTGTCCAGAATCATCTAAAGCTAAGTATTTTATCTGCTTAGTGGCTCGCAGTGGTGGTATGGTTTCTCTATACGATTATCTCCTTATTTGTTTCGGCTTGCCACGGTCTCCGCCGTGGAAGCAATAAGTTTGTGTGAGTACAACTTGCTACGGTCTCCGCCGTGGAAGTTGTGTGGAGCCCATCTTAGGTAAGGCGGACTAGGTAATTTATAGATTATGTAGGAGAGGGGTGGCTTCGGCTGCTGACGTCTCCTTTATCAATATGTAAGAGTGACCACAACGGTGGCCGACTCTAGGAGTTCTGTGGCCTTGGCTGCTAGGTTCTCCTTTATCCTGTGCAGGAGTGCAGAGATGACTACGGTCGCTTGGTATTCCATTATCAGCACGTATTATGCATGTACTGAGCACACACTTTGCGAAGGGCGGCTACATTGGTAGCTGATATATCCTACATCCGGCCGGGTAAGATGTGGCTCGCTAGTAAAGATGTTATATTTATGTGTGGGGTTAATTGTTAGGAGAATACCATGTTCATAGAGCAATTTCACCCACAGATCTCGGTGCGATAATACAGCCGCCATAAATTAAGCGAAGCAGAGACTGAGGCTCCTCTGGCCCTGGAGTAGAGCAGAGGTCCAGAGAGAGCGAGGATGAAGAATCCTTCATAGTATATGAAGGTATGTATGCTAAGCATTCTATAACTTTTACACCCATAGTAACATTATATTTGTTGCCGCCTTCCCCCTTTTACGGTCTCATTTATATACCGTAGGCGGCTAGGGGAGAGGCGGCCACAATGGTGGTCAATGCTGGGATGCAGCAGATAAAGAACCAAGGCTTATATTATACATATAAAGAATGCAAAGCATACATCTTCACTATAGGCATACATTTACAATCGAAAATTATAGATGGCGCTACGAGTAGCGAAAGTTTTATATTTGATGTATACGTTTTAAGGTAATTTCTTACGATGTCTGGTTCGGCATTAATTTGGGCTCGATTAAATAAAGAGGCTGGCATTAATACTTACTAATTGAAGATAATTTGAGTAAAAAAGGTCATGTTTTTATTCGCGTAACCGGCAGAAAATAGACATTGTACGGACTGCCAACATGAAGAAATTGCATCATGGTGAACGGAAATGGCAGAAAGACGTTTCTATTAAAGATGTATTTATTTTCCAATTAGAAAGGAGAAGCTAACTAGTAAGAAGAATATACAGAGATAAAAATAAAATTTACTGAAGCATTTGTCTGTATTTATCAATTATGATACTTATTATTTTTATATTAAGTGATACTATTGAGTAATAGTACCTTAGAGTTACCAACATAATCGCAAGAATAGACTAGGCTAGACACCTAGGAAAGGCCCGAAGTCAGCGACAGGTGTTGCCACTTCAGGAAGACTACCCAAGAAGTCGGCGGAAATACATGGATCATCGGAACTATCAAGATAACTAAAGAAAAGGAAAAAATTTAGTTACTAAGTGGATTCGACTTTGAAAAGTTATGCGATAATTAATTACCAATTAGACGGTTAGGTAGTTACGTTGTAGCAAACTATACCTAGTGATAAAGAGGTAATATATTTAAGTTTATGAATTTAAGATAAATTGATTGTTTAATATTTTTAAAAGATTAGCACATTCAAAAGGAGTATGATAAGAAGGTAAAAAAGAATCATAATGACTAATTGGTATCTTATAAGAAATATGCGCGTAGTAAATGAGAGTTTGTATACTCTTTATTTGCTTCGTGTATCATATTATACCTTTTATCTGGTTCCAAGAAATAGAGTCTATCATCATTTACAAGGAATTAGCTTGGAAAACGTGAGAATTTTCAACAAGAGTTCGAGATTCGTTCCGTATTTGATAAAAATTTAGGGAGAAGTTGAGTCGACTTTGGCAACATTGACTGCTGAACCTTACACTTTACTCGCTTCGCCATTTTAAATTGTTGGTGGCCGGTCCTGATACAGTCGCAAGCTTCCCCAAGAAGGCTCAAAATTTAAAGGTACAGGGAATTCGCCGCCGCCAACCATACCGGACAAGACAACCTCGGATTTGACAAAAACCCCTGATTATACAAAGTTACTCGGACTAGACTATCTCGGTAAGTTTTTAAACATTTTCTTTGTAGTGATAGTACCTTATTCTAAAATATAGGTACAGGATCATCATTTACACCGGCGTGGTCGAGGACAACCATGCGGTGGCCATGATTATTTTAAGGTTAAAACAAAGAAAAGTATTAAATTTAATGAAGTTTCTTTCGTTATTGTGTGAATTACGGGTCTATTTCATCCTTTTATTGAATTGTTTTAACTTTCTAGAAATTTACGAGATGAAATAAGCTTATACGGTATGGTAATAAAGTTCAGTCGTAGAAACTTCTAGAACATGGCGGATCTTAATATTTTCACAAGTTACAGGACCTTTTAGAACATTCTCACGGGTTCTAAGATAGATAGTTCGGTATTTTTCCATTTCATTATACTCTTATTGGAAATTCAAAATACAGTTAACTTCCCTTCTAATGGATCTTATGAGTTCATAAGTAAAGTTTTATTTGAGGTTATTTTGAATAATCACAGATATGGAAAGATTTAGTACCTGTCATTTGAACTAAAATTACTTGAGGGAATTTATACCCAATTTATTTTACATAAATTAGCTACGAAAGGACAGGTTATGTTATATTATATCATTCATAACAATTGTGCTGTGTATAGATATAAGCTGACACTTTCTTTGCAGGTATTATAATTATAATTATGTGTTCCTGGATTTATTGAATAAGTGTTTCTTTCAAGTGTTCAAATACCAATAAATAATCAAACAATTGAAGCTTCCCGTCGAAGAAGAAAGTCATTTAGTAGTGTTCACCTTTGGTGATGATCCTCCTAAAGAAATACACAGCCCTATAGTCACTCTACAGTTGCTGTCAAGAACAAATAAGAAGATAGTTATACGGGTTAACTGCGTAGAACGTATTTCAAGAGGGTACATACCTAATGTCAAGATGAAGGACTTACCGGAGACATATGTACTAGCGGATGACGGTTCGTTAAGCGGGCCAGTACAGATTCTGGTCGGAAACGAGTACTATTGTAACATAACCTATGAGAAGAAAGTACAATTGGACAGTAACCTGTTTCTGATCGACTCTGCCCTTGGTTGGATAATAAGTGGTAGAACAGAATCACAACTTAGTGACGAACCGTACGTAGTGACTTACACTCAGACTTGCATTGAAACGAAGCTTCATCAACCAGACCCACCTCTTTGTGATGCTGACATAAAGAGCCTTTGGGAACTAGAATGTATAGGTATCAGTGATTCCCCAAGAGCAACTAGAGAAGAAGAAGCGATCAAGTATTTCAACGATACTACAGTTAACCTAAATAATCGTTACACGGTAAGCTGGCCTTGGATAACTTATCCACCTGACTTACCTAACAATTTTGGAATGGCCTTTGGTCGCTTATCAAGCTTATTGAAGCGTATGGATCAAGACACGTTACTAGCGTATAGCGATACTTTTAAACAACAATTAGATAAAGGTATAATAGAAATAGTACCTACTTCAAGAATGTCAATGGGTAACCTCGTGCATTACTTACCTTTCCACGGAGTACATCATCGAGGGAAACCTATGAGGATAGTTTATGATGCTAGCTCTAAGAGTAGCAAGGATACGAAAAGTCTGAACGAATGTTTGTACAGAGGACCACTCATGTTAGAAGACCTCACTGGCTTACTTATAAAATTTAGAACCCATCAAATAGGTTTAACCTCAGATATTGAGAAAGCTTTTTTACAGATGGCGTTGCATGAAAAGGATCGTGATGTTACCAGATTCTTGTGGCTCAAAGATACCTCTAAACCGGTATCTCAGGACAACCTACTATACCTTAGATTTTGTAGAGTACCATTCGGCGTCATTTCTTCACCGTTTTTACTTAATGCAACTATCAAACACCACCTGTCCAAAGCGGAAGACCAACAAGTCAAACAGAAAGCGAATGACATATATGTAGATAACTTTGTATCGGGTTCCAACACTACGGATGAAGCGATGGAGCTCTACAGAAACCTAAAAGGGTCTTTTCAAGATATTTCAATGTCACTCAGGGATTGGAGTTCGAATTCTAAGGAATTCATGAAGAAGGTTTCTGATACATATAAAAAAGATAAAGTAAAGGTACTTGGGTTAGAATGGGACATCAAAAGGGATACTCTTCAGTTGAAGCCTAACTTGCAAGAGGAAGCGGTAACAAAAAGAGGAGTACTGAAGACTATCGCATCAATCTACGATCCATGTGGTTATGCTGCACCCTATACCCTAGCGTCTAAACTTTTTCTACAAAGACTTTGGAAGGCTGGAGTATCATGGGACTCACCGTTATCAAGCGAACTAACGGAAGAATGGAACATAATCCGACAGAATTTGAAAGCCATTGGAGAAGTGTCGGTGGACAGATGCTACATAAAGACACCAATGGAAAGGAACTACCAACTACACTGTTTCACAGATGCCTCTCTACAGGCTTATGCAGCATCAGTTTTTTTAGTTTGCGGTTCAAAGAGAAGTTTCATTATGGGAAAATCCCGTCTGGTACCGGTAAAAGACCAGGAGAGTCTCAAGATACCCCGTCTGGAACTTTTAGGAGTACTGATTGGCAGTAGGCTAATAAAGTTCGTTCTTAAGTTTCTTCAGCAGAAGATAGTAAGGCAAGTCTTGTGGACCGACAGCCAGATTGTTGTAGAATGGTGCAAATCTGATAAACTGTTGCCACCCTTCGTTGCCAGGCGGGTAGAAGAGATCAGAAAGAATAAAGATCTGGAGATCAGATACCTTTCAACAGACCTGAATCCAGCAGACGTAGGCACCAGACCCACCTGTTCGAGAGAGGACAGAGAGAAATGGCTGACTGGTCCACAATTTATAGTAGAAGATCCTAAGACGTGGCCAACTACATCTAGCAGTGGACCAACCAGTTCTCTCTTGATTGGGGAGGGTCTTGGAATCCAAGAAGAAGAACCGATGGAAACAGTTGATCCAGACATACCCGAAGTTAGTCCGATGGAAACGAGACATAGTGCAACCGCAAAAGAAGTAACCGCACAAGAAAATGATCAGACGCCAGATGATAAGTTTCTAAGGTTGAAAGAAATTCAAGCTGAATACTTTCCTCTAGAGGTAGAAGGAAAAGTAACTAGTTTAAGTTTGAATTTAGGCGTATTTAAAGACATAGATGACTTACTAAGATGTAAAGGTCGTATGAAACATGCAGACTGGTCATTTGATAAACGCTACCCTATACTTATACCGAAAAATTCAGACTTCACCAACGAAACTATAATGAAGATTCATCGAGAAAATATGCATGTTGGCGTGAGTCACACGTTAAGCAAGATAAGGGAAACTTACTGGATACCACAAGGAAGAAGCAAAGTTCAAAATATTTTGAGGAAATGTCCTGAATGTAAGAAACATGACGGAGGGCCATATAAACTACCGGAAACTCCTGCTTTACCGAAAGAGAGGGTTAATTATAGTTCTCCATTTACATACGTTGGCACAGACTACCTGGGACCACTTCTAGTTAACAATGGGAATGGCAGTTGCAAAAGGTGGATTAGCCTCTACACATGTTTAGCTGTAAGAGCCATTCATCTAGAAGTTGTAAAGGACCTAACGGCGGAAGAAGGTTTAATGGCCTTACGTAGAATGATCTCAACAAGAGGAGTACCTTCTTTGATAACGTCTGATAACGCGGCTCACTATAAGTTACTCTCAGAGATTCTTCAGATCCCATACTGCTTAGATAAGGAGATAAGATGGAAATTTATACCACAGTTAGCACCATGGCATGGAGGTTTCTACGAAAGATTGGTCGGTTTAGTTAAGAACTGTATGAAGAAAACTTTACAGAAACATCTATTGAACGACAGCCAGCTCGTTACAGCGGTAAAAGAAATTGAAGCAGTTCTGAACACAAGACCATTAACATACGTGGATTCAGAGCCTGATCATGTACTAAAACCATCAGACTTCCTTACCATGGGAAAGTGTATTACTATGGAAACGTCGAATAAGGATCCTACGTCACAAGGGACGGTGACTAAAGATAACCTAATTAAAGGTTGGAAGAAAGCACAGATAATTCTACGAGAGTTTAAAGAGATGTTTGAGAACAGGTACCTCCTAAATTTGAGAGAAAGATATTCCCACCACCCTAAAGAACCTAGGGTGACTTCAAAGTTAGAACCGAAGATAGGTCAAATCGTGCAGATTAAAGGTGACACGAGGAATAGGATCAACTGGAAAGTTGGGAAAATAGTATCTTTAAGGGAAAGCGCCGATGGATTATGTAGGGTTGCCACGGTACGAGTAGGAGATACCGAATACACAAGATCTATCACGCATCTCTACCCTTTAGAGATCGAAGAGGGAGAAGAACACTGTAAACAAACATCACCTTATAACGAAAGCGCAGAAGAACCTCTGCAGCTTCCTGACCTTCCACCTCCATCTTGCGGGAACGTTGACGTCCAAGACGTTGCTGAGTCTCCTTCTGAACAAATATTCACTCCAGTAACAGCTAGAGATGATCCAGAAGAAGAAGTTCTACCCTATGCCTCGCCAGTAGAGGAAAGGAGTTCCTTCAAACAAGTAGTAGAGTCTACATCTAGTAAGTTAAACGAGCCTAAGCCTAAGTCTATGTCCGAACCAGAACCACTCGCAGTCGTCGACCCCGAGTATTACGACCACACTGATCCCGAGCTACACCACTTGGAGGAAATTGCGCCAGAAGGACAAGAAGACGAATCAAGACCTAAAAGAGCCGCAGCTCTTCGGGCCCTTGAAAAGATTAAAGAATGGACCAGCAATCTAGTCGCTGTGCTTCTGCCTGAGGCGGGGAGTGTCGCGACAGACGCGAATTTATAACACCCAAGACGAATTTCCTTGCGGCAACACCTAACAGCGCCCTCTAGGTGGAATTGTGGTAAGTTAATCCGATGTGAAGGTTAAAGCAGTAAAAGACAATATGGCGCGTGTGAATAAGCAAGGCGCGCGAGTTCTCGAAAGTGATATAAAGTGAGGAAGTCTACAGCTGTCCAGAATCATCTAAAGCTAAGTATTTTATCTGCTTAGTGGCTCGCAGTGGTGGTATGGTTTCTCTATACGATTATCTCCTTATTTGTTTCGGCTTGCCACGGTCTCCGCCGTGGAAGCAATAAGTTTGTGTGAGTACAACTTGCTACGGTCTCCGCCGTGGAAGTTGTGTGGAGCCCATCTTAGGTAAGGCGGACTAGGTAATTTATAGATTATGTAGGAGAGGGGTGGCTTCGGCTGCTGACGTCTCCTTTATCAATATGTAAGAGTGACCACAACGGTGGCCGACTCTAGGAGTTCTGTGGCCTTGGCTGCTAGGTTCTCCTTTATCCTGTGCAGGAGTGCAGAGATGACTACGGTCGCTTGGTATTCCATTATCAGCACGTATTATGCATGTACTGAGCACACACTTTGCGAAGGGCGGCTACATTGGTAGCTGATATATCCTACATCCGGCCGGGTAAGATGTGGCTCGCTAGTAAAGATGTTATATTTATGTGTGGGGTTAATTGTTAGGAGAATACCATGTTCATAGAGCAATTTCACCCACAGATCTCGGTGCGATAATACAGCCGCCATAAATTAAGCGAAGCAGAGACTGAGGCTCCTCTGGCCCTGGAGTAGAGCAGAGGTCCAGAGAGAGCGAGGATGAAGAATCCTTCATAGTATATGAAGGTATGTATGCTAAGCATTCTATAACTTTTACACCCATAGTAACATTATATTTGTTGCCGCCTTTCCCCTTTTTACGGTCTCATTTATATACCGTAGGCGGCTAGGGGAGAGGCGGCCACATAGCGTGTATTTTTATTGAATTTGTATGCCAATAGGCACGACATAGTGATACTGAAATATGTATTTAACATCTTGTAACTTACCTATGTTGAACAAATAAATCTTTGAATCTTTGAATCTTTGACAGTATAGTTGGTCAAGCGAATCTTGTCAGTAGAAAAAGGCGCGAAATTTAAAGTTTCTATGGACCGATAACTCTTCGCGCCTACATTTTTTTAATTCGCCGCCTTTTCCTACTGACAAGATGTGCTTGACTAACTATATTTGGGTGGATTAATAGGCGTAACACACTACCGCACTGCACCGCGACCTTGGTGGGCCACACCCGTGAGTGAGAGCGAGAAAGAGATAAATCTTTATCGCTCTCACTTGTGGGTGCGGCGCCCCGTGACCTTGGTGCGGTGCGGTATTGTGTTAAGGCTATTAATCCACCCAACTATAGTTAGTACGGCACCTAATATTTTTTCGCATTTCTGTGTTGGTCCCATAGCGAAAGTTGTTTAACTGACTTACATATTTATTCACCTGGCAACATACGGCTAAAGGTTGCAAAAAAAACCCCTACCTTATAAAGAACAGTTCAAGGTTTCCAATGATGCGTGACTGTCATGATGCCTTCATTCAAGTTCGTGATTCTACTGATCGCCGTTTCGACTTCCGATGCCTCCGTATACGGCTTCAAAACATAATCAAAACCCAGCACCTCCAAGGAATGGTTAGATTCAAACTCTGTCGAAGTAAATGACTCAGTTCGCTTTCCACCCGTAGTTTTAGAATCACACCTACTCGTCTTTCTCACCCTTTTCGGCATTCTCGGACTTGGTGAAATGACACTTCGACGCTTAAATCTGCATACCCTTTCTATATCGCTAGGTTCTTTCGTTGTCTCGAAATATATTTGTTTACGCTTCCGTTTATTTTTAGCAATGTTCAGGAGCGCGTCGTACATGCTTTCGGGCTCTTCTTGCGTGTTTAAATCTATTGCCAATTGTTTTTTCAAAAGGGTTAGAAGATTAGGCTTTTTAGGCCTGCTTTCTTCTTTCAAGTATGCAGACTTATCAGTAAACGTGTATTTTTTTATGTTTTTCTTTCTTCGCTTCACGTTTTTATGTGGTGTTAATCGCGACTTATTGTTGTAATAATCCGCCAGCTCACGACTTTGATCGTACACGAAATCCTGGTCTTCGATTGTGTATTGCTTGGAATTATATTCTTGCAGTTTCTGCGCTACAGGATCGTCTATCTCAAATTTGATATCAGAAGATTTGCGACTGTGTACATCAGGATTTGTAGCTACCTCTTCGTCATAAACTGCCTCGATGAGGTCTTTGAAAAAGGTATAGATCTGATCGTCTTTACCCTCTGCAGTTTTTAATTTATCATCCTTTGGTTTACTGTCATAGTTGCAAATATATTGCTGTAATAAAGTAGTGTTATCTCTGTTTTCTTTGTTCGGGAAGATGGTGGACCAGTTAGTATCGAAAGATAAGTCTCGGGTTATTTTCGAAGACGTTGATGGCGTTTGTAGATCCTTTCGGGTCGTGATACTTTCCGCGTCTTTTGCGTGATTCTGTTTATTGGATCTGAACTTGTTCATGTTTTTATTCTCTTCCACAATATTCCTTGGTTTATTCTCATGTTTTGACTGTTTTGATGTTCTGGAGCTCTGATTTGGAAGCTTTTCAGGAAGGGTCCTCTTTTTACGTTTTATGAATCGGACCGCGGGGTCTGCAGTGCCCAGGAGGCGAGTGTAGGTCGAAATGTTGGATTCCTTCGGGGCAGATGTTAGCAATTTGGGTGCTTGTGGCCTAGGTATTGGCTGTGCTTTCGATTTATGCCTTTTGTTATCTGAAAATAGTTAGTTTTGTACTACCTACGAGTATGTATCTATAATCTATGTAACCTATACTTTTATATGTTCATTGACGTCAGTCTGCATAATTCCGACCTGTTAGGTACCTACTTGTCTATGCAGAAGATGAACGCAATAGGTACCTACAAGAGCCCTAAACTTAAACCTGTCTTATAGGGATCAGGGAATAAACATAGAACATGCGGCCGCCCCCAATTCTGGGGTCTAGCCATAGTAATATCCCTTTGATTCAAAATATTTACCTTCAGCGGGCAATTTAGAGTTCACCCACTTCTCAACGTATACTCCACGCCTTTTAATATTTCCCATCTTGTGCCCCACGTCGCCGGTACTCAAGTTAGTTTTCCTGGTGGTACTAGGGATGGCTCTGTTCGAAGACTTAGATCTCAACAACGCCCCTCCAAATAATACTTCCATAGTTTCGATGAATCATTACGGCGAAATTGTATATTTTTTAATTACTTTTTTTACTCACATTTTGATTTTTTTGTTATTTATGTCAATGACCATGACACTTGAGTGTCAATATTTAAGATAGGTACCTATTGGATTTTTTTAATAAAATGGTTTGTAATTTTAAACTAAGCGTATTTTTTATGAGGAAAAAGGTAGATACCTAAATCTTCTACACGTAGATCAAAGAGTAGTATATTATATGACGTAGATATAGGTCTATATTAGGTACCAATGAGGGCTCTCGTTTTTTTGCTCACCAGTTGGCGCCTCTGTTGATGGTGGTCCAAAAGACTATAGAACATCTGTCAGTCATTGAAGTGACAAGTGACATTTGACATTTCGAACTATGGAAAAGACCACCATCTACACTAGCGCCCCTAGCGGCGAATTCATACGCGTTAGCCCTCATTAGGTACTATCACATTTTATCGGATAACTTTTTTGACCCTCTCCTTTGATCGATCACAATTTTGATCACAATGTTCCGCTGAAAAAAGTTAAAAATGCCTAACGCATTTTTAAAATAATACCATAATCTAGATGGGTCAAATCCAAACGTCAAAAAGACAAACAATGAACATTTCAAGCGAAAACCTGGCATTTATCAAAATTACAGTGAACAATTGCTAAAATATGAATACGCAAAAAAATCAAAGAAAAATCCAACTAGGATACAAAGATCGCGGAGACATGATGCGTAGAAACAAAGAGCTTCACTCGTCCGGTCCTCGCGATCGTGGCGACGTCAAGAAATGCCTCAAGAAAGTATCTAAACAGCTATTTAAAACAGCGAAAGCAGAAAGTGTGAAAACTGATCTCGTGTCTCGTTCGACGAACACATTCGCCGAGTCTCTTCCTTTCAGCTTTGAGAATCAAACAAGCGCAGATGTGAACGTGAAAAAATCTTTGGATTTTCGCAAGAGAATTAAGGACAGATACACATTTAAGCGGCATGAGGTGTTGAGGAACGAAGATATTAGTCAATTCAGTGGTGAGTTTACATGTAGGCTACTTAGTATAGAAGTAGGGGGATGGTAAAGTGCACTCGATCCCATGGCGCCCCCACAAACGGCAGAGAGGATACGAAATGCCGGAGTGGGTTTAGTGGGTGTGGGGCCAGGTTCTCCCTCCCCTCTCGCCAGTTGAGAGGGGACAGGAGCGGCGAGTCCCGCACACCCCCCCATCAATCTTCATCAATCATCATCTTCTCGCGGCCGGGGGGACGGTGCGTAACAGCATTCGCCCACTCCGTTAACAAAAAAAAAGGGGCAGGCGTGGCTCACTCGTCGCGTCGCGTTACTACAAGTACATGCGGCCCACACCAATTTTGGTGTCTAGCCATAGTAGGTTGTCGCGCACCGCTACGGAACGGACGCCTCTTCGCGCTTGCGCCACCTAGCAGTCATATCTGTCGTAATAGACGCGTTATGTTAGAGAGTGAATCTTCTGTACCTAGCACTACTATTTATTCTGTGGTAGGGGTCTACCTACTTCCCAGTCCCGAAAAGCAGCCCGAAAATATTAGTTTTTAGTACTGTATTTAGCCGTATAAGGCAAAAAAATAACTATTTTTTAGCCACCCTGTATAGTGTTGTGCTCATTATAATGAGGTATACCTGAAGTCGGCAGATCACTCCACATATTCCTAGCTAATGTACTAGAAGAAACCCTTATCTATTTTCAACTCCCTCAGAGAACTCACTAAGATATAGATGGTGCTTTTCCTACTTTAATTTCCGTACCTACAATTACTTACATTTTGTGCCTGCGGCAGTGGTCGGTCGGGTAATTTTACGTCTTAGGTTGCAAGGAAATGTCAGTAGCGCCATCTAGGTAAAACTATTATAGTTCCAGTTTAGTTGGGAGGAGATCCCTCATAGGTATACCTATGAGGGAGCAAGCCTTTGTACTTTAAATTATACATATCTTCTGAAACCTGTCCTGTCGGTGTTTCATACAAGTGTTTATTACTTACTATAATAAGCTTGACGAGGCAGGCGACGTAGTGTTTTTCTTATTTGGTGTTTTTTTACAGATCCGCTAAAGCATAATTTTGAGTATGACGAAAAACAAAAATCAATACATTTTCGAGATGCCAAAAAATCGGATAGAGCTTCAATACACAGAGCCGTCAGCGCTATGAAATTTAAACGCTCGTCTAAGCCCGACGATTTGGTGGAGCACAAAAAGTCACCAGAAACAGACAAAATTATCACTAGAAAAGCCAAGCCGGTGATAAAAACCATTACGTCGAAAATGGACGCGCGCGTATACAAAGCGGTAAACTTCGTCGAGCAGAACGCTCGAAAACAGCTGCACATAAAAATACCTAGAGACCCTAAACCAAACTCAAAAACACCAATTATTGCTGTAAAACGTAGTAAAACAAGCACAAAGCGGCTGCGTAAAAGAACAGTGCCTTCGCCGTCTTTCAAAAGTGCGGATTCAATGCCTACTGAGATAGCGAAATGGGTACCGGAGTCCGTCGACCAACATACGAGGCCGTATTACGACGCTTGGGTGAGTAAAACCGCCACGGCCTCCACGAAGTTGTTAAAGGAAGCTAGTCTTGAAAAATCCAAACTGCTTCAGAGGTTAGAGTTGAGGATGAAGAGATCACCCGAGCTTATGTTTCAAAAGTTTGCCGAAGAACAGTATGCGGGGAGGATACGGGTTAGGAGGCGCGGGGAAAAGTGATGTTCTGTCATGTGCTGTTTTTAATTTATTTAGAAACAAACAGTCTTATAAAACATGTAGGTGAATAAGCTGACAGCTAGAATTTATTACAATGTAGACCTATAGTTTCCTGTATGTAAATTATTAATAAAACTTAATACTATGAAATGCTATCTGAGACAACAGTGAAATTAACAAATAATGAGATAACTTAACCTAGCTTTAATACTAATTTAATAGAGAATAAACTTTCTTCTTAAATAACCCTAACGAACTGCCAAATATATCCGCGTTCATACACTTTTCATTATACAACCTGCATGCGCGTTTAATATATGATTGCTGTGCATATTTAGTGCGACATGTCCCAACACTGAACAGCATTTTGCTCCGACAACCACGTTCTGTTCTACGAGGCACTCGAAAACCTATATAAATAAAATCCTGTTTTGTAAATAAGAGACGTTTTTGTCATTTAGTATTTTTATTTATCAAGTATAGTCACAAGTAATTTACTAAATATACTTCTAAGTATACATTACAATAAGACGTTGGAGTCACGAAACTTTTCCCAGGTAGCATTTATACGTCATTATGACGTCAGAGACATCATTGTGACTTTATAATGACGTCATTATGACGTCGTGGACGTCACTTTGCTACCTGGGTTCCATTCTGATAGTTTTATACAGTTACGTTTTGCAGTTTGTTGCGAAAATTTTCCAATAACTTAAAAAGTTCTTAGAAACTTCTTAGGAAACAAAGGAAGATCGTTTTTGAAATGGAAAATATCAATTCCTATACAAAAATATGAGAAATTTTCGAAGATTTTTTTAATGAACATTTCGTAATTTTGGAAACTTTCCCACGGCACTTCGGTAGTTACATTGAACCACATATTTTACCTTCTGTTACCAATCGATCGAGCATCATATCCAACGGATCTTTACAGAACAACACTGTTAGGAATTTATGTTCAAATGTCAATCTTACTCATAGAATACCAAAGAGAATTAAGTAGACAGAGTGCTCACTTCATACATCGGCTTTGTTACCAAAAAGAATATTATTTTCATAGTCTACATCTAGCGGCAAGTAGCGGAACTCTAAGTACTGCTCCGTTCTGACCAAAGATAGATATAACTCCGTCTCCGTAATAGATGGATACAGTCTAAGGAAAAAAACGTGCTTCGAAAATCAAGAAAATTTGATTCTCGTTCAGAGGGCGCTACTAGTTTTGGCCTAAAGTCGTATAGATGGCGTTGACGGTTTTGTTTGTTATTTAACAATTTTAACGCATATCAGTGAAAGAACATGGGTCAAAATCATAAAAATAATTAATGCAAATAAAAAAAATCATTTATCCATATCTAAATACATTCTATCGTATTTTTATAAATCTTCATTTTTAGTTTTAAAGTGTGTCGACAGATGGCAGTGAATTTACTGGGGTTACAAAATTTACTATGACAGTACCGCTCTAGTATAAGTTACTCTATGGTTCTGATTACTCCGGTTATAATATTAGCTAAAAATCGTTGAGCATTAGACTTTCCGTTTGCCGCGACATCTAGTGTCGAGTAGCAGTACTGATAGTTCCGCTACTTGACGCTAGATGTAGACTACGAAAATAATAAGCTTTTTGGTAACGACACCGATGTATGTAGTGAGCAATCTATGTCTTCTCAATTCTCTTTGTAGAATACAGAACCCATGTTTGAAGCAGGGATCGTCACCGGTAACTAAAATCTAAATATCGCCCTGCTTTCTGAATATTTATTTGATTTTTGTGGCTTTCCATACAGAAGCCTCCTTCCTTATGCTTTAAGTGCAATACGGACGTCCATCTGTTATTCCAATAGAAATTGTGATAAAAAGGTCCCTCCCTATTACAGATGAAGCATAAGCAGGGACCGGACAACCCTTTCCGCGATAAAACCCTTTCAATGGGCGACACTTAAACACGGCTAACACATTGAAAGGCTTTCCCTTTTGAACTGCAAGCCCATTCATACCCTTACCTTTGACCACCCTTTGACCGGAGTTATATCTATCTTTGCATTGACTTACCCTTACCGAAAAGCTAACCAATAATAAGGCTAGCTCTTAATAAGGGTTACCCTTATCTTTAAGCGCTTTTTATACAGGTTTCCCTTTGCGTGAAAGAGACAGGATTAGTATATATCTACGGTAGTGTATGAAAAGGAAAGAAAATATATTGCCTAGTCAAAGAACGCCGCCGACGATCGCTCGGATTCGAAGTAATGTGTGCTTTATGAACAAGGTAGACGACTTAAATTAGCACGCTTATATGCTATAAGGGAAGCCCTTTATAAGGCTAACCCTTATAAGCAATATGCAAGGTGTTGGTGAGCGGATGATAAGGGTTTTGTAAGGGTATTTGGGCTACCGATTACTCAAATGTGGTAGCTTTATATAAGGGTTTTTAAAAGCAAATCAAAGGGTTTCGTCTGGCAAAGGGTATGGTGAGTTAAGCTTTATGCAATACCCTTATAAAACCCCGATAAGGGATAGCGGGCCGGTCCCTGAGCATAAGCATTCTCTGATGGAAAGTCACATTCTAAAGTAGTATTTAAGTAAGGACAATGAATTATTATAATATAAATAAAATGCAATAATAATTACCGGTTTTGTATGAAAACAACACTATATTAATGAAAAAGAAAACAATGAAAATGAAAATCTTTATTTCAGGCAATTAGAGGCTCATAAACAGATACCTTAAAACTAGCATACTTACATATTATAAATAGTAGATTGTTGACCCAGGGATGAAAGGCACTCATTTCTGCCGAGGTATTTTGGCGCTCGAACGCAGTGAGAGCGTCAATAGTCCGAGGCAAAAATGATGCCTTTCACCCGAGTTAAATACTCTACTTTTCATTTCGAATAAGAGGAAAGTAAAGTGCACGTGTTTTTTCAAAAACATGAAGATTTTTATAGTATTTTTTGAGGGTACTTTCAATTAACAATTCAGGCAAAAGTATCGTTAATGGAAATAAATTGTATAACAAATCCATTTAAACATTCGTGAAAAATTAAAAAAAAAATCGTACTTCGAACGTAAAATGCTCTAGTGCAGACACATATCATTTTCTGCACACCTTTTAGAACAACAATGACCCTCTTTCAGAGCATGAGAAATGAAAAATATATTTTCAAACTAAACACACAAATCACATTATGGTTGCGATGCATTAAGCAACCTCGCAGTGTCAGGTAGTGTTAATATGTAATATTATAATTGTGTAATAAATAAATGTCACCTATTTAATCTTCCTCGACTAGAGGTTGTAAGATGCATAGGACTGAGCAAACATAATAACAGTAGAATCGCACATAAAAGAACGGTGTAGTTATCATTCTTAAGTAAAAAAAAACTTGCTGTTTTTGCTTAGCTTTAGATCGAAGCACTGGCATAGTGTGATAGTGCATCTCTGGATCATAGTGTATAACTTAGACCTACCTTCACTAACCATCAGGTACTTGAGGTCAACCCTAACAATCATATCAAATTGTCAATGTGTAAGAAACCACCATACATAAGGATAAAGATAGCTCTCTCAGTGGCGGCAGCATCCATAGAAGTACATTACCACTTGTGTGAAACACACCTAAGTAAGTGTCCAGTGGTGTAGAACCTACTTTATAGTTTGAATCGCCTCCTGCGTGTGGCAACACTGCTGTCTCTTCCTAGCCGCCATTCTTAGCGCTCACATCAAAATGTAAGAAATTTTCAATATAAATAATAAATGCAGTAAAAAAGTGAAGTTAAAGTTTTTATCTCATCCATATCAAGTCTCTCCATCCTCCAACATTTGCACCACTAACTTTTTAATAGGGATAAAATCACTGTAGTTCGTTCGCGTTATGAATGCAGTGAAATCGCGATTGTCCGCCGGCCTAGCGATGCTCGTAACAAATCAAATCGCTCCCAACTAGAAAGCATGCCATCAACTGGTCACTGTAAACTTGTAATTCTAATTAGGAACGATTTTTTTTTATGACGAATATGCAGGCGTTTGACCACGATCCCACCTGATGGTAAGTGATGATGTGGTCTACGGTGGAGCACGCTTACCTATGAGATACCTATTAACTCTTGCCTTGAAGAGCTCCAAATTGTACTCATGCGGAAACACAGACTCGGGCAGGGCGTTCCACTCCTTGGCAGTTCGCATAAGAAATGTGGAAGCAAAACGCTTCGTGCGTATTTTTGGAATTCTTACCATGAAGCGATGCCGGAGTGCCGTTTGTCGTGTGGTCCGATGGTAAAAATGGGACGGAGGAATAAGGTTGTGCAGTTCCTCGGCACACTCTCCGAAATGTACGATTTGATTGGTTACGGGCGTAGCTACGCCGGCGGGCAATGATGATTCTATTGCAAATTGAAACGGAACACTTACGTATTTTAAATCGATGATTATTCGACATGTTTCGCTTCATAATGAGAAGCTTCAACGGGAGCACGCGTTGGCGGACCGACGTACTACGTTTAAATATATAAAAGCCAGATTACGTTAGCAGTTGGAAAAATGCATGATAGCTAAGTATCTATCATGGGAAAATAACATTTCTCATAAGAATATCTACATCACCATTGAAGAAATAAGCTAAAAAATCTCATGGACGTAATGAAAATAACTTCTCAACAATGTTCCGTCCGTAGCAATAAGGGGAAAAAACTTAGATAAATTAATGATGCAAGTATTACGTACTGTACGCACAGGACCCGCGAACGCTCGAAAAATGGACAGCGAACATTGTCCGTAAGCATGGACGCTTGCAACATTAAATAAGAATACTGTTTAGTATCCCACCTAAATGTTATATTAACTCATTAGAAGTAGCGCGGCTACTGGCCGGTGCCACAAGAGGTCTGGAAAATATTTATCAGTACGGTTTTTACTCACTATTATTTTTAGTCGCTTTTGGCGACATGTTTCGGATTCTTTGGGAATCCATCCTCAGGCACGAGTGTCCGCGGCGGTTGTACGTCGTGCACTGCCCGCGCCGCCCGCCTCGTCGCTCGTTGCGCACGCGCTGATGGGGCGGGGGCGGGGGGCGCGGGGCAGTCCGCAGATGGAGTCATGTCGCCAAAAGCGACTAAAAATAATAGTGAGTAAAAACCGTACTGATAAATATTTTGAAATATGTCTCACGATAGTTTAAGTGCGATTAGGTCTGGAAAAACCAAATAACTGACAACTTCAGTGTCATTATAAACGTGAATAAACCAGCACGAATACAAAATAGAATTCAGTGAAAAAACCCTATTTAAAATGCTCCAAATAAAGAAAGGATACCAGAAAGCAGCCACCAGCAGAGGCCTCTGCCAGCAGCAGACCGGAACCATACCGGTAAGCCAAGCTAGGTTCTTCTGAATATAGTACAATCACCAAAGTCCACTGGCTTTACGCCACAAATACTAACTCGCTATGTTGACACGTCAACGGAAAAATTCAAGATCCTTTCAACTAACTGGGAACCTTTGACAAAAACACTGTACTCTTCTCAACGAAAATCTTCCCGAAACCATTGGGGAAAAATGTACAGTCAGCGTGGTCTAACGTTATGATTATAACGAGACCGGACTCTTGAGGCCCTACAGCCAACATCGAAAAATCAAAAATCGTTATTTGCCTCTATCGCTTTTGAAAGTTTAAGAGGCAGAAAAAGTTCTTCGTTTTATTGAAAGGACGAAATCATTGTAGACTGAAAGTGCTTCTTTATCAGCACCAACTGATTTAAAAATGAATAATGTAATAAATTACGGAATAGAGAATAGCTGCCACAGAGGCAGTCTTCCGTTTGAAGACTTCACCAAGACTTCACCTGAACGTTTATTGAACGTAATCCAAGAAGAACCACAGAAAATACATCACGTATTTTCATCGCGGACTATCCGGAGTAGAAAAGTCAAAATCCGAACAAGGAATAGTCAGATACCAAATTAACATCCCTATCAAGCCTTCCTCAAAAATCGAGTGATTTTTGACTATCTAAATCCCAAGGCCATCTCAGGCGAACTCCATCAAGCGATGAAGGCTACGGGAGATCGGAACCGATCGCAGGGACTGCAAAACCCAAGTGGTCATGATCCTCAGTAATGAGGGACCGACAAAGATCTGAATCTTTCTTCTGAAGTATCAAAGAGGTCAGGGGGAAAGAATTATTTTAGCCCGACTTATTGCCTGAACAGATGAATGATCAGACAGGAAAAAACCTAACAGTCTAAAGACTGTAATTAACGCAATATTCGGTCACGTTACGCGCAGGGAAAACGACCCACCCACAGATGGCGCCCCACAATGCGATGGACCGACCAAGTGAAGATTCTCACCAGGTCACCCTTAAAGTTGTGCGTGTGTAAAACACGAAGTAGGGAAAAATGACGGAAAATAGTAAAAAAGGCCACGGAACGACCTCAATCACCACGAATACTCTGACAAGAGTATACGACTAAGAAGAAGAATATTTGTAAAGTTTCGCCAGTCTTTTAAGAGCGATTGGAGCGACCTCTGTACGAACACGTACTTCGCCAGGATAACGGAAATGCTTGCCCAGCTACGTCGCCACCAAACTGGACGTTTGACACACGTCCAGGGAAAATACGAACGAAATGTCGAACGTATATACACGACCTTATTGCCCACATATTAACTCATTCAGCGCTAATCACGACACGTTGGCGTTTTGCCCCTACGAAGCATTTTCGCTACATACCGGGAGACCCATGGTATCGGCTACGACCGTATTGATATTTTCAGACGTAACAAATAAAAACAAATGCGGGAACCATTTCTCAGGCTTGAAAACGCCTATAATTCTTTAGTGGTCGTCAATATTGCCAGCCACGGAGTAATATTAACAAGTATTTCATATTTCATTAATAATGAATCATTATTTGTTACCTGATGGAGTGAAGGTAAGATCGAAGATGCACTATTACTTTAAAAAGTTACAAAAATGGACTTGACATTTATAAACTGAAATAGATATCATACACTAAAGAAAAATTGACCAAGTCCACCGGTGGCCGAGGCGGGAATCGAACCCGCGTCTTTAGCTTACGCGGCTAACGTCCTGACCACTAGACCACTCGGCCACGGCGGTACCCGTCTCAAAACTTCGCTCACTTCACTTTTTAACTGTGTGAAGCAGGGATGTTGCGGATGCAGACTTTTTCACATCGGATCGGATCGGAAAGGCTCACATCCGCGGATGCGGATGTCGAGATTAGGCACATAAAAAACGTAAAATATTACACTTTAGTAATTTTTATTTAAAAAAAAAAGAAACCTAGTATTTGAACAAAAATATCTATATTCTTGTGCGATTCCCTATATAGGTGCCTCACTATCGCATTACTATACTACAGTACAAATAAAACAAACTTTTCACTTCTTGTCGCTGTCCGTCATAGGCTAAAGTGCTCGATCGTCGAATCACAAAAACGAAACGAGATTCCTATTGGCTAATAACGAAATTACCTAGCACTTACGCCGCCGCTAAGACGCTCCTGTACCTGTTCCACATCCGCATCCGCATTAAGCTCCGCATCGATTTTATGCGGATGCGGATGTTGAAAATAATGCGGAAGTTCCGCGGTTGTAAATGCGGATGCGAATATTCGCAACATCCCTGGTGTGAAGGCACGGTTTCATTGTGCGTGGTCCGACACGCACTCGGCAGGTTTTTACATTTATCGCTTATTTGGGTGGATCAACTCTTTTTGTTTTTTTAAATCATCATCATCATATACTTAAGAGTAAGTCTCTTGTCGGTGGAGCAATTTCCATGTTTCGCGGTCCTCTGCCTTCTCTTTGACAGCCTGATACATTCATTAACACATTCATTTCCACCCAGCCACACAAGACATCCGCGCCAGGCCACAACAATTTAGCCATATATATGTACACGGTGTTTCATGACCCACTGAAAACATAAAAACGGTTTGTTCAGAATCGATAGGAGAATCGATTGCGCTATATTTTAATGGGGGTATTTTTTTTATTTTTTTACATGCTCAGTCTACAAGTTTGTAATGTAACAATATCAATAACTAGCATTTGACACGTTAATTGTCAATGAGCAACACCCTTGACTGGCCATAAACCTTATCTCGTTGCAGTAAGGTATGCAAATGGTCAGTTATCAGTGTTTACGATGGTAACTAGCAATTGTTTGATGTCACTTAAACGACGAAATATCTTGAAATAAAACTATGAAAACGGATTATATCGCGTATATTGAATTTATAATCCCCGACGTTTCGAACCCTTTACAGCGTTCGTGGTCAACGGGTGACTGAGGAAAAATTACAAAGTGCAAAAATACCCACATACTAAAATAATGAACAATCATAATCCGTTTTCATAGTTTTATTTCATGAGTAACTATCGCGGTAACCGAAGACAATATGACGAAATATCTTGTTTACCAGTCGAATATATAGAATTGTTAAGAAAACTAAACAACGAATATTTTTAAAAATATTTATCGGATTAAAGAATAAATACTCAAGATGTGTTTAAAATAAATAAAAACTGTTGGGGCGTCTCAGGTTTTCAGTGGCTCAAGTAACACCGTGTATGATTAATACAACGATCCCGACTATCGGGTCGTACGGCCTGGGAACGAAACCACAGAATACCCGACAGTCGGGTTTTCGGAATTGAATGTGTTAAGAGATGCCCATGGGTAAATAACCATGGCAACGCGCTGGCACAATATTACAGGGTTCTATGTTTCACTTATCGAACTGAAATATGAACTTTATCATAGTGACATTAAGTCGAATTTCAACTATCTTGAAAATGTAACATAGAACCCTGTTATATTTGGACAGCGAACGAGCGACACCAATAAGTTGATTCACCCGTTTGATATTTTACTATAATCTACATATTATGCTTATTGCGAGACTAAAATGTGCCGTTCTCAATCAAACGGTCACTTATTGTCGGTTGTAAATAAGGCGCTATTTCCATATAGCTTCAATTGAAAATCAACTTTATTAACAAGCGACAATGTGGTACCTTTTGGTTGAAAATGTCACAAATGATTACGAAGTAATAATAGATAACTTATAATAAATAACATGCTTATTAAGCTTAGAATAAATTTTAAAGTGGAAAAATTACTGCCTTGGATGAGATTTGAACTCACGGCCTCTGGATCGATACTCCAGCGCTCTGCCAACTGAGCCACCGAGACCTCATCCATAGCAAATCTTCCCTCTATATGGGTCTAGGGGACCCTAAATCTTTAAGGACCCTCTTTTAAATTTATTCTAAGCTTAATAACATTGTTCGCAGACGTTTCTGCTTGTAAAAAACTAACATACTTATTGCTTATGTCAACTTATAAATACAAATGTCAAAGTATGAGATAAATCAAATCTAGGTATAAATAGGAAAAAAAAGGTATATGTTATTAACATATTATACAAATTTTACTGTGAGTAGTAATTTTAATGAAAAATAAAAGAAAAATACAAGCAAAAATGGTTTGATCTATTCGCAATTTTTGATAAAACTGTCAACTTATCCGTAAATTAAATTTAACGATGATTTCATACAAATATTTGTATGAAATCATCAGGTTTTCAATGTTTCTAGACAACAAAATAATATCAGGTTTTCAATATTTCTTATAATACCACTGAACAGGAATCGTTAAATTTAATTTACGGATAATTTGACAGTTTTATGAAAATTGCGAATAGATCAAACAATTTTTGCTTGTATTTTTCTTTTATTTTTCATTAAAATTACTACTTTCAGTTTGGGTTCAGTTGCATTTTAAGTGGGGTTCCTTAACCACGTTTGTTATATATTTCCTGTTGTGTTATATATATATATATATATATATACAATATCGGTTGCACATTGTTTTTTCAACCTACCCACAGAATGCACAAGATTGCCTGTCAACGATCAAAACAACAACAACAACAATACAACACAATGTTCTCTTAAGCGGGATTTACATTACGAAATTAGTGGTGTGAAATTGATTTCTAGACAGTAGTTTTACCAACAGTTTCACGTGTAATTAATTTTCGTAATGCATGCATTAATTTCATGAGAGCAAATCAATTTCGTGCCCTGCGCGATTTTTTGGTGAAATTCGTGTCATGCAACTAATTTTTCTCAATAATGCGTCCAAAGTCGACGTTGCCGGTTAAAAAGTAGGTCGCGAAGTGCGTAGTTTATGGTGAGTAAAAAAATTAAAAAGTTAAAAACATTGCAGTCTCGATTTCGGGACTGCAATGTTGCATACAAATTCCATTATTTGTCGAGTTCCAAAGTTTTTATAAGTTAAAGTGGCCATATCAAATGAAGGCATGGGTCCATTAAACAGCCAAACAGATGATCAGTACTTATTATTATAATGTTGGTACCGCGACTATTTAGGTGTCTCAAATAGGTTGGCGTATTTTCAGCAGAAAAATACACTTCCATTTTTAATTAAAAAACAAAACGGCGGCAAAGCAAGTCTTTTTACTTTTTTCTGTGAAAATATATACATAAGAATAAAAATCTTCTGTAAAATATTTCTATTATATTTGCATTTATTGCGCCATTTTTGAGAAAAGCACTATATATGACTCGGCTGGAAGGCTACTTGCTGGCTTCGGATTCAATTAAACGGACTCCCAAGGTCGTCCGTTTAAAACGAATCCTGAGCCAGTAAGTAGCTACTTCCGAGCCTCGACAATAATGTACTATTGTAGTGTAAATGCGACGTGAAAAACTAGTGTCGCGTAACTGCGCCGTGTGGACGTAGAACTTCGATGCCGATGGAGCCATGGTCACTGCGATACTGTGAATTTCACGACACTAATTATTCCACGAAATTACTTATATATCAAAACCGGTTTCGTGAAACTGATTTCAACATGCACGACACTGATTTCGTAATGTAAATCCCGCTTTAGGCTAGGCTGATGTCGTGTAGTCACTACTGCAGGGCTCGGAACCGGTTTTTTTTTTAAATTTCGAAATAGCCCAATATTTTAAATAATTTTATGCTCTTTAAGTAGGACCGAATCATGTATTTAGGTAACAACTTCGTATTATGAGATTGTCTAATTAAAAATGAAATAATAAACAACTGTCCGCGCGCGAATTCCGTGCACGGCTGAGGTATGTTAGGAATGTTGGGCGTCATGACAGAGTGGTGTCATTTTGTACGTACGGGCGCGGCGCACACCCCCCCATTTCCCCGACCACCGAATGCACGGAATTGGCGCGCGGACAGTAAAGAACGTAATAAAACCGGTATTTTTGGATGAAGAAAAAACCGGTACCGGGCCTTAGTGTAAGTGTATGATTATTGTATGGCCCTGATGAGGTCCGGCGCGGTGACGAGGTACTCGGCGAGGTCCTGGTGGGCGACGCTGGTGACGGTGAGGAGGCCGACGTCGCCGTCCGCGCTCATCCCCAGGTGGCTCCGGGCACGCGACAGCTGCTCCGGCGTTGGATTCTCCGGGAAGCCTGTACAGGAAAATTATTGATAAAAAGCCTGCTCGATTCATATTTCCATGTTCATGACGTTGAAAAATTTCCAAATTTGCGAAATTACACCATTGAAAAATTTCGGAATATTCTCATATTAAAATAATAATGAATATAAATAATTTATGATTTATTTTTGTATGGATATCGAAAAATGTTTCCGAAATAGTACATTATTGTCGAGGCTCGGAAGTAGCTACTTACTGGCTCAGGATTAGTTTTAAACGGACGACCTTGGGAGTCCGTTTAATTGAATCCGAAGCCAGCAAGTAGCCTTCCAGCCGAGTCATATATAGTGCTTTTCTCAAAAATGGCGCAATAAATACAAATATAATAGAAATATTTTACAGAAGCAACGTTCTTATGTATATATTTTCACAGAAAAAACTAATAAGATTTGCTTTACCGCCGTTTTTTTTTTTAATTAAAAATAGAAGTGTATTTTTCTGCTGAAAATACGCCAATCTATTTGAGACACCTAAATAGTCGCGGTACCAACATTATAATAATAAGTACTGATCATCTGTTTGGCTGTTTAATGGACCTATGCCCTCATTTGATATGGCCACTTCAACTTTTAAAAAGTTTGGAACTCGACAAATAATGGAATTTGTATGCAAAATTGCAGTCTCGAAAACGAGACTGCAATGTTTTTAACTTTTTAATTTTTTGACTGACCATAAACAACGCACTTCGCGACCTACTTTTTAACCGGCAACGTCGACTTTGCCGTCCATTTTTGAGAAAAGAAAGTTTCCACCTTTTTTTACAGACTTTTCGCAACTTGCACGACTTGCGCATCCGTACGTGTGCGAGTTCACAAATTCATTCTCTGGCGAAAGCAGCATTCGTTGCACCGGCACACCGACGACGGTAGCAGCATGGTTGCAATTTTATCACCTGTCAGCCTGTCACTCAATAAAATTGTCCTCGATGTCATAATACTTCTCACCAAATACCATGTATAGCTTGTCAAGGGACTGTCTTATTTCAAACAGAGAATCATACTATCTTTTCACGTCACCTATTCGAAAAGGGAACTTTTCTTCCCTGCTAGGAGGGATCAAAGTGGCACTTTTCTGTTCAAGGACATTTTGTTGCCAGTATGAAATATTGACACAAAGACATATGAAATTAGTATGCATATAATCGATTACAATTTATTTATAATCGATTACGTGCATACAATTTTTCTAACTTAAATAATATTTTGTTGTAATTGTAAACAATAAATGTACTTTGCGTATTTTAAATTAATTAATAGCATATTTGAATTAAGTAAATTAATTAATTAGCGTAATCTTTACAAAGAAACGTAAAAAAAGTTGTTTAATAATTTAATTTTTATTTTGACATTTTAGGTCTCCTTAAACGCAGCCATACTTGTTTATGCAATTTAAAAAGTTTTGTACAAATATTTCACAAAGCATAATTATGCGGTTCTGTATTGTGTATAAATTTATAAATACTTAGTTTAAATCAATAACTTTATAATAACAAATAAGTGATATCAGTCTTCATAGTGTTCTTCCGAAGATTTGGTTCAAAGGGGTAAGAGCTAATTTGTTACCAGAAAAATCTACAAAAATAATGTACTTGATTTTCATTGTATCATTTTAGGTGTTTGCTGCTGTCTTTGAAAAGATATTAGGTACATAATTATGAGCTGTAGGTATTTTATGTCAGTACAGTCACGTCTGAAAATATCGATACGGACAAAGTGCCAGAAGTATGTACCTACCTATACTAAGGTCGTGTATACATATTTTTAGCACTTTGTCCGTATCGATCTTATGTATGTAATTTCCTCATAGGTGACGTAAAAAGCAGTATGTGTCACATGGTAGCAAAATTATTTTGCACCTTGGGCGTTAACACTTGAATCCCTCACTACGCTCAGGATTCTATTGTAGAATCCTTCGCTTCGTTTAGGATTCAATTGTACGCCCTCGCCGTAAATATGTCATTTTGCTCCCTTGTGACACAATCTACTATTGTCTTACACTAGTACTAGCACCCAAAAGAAAAGAATGAGTATAGTTTTCTTCGTTCCTATTTACTGCCAAGATTTACTTGACCCACTATACCTCCTGCTACTCGTAAGTCCAAGCGATCCACAAGGACAAAACACAAAGATCATCACTCGACCCCATTATTCTAGGAAAAATGTTAACAGCGCGATGTAGGATCTCCGCCGGGCGGGTACGGCGCCATCTAGCGTACAATCGGTGCACTAACCTTTGATGACCAAGGAGCAGACGGCGGCGGGTATCCCTCTTGCGAGCTCGGGCATCATCTTGCGCAGCTCGGCGACGGGCAGCGTGCGCACGTGCCCGTAGTCGTAGAACAGGATCTGCGCTTCGGCGCCGCCCGGCCCGCCCTCCTGTTGCATCATCACGGCGCGGAGCCATCGCTTCCCTGTAACACGATATGACCAAAGATATTATATCTAACTCCGTAATAGATGGATACAGTCTAAGGAAAAAACGTGCCTCGAAAATCAAAAAAAATTGATTCTCGTTCAGAGGGCGCTACTAGCTTTGGCCTTCTGTCGTATAGATGGCGTTGACGGTTTCGTTTGTTATTTAAAAATTTCAACGCATATCAGTGAAAGAACATGGGTCAAAATCATAAAAATAATTAATGCAATGAAAAAAAATCATTTATCTATATTTAAATACATTCTTTCGTATTTTTATAAATCTTCTTTTTTAGTTTTAAAGTGTGTCGACAGATGGCAGTGAATTTACTGGGGTTACAAAATTTACTATGACAGTACCGCTCTAGTATAAGTTACTCTATGATATTACTGATAATAATCTAGGACAGAGTTGGGTAAATAATATCTATTTACGAATAACCGGGAAGATAACTAAATAATATTTTGTTTGAAATAACTAAATAATCCCTCATTTGTTATTTTGAATTTATCTAGATCAAAATATTTAGATAAGTACGGTTTTTACTCACTATTATTTTTAGTCGCAGTCTCACGATAGTTTAAGTTCGATTATCCAGATCAGTTTCATTATTATCTAGATAAATTAGTTGAGATTTTAAATAAAAGATGAATGTCAGTAGTACAGTTATGTAGAAACTGAATTGGAGACAAAACGAGACTAACCCATCGCATCAATATCTTTAATGAACACACATGTTTTACAGTTTTAAACACATAAACGCAAACTTTTTTGAGCTACACAGAGTGAAATCATGTGACTTACTAATAGGGCACATTGCGATGCACAGCTCCTCGGGTTTGGGCAGGCAGTGAAATCATGTGACTTACTAATAGGGCACATCGCGATGCACAGCTCCTCGGGTTTGGGCAGGTAGTGAAATCATGTGACTTACTAATAGGGCACATCGCGATGCACAGCTCCTCGGGTTTGGGCAGGTAGTGAAATCATGTGACTTACTAATAGGGCACATCGCGATGCACAGCTCCTCGGGTTTGGGCAGGTAGTGAAATCATGTGACTTACTAATAGGGCACATCGCGATGCACAGCTCCTCGGGTTTGGGCAGGTAGTGAAATCATGTGACTTACTAATAGGGCACATCGCGATGCACAGCTCCTCGGGTTTGGGCAGGTAGTGAAATCATGTGACTTACTAATAGGGCACATCGCGATGCACAGCTCCTCGGGTTTGGGCAGGTAGTGAAATCATGTGACTTACTAATAGGGCACATCGCGATGCACAGCTCCTCGGGTTTGGGCAGGTAGTGAAATCATGTGACTTACTAATAGGGCACATCGCGATGCACAGCTCCTCGGGTTTGGGCAGGTAGTGAAATCATGTGACTTACTAATAGGGCACATCGCGATGCACAGCTCCTCGGGTTTGGGCAGGTACGGATCCCTAGCGAGCGCGCTGTTGCAATATTCCTCCAACTGAAAAACGAAACAGTTTGTCAGAATAGTTATTTCGATGCACGCTTTCATCGCCCACTGTATTTATAATCAGGGATGTTGCGGATGCCAATTTTTTGACTTACACTAGCTCTAGCACGCTTCAGACAAGGATCACCATCTCGACTGACGCTGGGGGGTCCACGTATGTGATGTGGTGGTGGACCGTCTGAGAGACAGAGAGGGACATACCTTGGGAGTGAGAGCAAAGGCCTTGCGCGCGTGCTCGGCGTTCTTGTGGTGCCCCGACACTATGGCGTACTTCAGCAGGCTGCAGTCCAGGATCACCATCTCGCCGCCTGACGCTGGGGGGTCCACGTATGTGATGTGCTGGAAGTGGCACGTTTCCGTTTCTGGAGATGGAAATGGAAAAAATCTATTTAAGGCTAAATCCATACTAATATTATAAATGCGAAAGTCTGTCTTTCTGTCTGTGTGTTCCCTCTTCACGCTTAAACCGCTGAACCGATTTAGATGACATTTGGCTTAGAGATAGGTTGAGTCCGTGAGAAGGACATAGGATAGTTTTTATCCCAAAAATCATCCCTTAAGAAAATAAAAAGCGGGGTGGAATTGAGATAATTAACGAAGTGCCTGCTAATTTGTGTGCATAATATGCTTAAATTTAGATTGCTATGAGATTTTTTCCAGGCGCTATTCTTACTCTAGCTGCGGTTACTATGTCCACGCAGACGAAGTCGCGGGCAAAAGCTAGTGTTTTAATACATCAGAAATGTCAGTTTCGTTGCCCCAATTCTGTTCAATCTGTAGTTCTAGTACAATTACAATTGATACAAAAGAACAGCTTTATGAATACTCTGAGGAAGAGATAATTACCTAGCACATCCCCGCCCCTTTCCAGGATCTTCTGCCACTCCGGCGTGGACAGCGAGTCCACGGTGCGGTTGACTTCTTCATTTGACTTCGTCACGGTCAGGCGGACAGGAGTCTTACTGGGACCGGTCTTCTCTCCGGATGGAATGCTCTGTGGAAGAGATACTCCATATTAAACTCCGTAGGCCATTTTTCTATATTGCACAATGCGATTTTTTTATTGTGGTGAGCGTTCCGACTGAATGTCTAGCGACCTTCACCAAGGAGGAGTTTTGGCCAAAGGGTGTCAAGTTCCTGAGGGTCTGCTGCCGGCTCCCTGACACTGCGGGCTTGCAATATGTCTTGCAGTCATAAGGTGCTTTGTATTTAATTTGTATGCTGAATTTAAGGTTTTTAAGGATTTATCTATATCGTCGCAAATACCATACAGAGCATGCCCTACTGTACAACACTAACCAGTCATTCTTCGGCTTGTCCAAGTAGGCGGTGGCGGCGTCGGAGAAGGCGTCCTGCTTCATCTCCAGCGCGACGTGCGACATACAGTGCCCTACTGTACAACACTCACCAGCGTCACCTCGGTGGCGTCCTCCTTCAGCTTGTCCAAGTAGGCGGTGGCGGCGTCGGAGAAGGCGTCCTGCTTCATCTCCAGCGCGACGTGCGACATACAGTGCCCTACTGTACAACACTCACCAGCGTCACCTCGGTGGCGTCCTCCTTCAGCTTGTCCAAGTAGGCGGTGGCGGCGTCGGAGAAGGCGTCCTGCTTCATCTCCAGCGCGACGTGCGACATACAGTGCCCTACTGTACAACACTCACCAGCGTCACCTCGGTGGCGTCCTCCTTCAGCTTGTCCAAGTAGGCGGTGGCGGCGTCGGAGAAGGCGTCCTGCTTCATCTCCAGCGCGACATGCGACATACAGTGCCCTACTGTACAACACTCACCAGCGTCACCTCGGTGGCGTCCTCCTTCAGCTTGTCCAAGTAGGCGGCGGCGGCGTCGGAGAAGGCGTCCTGCTTCATCTCCAGCGCGACGTGCGACATACAGTGCCCTACTGTACAACACTCACCAGCGTCACCTCGGTGGCGTCCTCCTTCAGCTTGTCCAAGTAGGCGGTGGCGGCGTCGGAGAAGGCGTCCTGCTTCATCTCCAGCGCGACGTGCGACATACAGTGCCCTACTGTACAACACTCACCAGCGTCACCTCGGTGGCGTCCTCCTTCAGCTTGTCCAAGTAGGCGGTGGCGGCGTCGGAGAAGGCGTCCTGCTTCATCTCCAGCGCGACGTGCGACATACAGTGCCCTACTGTACAACACTCACCAGCGTCACCTCGGTGGCGTCCTCCTTCAGCTTGTCCAAGTAGGCGGTGGCGGCGTCGGAGAAGGCGTCCTGCTTCATCTCCAGCGCGACGTGCGACATACAGTGCCCTACTGTACAACACTCACCAGCGTCACCTCGGTGGCGTCCTCCTTCAGCTTGTCCAAGTAGGCGGCGGCGGCGTCGGAGAAGGCGTCCTGCTTCATCTCCAGCGCGACGTGCGACATACAGTGCCCTACTGTACAACACTCACCAGCGTCACCTCGGTGGCGTCCTCCTTCAGCTTGTCCAAGTAGGCGGTGGCGGCGTCGGAGAAGGCGTCCTGCTTCATCTCCAGCGCGACGTGCGACATACAGTGCCCTACTGTACAACACTCACCAGCGTCACCTCGGTGGCGTCCTCCTTCAGCTTGTCCAAGTAGGCGGTGGCGGCGTCGGAGAAGGCGTCCTGCTTCATCTCCAGCGCGACGTGCGACATACAGTGCCCTACTGTACAACACTCACCAGCGTCACCTCGGTGGCGTCCTCCTTCAGCTTGTCCAAGTAGGCGGTGGCGGCGTCGGAGAAGGCGTCCTGCTTCATCTCCAGCGCGACGTGCGACATACAGTGCCCTACTGTACAACACTCACCAGCGTCACCTCGGTGGCGTCCTCCTTCAGCTTGTCCAAGTAGGCGGTGGCGGCGTCGGAGAAGGCGTCCTGCTTCATCTCCAGCGCGACGTGCGACATACAGTGCCCTACTGTACAACACTCACCAGCGTCACCTCGGTGGCGTCCTCCTTCAGCTTGTCCAAGTAGGCGGTGGCGGCGTCGGAGAAGGCGTCCTGCTTCATCTCCAGCGCGACGTGCGACATACAGTGCCCTACTGTACAACACTCACCAGCGTCACCTCGGTGGCGTCTTCCTTCAGCTTGTCCAAGTAGGCGGTGGCGGCGTCGGAGAAGGCGTCCTGCTTCATCTCCAGCGCGACGTGCGACATACAGTGCCCTACTGTACAACACTCACCAGCGTCACCTCGGTGGCGTCCTTCTTCAGCTTGTCCAAGTAGGCGGCGGCGGCGTCGGAGAAGGCGTCCTGCTTCATCTCCAGCGCGACGTGCGACATACAGTGCCCTACTGTACAACACTCACCAGCGTCACCTCGGTGGCGTCCTCCTTCAGCTTGTCCAAGTAGGCGGTGGCGGCGTCGGAGAAGGCGTCCTGCTTCATCTCCAGCGCGACGTGCGACATACAGTGCCCTACTGTACAACACTCACCAGCGTCACCTCGGTGGCGTCCTCCTTCAGCTTGTCCAAGTAGGCGGCGGCGGCGTCGGAGAAGGCGTCCTGCTTCATCTCCAGCGCGACGTGCGACATACAGTGCCCTACTGTACAACACTCACCAGCGTCACCTCGGTGGCGTCCTCCTTCAGCTTGTCCAAGTAGGCGGTGGCGGCGTCGGAGAAGGCGTCCTGCTTCATCTCCAGCGCGACGTGCGACATACAGTGCCCTACTGTACAACACTCACCAGCGTCACCTCGGTGGCGTCCTCCTTCAGCTTGTCCAAGTAGGCGGTGGCGGCGTCGGAGAAGGCGTCCTGCTTCATCTCCAGCGCGACGTGCGACATACAGTGCCCTACTGTACAACACTCACCAGCGTCACCTCGGTGGCGTCCTCCTTCAGCTTGTCCAAGTAGGCGGTGGCGGCGTCGGAGAAGGCGTCCTGCTTCATCTCCAGCGCGACGTGCGACATACAGTGCCCTACTGTACAACACTCACCAGCGTCACCTCGGTGGCGTCCTCCTTCAGCTTGTCCAAGTAGGCGGTGGCGGCGTCGGAGAAGGCGTCCTGCTTCATCTCCAGCGCGACGTGCGACATACAGTGCCCTACTGTACAACACTCACCAGCGTCACCTCGGTGGCGTCCTCCTTCAGCTTGTCCAAGTAGGCGGTGGCGGCGTCGGAGAAGGCGTCCTGCTTCATCTCCAGCGCGACGTGCGACATACAGTGCCCTACTGTACAACACTCACCAGCGTCACCTCGGTGGCGTCCTCCTTCAGCTTGTCCAAGTAGGCGGTGGCGGCGTCGGAGAAGGCGTCCTGCTTCATCTCCAGCGCGACGTGCGACATACAGTGCCCTACTGTACAACACTCACCAGCGTCACCTCGGTGGCGTCCTCCTTCAGCTTGTCCAAGTAGGCGGTGGCGGCGTCGGAGAAGGCGTCCTGCTTCATCTCCAGCGCGACGTGCGACATACAGTGCCCTACTGTACAACACTCACCAGCGTCACCTCGGTGGCGTCCTCCTTCAGCTTGTCCAAGTAGGCGGTGGCGGCGTCGGAGAAGGCGTCCTGCTTCATCTCCAGCGCGACGTGCGACATACAGTGCCCTACTGTACAACACTCACCAGCGTCACCTCGGTGGCGTCCTCCTTCAGCTTGTCCAAGTAGGCGGTGGCGGCGTCGGAGAAGGCGTCCTGCTTCATCTCCAGCGCGACGTGCGACATACAGTGCCCTACTGTACAACACTCACCAGCGTCACCTCGGTGGCGTCCTCCTTCAGCTTGTCCAAGTAGGCGGTGGCGGCGTCGGAGAAGGCGTCCTGCTTCATCTCCAGCGCGACGTGCGACATACAGTGCCCTACTGTACAACACTCACCAGCGTCACCTCGGTGGCGTCCTCCTTCAGCTTGTCCAAGTAGGCGGTGGCGGCGTCGGAGAAGGCGTCCTGCTTCATCTCCAGCGCGACGTGCGACATACAGTGCCCTACTGTACAACACTCACCAGCGTCACCTCGGTGGCGTCCTCCTTCAGCTTGTCCAAGTAGGCGGTGGCGGCGTCGGAGAAGGCGTCCTGCTTCATCTCCAGCGCGACGTGCGACATACAGTGCCCTACTGTACAACACTCACCAGCGTCACCTCGGTGGCGTCCTCCTTCAGCTTGTCCAAGTAGGCGGCGGCGGCGTCGGAGAAGGCGTCCTGCTTCATCTCCAGCGCGACGTGCGACATACAGTGCCCTACTGTACAACACTCACCAGCGTCACCTCGGTGGCGTCCTCCTTCAGCTTGTCCAAGTAGGCGGTGGCGGCGTCGGAGAAGGCGTCCTGCTTCATCTCCAGCGCGACGTGCGACATACAGTGCCCTACTGTACAACACTCACCAGCGTCACCTCGGTGGCGTCCTCCTTCAGCTTGTCCAAGTAGGCGGTGGCGGCGTCGGAGAAGGCGTCCTGCTTCATCTCCAGCGCGACGTGCGACATACAGTGCCCTACTGTACAACACTCACCAGCGTCACCTCGGTGGCGTCCTCCTTCAGCTTGTCCAAGTAGGCGGTGGCGGCGTCGGAGAAGGCGTCCTGCTTCATCTCCAGCGCGACGTGCGACATACAGTGCCCTACTGTACAACACTCACCAGCGTCACCTCGGTGGCGTCCTCCTTCAGCTTGTCCAAGTAGGCGGTGGCGGCGTCGGAGAAGGCGTCCTGCTTCATCTCCAGCGCGACGTGCGACATACAGTGCCCTACTGTACAACACTCACCAGCGTCACCTCGGTGGCGTCCTCCTTCAGCTTGTCCAAGTAGGCGGTGGCGGCGTCGGAGAAGGCGTCCTGCTTCATCTCCAGCGCGACGTGCGACATACAGTGCCCTACTGTACAACACTCACCAGCGTCACCTCGGTGGCGTCCTCCTTCAGCTTGTCCAAGTAGGCGGTGGCGGCGTCGGAGAAGGCGTCCTGCTTCATCTCCAGCGCGACGTGCGACATACAGTGCCCTACTGTACAACACTCACCAGCGTCACCTCGGTGGCGTCCTCCTTCAGCTTGTCCAAGTAGGCGGTGGCGGCGTCGGAGAAGGCGTCCTGCTTCATCTCCAGCGCGACGTGCGACATACAGTGCCCTACTGTACAACACTCACCAGCGTCACCTCGGTGGCGTCCTCCTTCAGCTTGTCCAAGTAGGCGGTGGCGGCGTCGGAGAAGGCGTCCTGCTTCATCTCCAGCGCGACGTGCGACATACAGTGCCCTACTGTACAACACTCACCAGCGTCACCTCGGTGGCGTCCTCCTTCAGCTTGTCCAAGTAGGCGGTGGCGGCGTCGGAGAAGGCGTCCTGCTTCATCTCCAGCGCGACGTGCGAGGTGAGCGTGGGCCGCGCTGCCAGGGAGTACTGCTCGGGACACGGGCACAGGACCTCCAGGTCGTCTACTACCATTGCGTTGCCTGCAAACATTTTATATTTATCATCATCATTCGCTTGCCCTTGTCCCATTCACTTAGGGTCGGCGCAGCATGTCTTTTTCTTCCATACATCTCTGTCACCCGTCATCTCATCATTCACTTGCGTTAGTTTCATATCATCTTTCACACAGTCCATCCACCTTTTCCTCGGTTTTCCTCTCCTCGTACTTCCCTCCACATTCATTCTTAATACCTTTCTCGTCACATGACTTTCATCCCTCCGCATCACATGCCCGTACCATGCTAGGCGATTTGCCCTTACTTTTTCTGTTATGGGTGCAACTTTCAGGCTTCCTCTTATATACTCATTCCTTATCCTATCCATTCTCGTCACGCCACACATCCACCTTAACATTTTCATCTCCGCTACATGCAATCTCTTTTCATCCGTCACCTTTAGGGCCCAACACTCTGATCCATACATACTCATACTCATTTAATCATTGCTTTGTGTGTACAAAAAGATCTTAAGATTATTATTATGTTTCAACACAACCCTGTAGGGGCACTGCAATAAAATTACAAACTAATCAGCTACTTAAATTATTAAATACTTATGTTTACATGTAATGGCCTGCCGTATACATATAAGGGTGGCAGAGAGGACGACACGAGTAAATATTAAGCATTATCGCAGGAGTCCAGATATTCCTTTACAGAGTAGAATGCTTTGTCTACGAGGAATGCCTTTAAATTCTTCAGAAACTTATAATTATTTAGCTCATTTTTAACATGGTTAGGTAGCTTATTAAAAATTCTAATTGACATCGGGTAGGGACCATTTTTATGAATAACTAATTTTGAGGAGGTTTGTGTCAAATTATTTTTGAAGCGAGATTCGAATCGTCGGGGCATATCTCCAAGTTTCGAATATAAATCAGGGTGCGCTTTTACAAATTTACACAATTCGAAAATATATATGCAGGGTACCGTGAGAATTCCAAGATTTCTAAAGTGTGGCTTACTACTACCGGGTAGTGTATATTTGCTAAGATACGGATGCATTTCTTTTGTAAAATTAGTAAATCTTCTGCGTTTGTACTGTTTCCCCATAAAATTATGGCATAGCAAAGCCATGCCTGGGCAAAAGCATAGTAAGCTGTTAGCGCTGTTTGTAAGTCTGTGGTCTTTTTTAATTGTCCCAAGGCGTAAATAAATTGGCTAAGTTTGGTTTTAATTTTTTTATATGTGGTCTTTCCAATTCAAGTGAGAGTCGATCGTTATGCCGAGAAGTGGGAAGGACGGCACGCATTCTATTTTGTTATTTTGGAATTCAAAATTTATGTCTAGCTCTTGTTTTTGGTGAGGCCTGAATTGCATAAGTTTTGTTTTTGAAAAATTAATTTCTAGATTGTGGTCATTTGTCCAGTTTACGATGCTTGTTACAACTTCCGATAGTTTGTCATTGAGATTTGTATTACAAGTGCATGATAGTAGCAATGAGAAATCATCCGCAAACATTACGCATTTTTCATTCAGTGATTTTGGAAGGTCGTTTATGTAAATAATGAACAGCAGGCAGCCAATCACGCTTCCCTGCGGAATAGAGTCAGACACGGGCTGGACATCTGACCTGATGGTGCTAATTTCCCTTGATTGGTTATTTGTGTGTTCGATATCGACGTATTGCTTTCGGTTGCTTAAATATGATTTGAACCACTTATGAGTAACATGACGACAGGTCTTATGATCGGGCGTCACAAATGGTTCCCGTAACCTGTCGCCATTTCATCCATCCTGTGCTAATCCGGTTTTTCACGTCACGGTCAATATCGCCATCGCACTGTACGAGCGAACCGAGGTACTTGAAGTCGCAGCAGACCGGCAATGTAACGCTATCGAGTTCTATGGCAGCAAAACTGGAGAGACCGCCAAAATCGCAGAACATGTGTTCTGTTTTAGATCTGCTGATCTTTAGGCCAACATTCTCCAATTTTTGCCGCCATTTCTCAAGTCTGCTCTGCACCTCTAGTTCGTTTTCACCTACAAGCACAATGTCATCAGCAAACAGCATACACCAAGGTGCCTCCTCCTGTATGTCCGACGACAGAGCGTCCATAACTAGCAGGAAGAGGTAAGGGCTTAAAGCCGATCCCTGGTGCAAGCCTACTGTGACACTGAACCTGTCGGTGGTGCCAGCGGCTGACCGGACGCGTGTACAACATCGGTTGTACATTGACCAAACATTTTATATTTATATTAAACATATTAATAACGGGTCACTCACGTATTTTAAGTCGAAAACGCTCGACATGTTTCACTCCGTACCGAGGAGCGTCATCAGGAGCTTGCGTTGACGGTGACGGACCGGCCGTGCACGAGGCGCGGGCGCCGGTGGCGGCAGGGGGGGCGAGAAACTACCCTCGTTTACGGCATTATTGTCAAAAGATGGGTTGCACACAACACTTACTAAGTGAACACTAAATACGTGAGTGACCCGTTATTAATATGTTTAATAATGTCTGTGTCTCACGGAAGTTTTGTTATTGTACGCGCGTGGATATGGCTAGGTTCAGCTCGTAGCCTCTTGGAGCGGGTTCAGCAGCAATAATGTAGACGACGCCTTTCGTTTTAAATACTTTAATTACAAACTAGTACAATTTGTACAGAAATCAGAAAAGGTATAAGTATATATAAAAAGGCACGTATGCGTGCATCTGGTAATGCGGTGAATAGCGAATGCCTTGAGTAGGTGGGGATCGGCTCCTCCGTAGCAACGTCCTGGACCAATCACAGGGGCTGTAGATGTCGTGATATCGGCGCTGATTGGCTGCCGATGATGCGATCTCGTACGGTAGGCTGCGTAAGTTGCATTGGGTACGGTCTCCCACATAAGTTGCATTAACAGTTTTTAAAATTTTATATTTATTTACCAATCTGATTAAACAAAAGACTAGCATTTTCGTACATTCGTGCCGCCTGTTCCTATCTCTATCGCTCGCGCCTCGCGCGTCATTATATTGCCGTTCCGTCAATGACAATGTGCGATCATTCATTCATATGTCATTTTTAGAGTTCCGTAGCCAAATGGCAAAAAACACAACCCTTATGGATTCGACATGTATGTCTGTCTGTCTGTCTGTCCGTATGTCACAGCCACTTTTTTCCGAAACTATAAGAACTATACTGTTGAAACTTGGTAAGTAGATGTATTTTGTGAACCGCATTAAGATTTTCACACAAAAATAGAAAAAAAAAACAATAAATTTTGGGGGTTCCCCATACTTAGAACTGACTCGAAAAAATATTTTTTTCATCAAATGATATTGAAGTTTCTAATATATTAATATAATTTTTCAAAACTGAATAGTTTGCGCGAGAGACACTTCCAAAGTGGTAAAATGTGTCCCCCCCCCCCCCCCCTGTAACTTCTAAAATAAGAGAATGATAAAACTAAAAAAAAATATATGATGTACATTACCATGCAAACTACTACCGAAAATTGGTTTGAACGAGATCTAGTAAGTAGTTTTTTTTAATACGTCATAAATCGTAAACCGCAATTTACCTTTCATTCATTCAATCAACTCAAATATAAATTTAAATAAAAAAAATAAAAAGTACATAACCCTCGGTGCGCGAGTCAGACTTGCACTTGGCCGGTTTTTTATAGGTTGGTATCAGAGAGAACTCACCGTACTCGATGTACTCGAGCAGGCAGCGCCTGTGCTTGGAGCTGACGCGCTGGACGAGCGCGCGGTAGTGGTGGCCGTCCGTGAACCGCGCCACCACCGTCTGTCCTGCTGTTGGCAGCTCCGTCAGTCGCGGTGTGTCTTCTGCGGGATAAAAATACATTTTAATTATAAATAAAAAATATTTTTTACTAGAAATAGATTAATTAAAAGTGCAATAAGGGGTGAGGCGGGCCGCACGAACACGCGGTCGGGCGCGGTGGCGTCCACCACCACGTAGCTGCCGGTGTTGGTGACACTACTACACTACACTATAGTGACCCACCTGCAGCGCCGTACAGCGCCACCTCGCAGACGATGTCGTCGAACTCGCCCTGCTGTCCCCGGGCGGAGGGCCGCACGAACACGCGGTCGGGCGCGGTGGCGTCCACCACCACGTAGCTGCCGGTGTTGGTGACACTACTACACTACACTATAGTGACCCACCTGCAGCGCCGTACAGCGCCACCTCGCAGACGATGTCGTCGAACTCGCCCTGCTGTCCCCGGGCGGAGGGCCGCACGAACACGCGGTCGGGCGCGGTGGCGTCCACCACCACGTAGCTGCCGGTGTTGGTGACACTACTACACTACACTATAGTGACCCACCTGCAGTGCCGTACAGCGCCACCTCGCAGACGATGTCGTCGAACTCGCCCTGCTGTCCCCGGGCGGAGGGCCGCACGAACACGCGGTCGGGCGCGGTGGCGTCCACCACCACGTAGCTGCCGGTGTTGGTGACACTACTACACTACACTATAGTGACCCACCTGCAGTGCCGTACAGCGCCACCTCGCAGACGATGTCGTCGAACTCGCCCTGCTGTCCCCGGGCGGAGGGCCGCACGAACACACGGTCGGGCGCGGTGGCGTCCACCACCACGTAGCTGCCGGTGTTGGTGACACTACTACACTACACTATAGTGACCCACCTGCAGTGCCGTACAGCGCCACCTCGCAGACGATGTCGTCGAACTCGCCCTGCTGTCCCCGGGCGGAGGGCCGCACGAACACGCGGTCGGGCGCGGTGGCGTCCACCACCACGTAGCTGCCGGTGTTGGTGACACTACTACACTACACTATAGTGACCCACCTGCAGCGCCGTACAGCGCCACCTCGCAGACGATGTCGTCGAACTCGCCCTGCTGTCCCCGGGCGGAGGGCCGCACGAACACGCGGTCGGGCGCGGTGGCGTCCACCACCACGTAGCTGCCGGTGTTGGTGACACTACTACACTACACTATAGTGACCCACCTGCAGTGCCGTACAGCGCCACCTCGCAGACGATGTCGTCGAACTCGCCCTGCTGTCCCCGGGCGGAGGGCCGCACGAACACGCGGTCGGGCGCGGTGGCGTCCACCACCACGTAGCTGCCGGTGTTGGTGACACTACTACACTACACTATAGTGACCCACCTGCAGTGCCGTACAGCGCCACCTCGCAGACGATGTCGTCGAACTCGCCCTGCTGTCCCCGGGCGGAGGGCCGCACGAACACGCGGTCGGGCGCGGTGGCGTCCACCACCACGTAGCTGCCGGTGTTGGTGACACTACTACACTACACTATAGTGACCCACCTGCAGTGCCGTACAGCGCCACCTCGCAGACGATGTCGTCGAACTCGCCCTGCTGTCCCCGGGCGGAGGGCCGCACGAACACGCGGTCGGGCGCGGTGGCGTCCACCACCACGTAGCTGCCGGTGTTGGTGACACTACTACACTACACTATAGTGACCCACCTGCAGTGCCGTACAGCGCCACCTCGCAGACGATGTCGTCGAACTCGCCCTGCTGTCCCCGGGCGGAGGGCCGCACGAACACACGGTCGGGCGCGGTGGCGTCCACCACCACGTAGCTGCCGGTGTTGGTGACACTACTACACTACACTATAGTGACCCACCTGCAGTGCCGTACAGCGCCACCTCGCAGACGATGTCGTCGAACTCGCCCTGCTGTCCCCGGGCGGAGGGCCGCACGAACACACGGTCGGGCGCGGTGGCGTCCACCACCACGTAGCTGCCGGTGTTGGTGACACTACTACACTACACTATAGTGACCCACCTGCAGTGCCGTACAGCGCCACCTCGCAGACGATGTCGTCGAACTCGCCCTGCTGTCCCCGGGCGGAGGGCCGCACGAACACGCGGTCGGGCGCGGTGGCGTCCACCACCACGTAGCTGCCGGTGTTGGTGACACTACTACACTACACTATAGTGACCCACCTGCAGTGCCGTACAGCGCCACCTCGCAGACGATGTCGTCGAACTCGCCCTGCTGTCCCCGGGCGGAGGGCCGCACGAACACGCGGTCGGGCGCGGTGGCGTCCACCACCACGTAGCTGCCGGTGTTGGTGACACTACTACACTACACTATAGTGACCCACCTGCAGTGCCGTACAGCGCCACCTCGCAGACGATGTCGTCGAACTCGCCCTGCTGTCCCCGGGCGGAGGGCCGCACGAACACGCGGTCGGGCGCGGTGGCGTCCACCACCACGTAGCTGCCGGTGTTGGTGACACTACTACACTACACTATAGTGACCCACCTGCAGTGCCGTACAGCGCCACCTCGCAGACGATGTCGTCGAACTCGCCCTGCTGTCCCCGGGCGGAGGGCCGCACGAACACGCGGTCGGGCGCGGTGGCGTCCACCACCACGTAGCTGCCGGTGTTGGTGACACTACTACACTACACTATAGTGACCCACCTGCAGCGCCGTACAGCGCCACCTCGCAGACGATGTCGTCGAACTCGCCCTGCTGTCCCCGGGCGGAGGGCCGCACGAACACGCGGTCGGGCGCGGTGGCGTCCACCACCACGTAGCTGCCGGTGTTGGTGACACTACTACACTACACTATAGTGACCCACCTGCAGCGCCGTACAGCGCCACCTCGCAGACGATGTCGTCGAACTCGCCCTGCTGTCCCCGGGCGGAGGGCCGCACGAACACACGGTCGGGCGCGGTGGCGTCCACCACCACGTAGCTGCCGGTGTTGGTGACACTACTACACTACACTATAGTGACCCACCTGCAGCGCCGTACAGCGCCACCTCGCAGACGATGTCGTCGAACTCGCCCTGCTGTCCCCGGGCGGAGGGCCGCACGAACACGCGGTCGGGCGCGGTGGCGTCCACCACCACGTAGCTGCCGGTGTTGGTGACACTACTACACTACACTATAGTGACCCACCTGCAGCGCCGTACAGCGCCACCTCGCAGACGATGTCGTCGAACTCGCCCTGCTGTCCCCGGGCGGAGGGCCGCACGAACACACGGTCGGGCGCGGTGGCGTCCACCACCACGTAGCTGCCGGTGTTGGTGACACTACTACACTACACTATAGTGACCCACCTGCAGTGCCGTACAGCGCCACCTCGCAGACGATGTCGTCGAACTCGCCCTGCTGTCCCCGGGCGGAGGGCCGCACGAACACGCGGTCGGGCGCGGTGGCGTCCACCACCACGTAGCTGCCGGTGTTGGTGACACTACTACACTACACTATAGTGACCCACCTGCAGTGCCGTACAGCGCCACCTCGCAGACGATGTCGTCGAACTCGCCCTGCTGTCCCCGGGCGGAGGGCCGCACGAACACGCGGTCGGGCGCGGTGGCGTCCACCACCACGTAGCTGCCGGTGTTGGTGACACTACTACACTACACTATAGTGACCCACCTGCAGCGCCGTACAGCGCCACCTCGCAGACGATGTCGTCGAACTCGCCCTGCTGTCCCCGGGCGGAGGGCCGCACGAACACACGGTCGGGCGCGGTGGCGTCCACCACCACGTAGCTGCCGGTGTTGGTGACACTACTACACTACACTATAGTGACCCACCTGCAGCGCCGTACAGCGCCACCTCGCAGACGATGTCGTCGAACTCGCCCTGCTGTCCCCGGGCGGAGGGCCGCACGAACACGCGGTCGGGCGCGGTGGCGTCCACCACCACGTAGCTGCCGGTGTTGGTGACACTACTACACTACACTATAGTGACCCACCTGCAGCGCCGTACAGCGCCACCTCGCAGACGATGTCGTCGAACTCGCCCTGCTGTCCCCGGGCGGAGGGCCGCACGAACACGCGGTCGGGCGCGGTGGCGTCCACCACCACGTAGCTGCCGGTGTTGGTGACACTACTACACTACACTATAGTGACCCACCTGCAGCGCCGTACAGCGCCACCTCGCAGACGATGTCGTCGAACTCGCCCTGCTGTCCCCGGGCGGAGGGCCGCACGAACACACGGTCGGGCGCGGTGGCGTCCACCACCACGTAGCTGCCGGTGTTGGTGACACTACTACACTACACTATAGTGACCCACCTGCAGCGCCGTACAGCGCCACCTCGCAGACGATGTCGTCGAACTCGCCCTGCTGTCCCCGGGCGGAGGGCCGCACGAACACGCGGTCGGGCGCGGTGGCGTCCACCACCACGTAGCTGCCATTATTATTCACCGGCGGTCGGGTCACTTGCGGCGCCGGGGAAGGTTCTGGAAACGGATATCATATTATAATAAAGAAAAGCCTGTGCTTAGCAGTGGGCGATGATAAATGACTGTGTACAAAGATGGGTTCACTGAGATTTCTCCCAGAAGCCGTCGGCAACATCGAGGGTCTGCTAGGCTACTTGGTTGAGCTGGGCTAGCAAGAATAGTGCCGACAACCCATCACGCAAAATAGGCGCAATATAATGACGTCGAGTTGCGAAAACCGAGCCCGCAAAAACCTATACCATAGAGAAGTAAGCGTAGAGTGCTCACTCCATACATCAGTTTGGTACCAAAACGACTATTATTTAGTCGACATTTAGCGTCAAGTAGCGGGATTATTAGTACTGCTTCTCGACACTAGATGTCACGTGTGTCGCGACTGGCGAAAAGTGTATTGGTCAACAATTTACAACTAATATTACAAGCAGAAGGAGCTGAAAATAGACTTCCGGGTAATCCGGTTATAATATTTGCTCAAAATTGTTGAGCATTAAACTTTCCGTTCGTCGCGACATCTAGTGTCGAGTTATAGTAGTAGTAGTAGTAGTAGTTAGTGCTACTTGAAGCTGGATGGCTACGAAAATAATAGTTTACGCAGACTTTAGAGTTTAGGTAGTTTAGTTTAGTAATAGTAGTTTTGGTAACAATAGTGACGTATGGAGTGAGCACTATGCGTAGTTATTTCTCCATGCATATGCCTAAGATGTATACTCACCACTCTGCTGTGCAGCAGGCGGGGGTGCAGCAGCAGCAGCAGCAGCAGCAGCAGCGGGTGCAGGAGTGGTGACGCGCGGCAGCCAGCGCTGCACGGAGCCGGCGCCGAGCGCGGCGCCCGTCTCCAGGTTCGCGACGGACACGTCGAGGGTGGAGCCCCTGTGTACTCACCACTCTGCTGTGCAGCAGGCGGGGGTGCAGCAGCAGCAGCAGCGGGTGCAGGAGTGGTGACGCGCGGCAGCCAGCGCTGCACGGAGCCGGCGCCGAGCGCGGCGCCCGTCTCCAGGTTCGCGACGGACACGTCGAGGGTGGAGCCCCTGTGTACTCACCACTCTGCTGTGCAGCAGGCGGGGGTGCAGCAGCAGCAGCAGCGGGTGCAGGAGTGGTGACGCGCGGCAGCCAGCGCTGCACGGAGCCGGCGCCGAGCGCGGCGCCCGTCTCCAGGTTCGCGACGGACACGTCGAGGGTGGAGCCCCTGTGTACTCACCACTCTGCTGTGCAGCAGGCGGGGGTGCAGCAGCAGCAGCAGCAGCAGCAGCAGCGGGTGCAGGAGTGGTGACGCGCGGCAGCCAGCGCTGCACGGAGCCGGCGCCGAGCGCGGCGCCCGTCTCCAGGTTCGCGACGGACACGTCGAGGGTGGAGCCCCTGTGTACTCACCACTCTGCTGTGCAGCAGGCGGGGGTGCAGCAGCAGCAGCAGCGGGTGCAGGAGTGGTGACGCGCGGCAGCCAGCGCTGCACGGAGCCGGCGCCGAGTGCGGCGCCCGTCTCCAGGTTCGCGACGGACACGTCGAGGGTGGAGCCCCTGTGTACTCACCACTCTGCTGTGCAGCAGGCGGGGGTGCAGCAGCAGCAGCAGCGGGTGCAGGAGTGGTGACGCGCGGCAGCCAGCGCTGCACGGAGCCGGCGCCGAGCGCGGCGCCCGTCTCCAGGTTCGCGACGGACACGTCGAGGGTGGAGCCCCTGTGTACTCACCACTCTGCTGTGCAGCAGGCGGGGGTGCAGCAGCAGCAGCAGCGGGTGCAGGAGTGGTGACGCGCGGCAGCCAGCGCTGCACGGAGCCGGCGCCGAGCGCGGCGCCCGTCTCCAGGTTCGCGACGGACACGTCGAGGGTGGAGCCCCTGTGTACTCACCACTCTGCTGTGCAGCAGGCGGGGGTGCAGCAGCAGCAGCAGCGGGTGCAGGAGTGGTGACGCGCGGCAGCCAGCGCTGCACGGAGCCGGCGCCGAGCGCGGCGCCCGTCTCCAGGTTCGCGACGGACACGTCGAGGGTGGAGCCCCTGTGTACTCACCACTCTGCTGTGCAGCAGGCGGGGGTGCAGCAGCAGCAGCAGCGGGTGCAGGAGTGGTGACGCGCGGCAGCCAGCGCTGCACGGAGCCGGCGCCGAGCGCGGCGCCCGTCTCCAGGTTCGCGACGGACACGTCGAGGGTGGAGCCCCTGTGTACTCACCACTCTGCTGTGCAGCAGGCGGGGGTGCAGCAGCAGCAGCAGCGGGTGCAGGAGTGGTGACGCGCGGCAGCCAGCGCTGCACGGAGCCGGCGCCGAGCGCGGCGCCCGTCTCCAGGTTCGCGACGGACACGTCGAGGGTGGAGCCCCTGTGTACTCACCACTCTGCTGTGCAGCAGGCGGGGGTGCAGCAGCAGCAGCAGCGGGTGCAGGAGTGGTGACGCGCGGCAGCCAGCGCTGCACGGAGCCGGCGCCGAGCGCGGCGCCCGTCTCCAGGTTCGCGACGGACACGTCGAGGGTGGAGCCCCTGTGTACTCACCACTCTGCTGTGCAGCAGGCGGGGGTGCAGCAGCAGCAGCAGCGGGTGCAGGAGTGGTGACGCGCGGCAGCCAGCGCTGCACGGAGCCGGCGCCGAGCGCGGCGCCCGTCTCCAGGTTCGCGACGGACACGTCGAGGGTGGAGCCCCTGTGTACTCACCACTCTGCTGTGCAGCAGGCGGGGGTGCAGCAGCAGCAGCAGCGGGTGCAGGAGTGGTGACGCGCGGCAGCCAGCGCTGCACGGAGCCGGCGCCGAGCGCGGCGCCCGTCTCCAGGTTCGCGACGGACACGTCGAGGGTGGAGCCCCTGTGTACTCACCACTCTGCTGTGCAGCAGGCGGGGGTGCAGCAGCAGCAGCAGCGGGTGCAGGAGTGGTGACGCGCGGCAGCCAGCGCTGCACGGAGCCGGCGCCGAGCGCGGCGCCCGTCTCCAGGTTCGCGACGGACACGTCGAGGGTGGAGCCCCTGTGTACTCACCACTCTGCTGTGCAGCAGGCGGGGGTGCAGCAGCAGCAGCAGCGGGTGCAGGAGTGGTGACGCGCGGCAGCCAGCGCTGCACGGAGCCGGCGCCGAGCGCGGCGCCCGTCTCCAGGTTCGCGACGGACACGTCGAGGGTGGAGCCCCTGTGTACTCACCACTCTGCTGTGCAGCAGGCGGGGGTGCAGCAGCAGCAGCAGCGGGTGCAGGAGTGGTGACGCGCGGCAGCCAGCGCTGCACGGAGCCGGCGCCGAGCGCGGCGCCCGTCTCCAGGTTCGCGACGGACACGTCGAGGGTGGAGCCCCTGTGTACTCACCACTCTGCTGTGCAGCAGGCGGGGGTGCAGCAGCAGCAGCAGCGGGTGCAGGAGTGGTGACGCGCGGCAGCCAGCGCTGCACGGAGCCGGCGCCGAGCGCGGCGCCCGTCTCCAGGTTCGCGACGGACACGTCGAGGGTGGAGCCCCTGTGTACTCACCACTCTGCTGTGCAGCAGGCGGGGGTGCAGCAGCAGCAGCAGCGGGTGCAGGAGTGGTGACGCGCGGCAGCCAGCGCTGCACGGAGCCGGCGCCGAGTGCGGCGCCCGTCTCCAGGTTCGCGACGGACACGTCGAGGGTGGAGCCCCTGTGTACTCACCACTCTGCTGTGCAGCAGGCGGGGGTGCAGCAGCAGCAGCAGCGGGTGCAGGAGTGGTGACGCGCGGCAGCCAGCGCTGCACGGAGCCGGCGCCGAGCGCGGCGCCCGTCTCCAGGTTCGCGACGGACACGTCGAGGGTGGAGCCCCTGTGTACTCACCACTCTGCTGTGCAGCAGGCGGGGGTGCAGCAGCAGCAGCAGCGGGTGCAGGAGTGGTGACGCGCGGCAGCCAGCGCTGCACGGAGCCGGCGCCGAGCGCGGCGCCCGTCTCCAGGTTCGCGACGGACACGTCGAGGGTGGAGCCCCTGTGTACTCACCACTCTGCTGTGCAGCAGGCGGGGGTGCAGCAGCAGCAGCAGCGGGTGCAGGAGTGGTGACGCGCGGCAGCCAGCGCTGCACGGAGCCGGCGCCGAGCGCGGCGCCCGTCTCCAGGTTCGCGACGGACACGTCGAGGGTGGAGCCCCTGTGTACTCACCACTCTGCTGTGCAGCAGGCGGGGGTGCAGCAGCAGCAGCAGCGGGTGCAGGAGTGGTGACGCGCGGCAGCCAGCGCTGCACGGAGCCGGCGCCGAGCGCGGCGCCCGTCTCCAGGTTCGCGACGGACACGTCGAGGGTGGAGCCCCTGTGTACTCACCACTCTGCTGTGCAGCAGGCGGGGGTGCAGCAGCAGCAGCAGCGGGTGCAGGAGTGGTGACGCGCGGCAGCCAGCGCTGCACGGAGCCGGCGCCGAGCGCGGCGCCCGTCTCCAGGTTCGCGACGGACACGTCGAGGGTGGAGCCCCTGTGTACTCACCACTCTGCTGTGCAGCAGGCGGGGGTGCAGCAGCAGCAGCAGCGGGTGCAGGAGTGGTGACGCGCGGCAGCCAGCGCTGCACGGAGCCGGCGCCGAGTGCGGCGCCCGTCTCCAGGTTCGCGACGGACACGTCGAGGGTGGAGCCCCTGTGTACTCACCACTCTGCTGTGCAGCAGGCGGGGGTGCAGCAGCAGCAGCAGCGGGTGCAGGAGTGGTGACGCGCGGCAGCCAGCGCTGCACGGAGCCGGCGCCGAGCGCGGCGCCCGTCTCCAGGTTCGCGACGGACACGTCGAGGGTGGAGCCCCTGTGTACTCACCACTCTGCTGTGCAGCAGGCGGGGGTGCAGCAGCAGCAGCAGCGGGTGCAGGAGTGGTGACGCGCGGCAGCCAGCGCTGCACGGAGCCGGCGCCGAGCGCGGCGCCCGTCTCCAGGTTCGCGACGGACACGTCGAGGGTGGAGCCCCTGTGTACTCACCACTCTGCTGTGCAGCAGGCGGGGGTGCAGCAGCAGCAGCAGCAGCGGGTGCAGGAGTGGTGACGCGCGGCAGCCAGCGCTGCACGGAGCCGGCGCCGAGCGCGGCGCCCGTCTCCAGGTTCGCGACGGACACGTCGAGGGTGGAGCCCCTGTGTACTCACCACTCTGCTGTGCAGCAGGCGGGGGTGCAGCAGCAGCAGCAGCGGGTGCAGGAGTGGTGACGCGCGGCAGCCAGCGCTGCACGGAGCCGGCGCCGAGCGCGGCGCCCGTCTCCAGGTTCGCGACGGACACGTCGAGGGTGGAGCCCCTGTGTACTCACCACTCTGCTGTGCAGCAGGCGGGGGTGCAGCAGCAGCAGCAGCGGGTGCAGGAGTGGTGACGCGCGGCAGCCAGCGCTGCACGGAGCCGGCGCCGAGTGCGGCGCCCGTCTCCAGGTTCGCGACGGACACGTCGAGGGTGGAGCCCCTGTGTACTCACCACTCTGCTGTGCAGCAGGCGGGGGTGCAGCAGCAGCAGCAGCGGGTGCAGGAGTGGTGACGCGCGGCAGCCAGCGCTGCACGGAGCCGGCGCCGAGCGCGGCGCCCGTCTCCAGGTTCGCGACGGACACGTCGAGGGTGGAGCCCCTGTGTACTCACCACTCTGCTGTGCAGCAGGCGGGGGTGCAGCAGCAGCAGCAGCAGCAGCAGCAGCGGGTGCAGGAGTGGTGACGCGCGGCAGCCAGCGCTGCACGGAGCCGGCGCCGAGCGCGGCGCCCGTCTCCAGGTTCGCGACGGACACGTCGAGGGTGGAGCCCCTGTGTACTCACCACTCTGCTGTGCAGCAGGCGGGGGTGCAGCAGCAGCAGCAGCGGGTGCAGGAGTGGTGACGCGCGGCAGCCAGCGCTGCACGGAGCCGGCGCCGAGTGCGGCGCCCGTCTCCAGGTTCGCGACGGACACGTCGAGGGTGGAGCCCCTGTGTACTCACCACTCTGCTGTGCAGCAGGCGGGGGTGCAGCAGCAGCAGCAGCGGGTGCAGGAGTGGTGACGCGCGGCAGCCAGCGCTGCACGGAGCCGGCGCCGAGCGCGGCGCCCGTCTCCAGGTTCGCGACGGACACGTCGAGGGTGGAGCCCCTGTGTACTCACCACTCTGCTGTGCAGCAGGCGGGGGTGCAGCAGCAGCAGCAGCGGGTGCAGGAGTGGTGACGCGCGGCAGCCAGCGCTGCACGGAGCCGGCGCCGAGCGCGGCGCCCGTCTCCAGGTTCGCGACGGACACGTCGAGGGTGGAGCCCCTGTGTACTCACCACTCTGCTGTGCAGCAGGCGGGGGTGCAGCAGCAGCAGCAGCGGGTGCAGGAGTGGTGACGCGCGGCAGCCAGCGCTGCACGGAGCCGGCGCCGAGCGCGGCGCCCGTCTCCAGGTTCGCGACGGACACGTCGAGGGTGGAGCCCCTGTGTACTCACCACTCTGCTGTGCAGCAGGCGGGGGTGCAGCAGCAGCAGCAGCGGGTGCAGGAGTGGTGACGCGCGGCAGCCAGCGCTGCACGGAGCCGGCGCCGAGCGCGGCGCCCGTCTCCAGGTTCGCGACGGACACGTCGAGGGTGGAGCCCCTGTGTACTCACCACTCTGCTGTGCAGCAGGCGGGGGTGCAGCAGCAGCAGCAGCGGGTGCAGGAGTGGTGACGCGCGGCAGCCAGCGCTGCACGGAGCCGGCGCCGAGCGCGGCGCCCGTCTCCAGGTTCGCGACGGACACGTCGAGGGTGGAGCCCCTGTGTACTCACCACTCTGCTGTGCAGCAGGCGGGGGTGCAGCAGCAGCAGCAGCGGGTGCAGGAGTGGTGACGCGCGGCAGCCAGCGCTGCACGGAGCCGGCGCCGAGCGCGGCGCCCGTCTCCAGGTTCGCGACGGACACGTCGAGGGTGGAGCCCCTGTGTACTCACCACTCTGCTGTGCAGCAGGCGGGGGTGCAGCAGCAGCAGCAGCGGGTGCAGGAGTGGTGACGCGCGGCAGCCAGCGCTGCACGGAGCCGGCGCCGAGCGCGGCGCCCGTCTCCAGGTTCGCGACGGACACGTCGAGGGTGGAGCCCCTGTGTACTCACCACTCTGCTGTGCAGCAGGCGGGGGTGCAGCAGCAGCAGCAGCGGGTGCAGGAGTGGTGACGCGCGGCAGCCAGCGCTGCACGGAGCCGGCGCCGAGCGCGGCGCCCGTCTCCAGGTTCGCGACGGACACGTCGAGGGTGGAGCCCCTGTGTACTCACCACTCTGCTGTGCAGCAGGCGGGGGTGCAGCAGCAGCAGCAGCGGGTGCAGGAGTGGTGACGCGCGGCAGCCAGCGCTGCACGGAGCCGGCGCCGAGCGCGGCGCCCGTCTCCAGGTTCGCGACGGACACGTCGAGGGTGGAGCCCCTGTGTACTCACCACTCTGCTGTGCAGCAGGCGGGGGTGCAGCAGCAGCAGCAGCGGGTGCAGGAGTGGTGACGCGCGGCAGCCAGCGCTGCACGGAGCCGGCGCCGAGCGCGGCGCCCGTCTCCAGGTTCGCGACGGACACGTCGAGGGTGGAGCCCCTGTGTACTCACCACTCTGCTGTGCAGCAGGCGGGGGTGCAGCAGCAGCAGCAGCGGGTGCAGGAGTGGTGACGCGCGGCAGCCAGCGCTGCACGGAGCCGGCGCCGAGCGCGGCGCCCGTCTCCAGGTTCGCGACGGACACGTCGAGGGTGGAGCCCCTGTGTACTCACCACTCTGCTGTGCAGCAGGCGGGGGTGCAGCAGCAGCAGCAGCGGGTGCAGGAGTGGTGACGCGCGGCAGCCAGCGCTGCACGGAGCCGGCGCCGAGCGCGGCGCCCGTCTCCAGGTTCGCGACGGACACGTCGAGGGTGGAGCCCCTGTGTACTCACCACTCTGCTGTGCAGCAGCAGCAGCAGCAGCAGCAGCAGCGGGTGCAGGAGTGGTGACGCGCGGCAGCCAGCGCTGCACGGAGCCGGCGCCGAGCGCGGCGCCCGTCTCCAGGTTCGCGACGGACACGTCGAGGGTGGAGCCAGATTTAGAGACTATAGTGCATTGCAGTTGGGTTTTTAGCTGTCGAAACATACAAATAATATAGTTTTTTGTGACGAATCGTGTTTAAATTAATAAGTTCGACAAAGGAAGCCCAGCCGCCGTCGGATATATAGCAGCTGCCGAGGTGCTCAAAAATATTTCAGCGACTCCGGTATGGAAACGAAATCTGTCGATTAATTATGTTTTAAGGGAGTCCCCTCTGCCAACAAACTGTCTTGCAGTTTGGCAGTAGAATTAAATGTAAAAATAGGCTTTATTTAGCCAGAATAAATGTTTTTTTTTTGTAGCAGTCATCTCCGTTCGCGAACGATATCGACACCTTTTAAACAGATGTACTTATCAGTGCAGCCAGTCATACCTGAACTTTGTCGTTCTTTAAGTGAGCACAAAAAACTGGTAAAACTTCGTCTTTCGTCACGCGACGGCAGGAGTCCCCCCGGCGCTGACCACCCTGGCGGCGTGGAGTAGAGCGTGTGGGACACAGGTGGTACCACGCGCCTACCGATGCTACCAGATACGTATCACTGGACAATACCTGCACTTTATCACTGTTGAGGTGTGCGCAGAACTCTGGTAGGATCGCAAAGTCCTTCGGCAGACGACGGCAGGTGTCCCCCGGCGCTAGAGTGACCACTCTGGCGGCGTCGAGTAGAGCGGCGCGTGTAGCGGACAGGCGCCGCGCGCGGTACCACGCGCCTTCTGACGCCTCCAGGTACGCGAACGTGTCGCCGGGAACGGGCCTGTAAATAACACCATCATTAATAAAAAAAATATTATCCTATCCTATTGACTACCTAGTGTAAGGTGAAAACCTTAGATCGTGACCTGGTCGCTAGCGGGTATATACAGTATGTATAAGTTAGTAGGGTTTACTAAAAAGGCTAGTCCTGCACTCTGGTGGCAGAACATTGCAGTAACATACCCTTTACTAATCTTTATGTATTTTGACTGATTCTGTTCGAATTTGACAGAAGCCCACCGTTTTTAAGGTTCCGTACTCAAAGGGTAAGAACGGGACCCTATTACTAAGACTCCGCTGTCCGTCTGTCTGTCTGTCACCAGGCTGTATCTCATGTATCTCATGAACCGGCTAGGAATGAGCTAGACAGTTGAAATTTTCACAGATGATGTATTTCTAAGAGTCTCCCCAGATATATCGACGCAAATCGGCAAAAACCGATAGTAAAAACCTTCATGTCTGCGCAATACACAGATGTGTACACAAATATGTTTGTTTTGTATATATGACGGCGCTTCGCTAGCGCCATCTTTTAAATTACGAAGGAACTAGATTGACAGCTGCAATCTGTCAGTCTGGCGGAGCGTTGGGTCGATGTTTAGCGCCGCCATGTTGAATGTCAGAATAATTTAGACTTCAACGAGCGCACCACGGAACCGACGAATCGCTTTTGTTCCGCGTAATCTAGCGTCCTTTATAATTGAAAAGTGTGTAAAATCGATAAAACAAGTGATTTCCTAATTACTAGTGCGTTTATTTTGTGATTATTCTTTTAATTAGATATTAAATAACTTCTGATTGTAAAGTGTTTTATTATTGGTTACTATCTAATCGTGCACTTACATTAACCATTATGGGCGATAGTAATAAAGGCGGGGAACCGCCTATATATACTAACACCTTTTGTACTCACTTTCATGCAATAAAAAATTATGAATTATGAATAAGAGTGAAAAAGCCGTCGACGCGTTGGCCGATACGAGCCTAGCCGAACGACGACTTTTTCGCTCTTATTGCGCAGACATAAACCTTTTTCCTATCGACTTTTGCCGATTCCGCGTCGATATATCTGGGTAGACCCTAAAGCGGTCGGCGAACGATCGCTCAAAATTGTCCGTACATCTAATTGAGCCCAATATTTGAACGGTCGCCCGCCGCCCCACTTCCCGCTGGAAATAAGTCAATAAAATCTTAGTACAATACAGTATCACAAGTGTTACTCACTCTATGGCCTCGCTAGCTTCACAAGCCTGTCCGAACGGGTCCAACAAGCGCTCGTAGTTGTCCGAAGTCTCCCTAGTCACAGACAACACTACCCCAATAGTACAGTACATTACACAAGTGTTACTCACTCTATGGCCTCGCTAGCTTCACAAGCCTGTCCGAACGCGTCCAGCAGGCACTCGTAGTTGTCCGATAGTCTCCATACAATCACAAATTACACTACCCCTATAGTACAGTACAATACACAAGTGTTACTCACTCTATGGCCTCGCTAGCTTCACAAGCCTGTCTGAACGGATCCAACAAGCGCTCGTAGTTGTCTGAATAGTCTCCATGCAATCAAAAACTACATTACCCCAATAGTACAGTACATTACACAAGTGTTACTCACTCTATGGCCTCGCTAGCTTCACAAATCTGTCTGAACGGATCCAACAAGCGCTCGTAGTTGTCCGAATTGTCTCCGTACAATCACAAATTACACTACCCCAATAGTACAATACATTACACAAGTGTTACTCACTCTATGGCCTCGCTAGCTTCACAAGCCTGACTGAACGGATCCAACAAGCGCTCGTAGTTGTCCGAGTAGTCTCCATACAATCACAAATTACTCTACCCCAATAGTACAGTACATTACACAAGTGTTAATCACTCTATGGCCTCGCTAGCTTCACAAGCCTGTCCGAACGGGTCCAGCAAGCGCTCGTAGTTGTCCGAGTAGTCTCCATACAATCAAAAATTACACTACCCCAATAGTACAGTACATTACACAAGTGTTACTCACTCTATGGCCTCGCTAGCTTCACAAGCCTGTCCGAACGCGTCCAGCAGGCACTCGTAGTTGTCCGATAGTCTCCATACAATCACAAATTACACTACCCCTATAGTACAGTACAATACACAAGTGTTACTCACTCTATGGCCTCGCTAGCTTCACAAGCCTGTCTGAACGGATCCAACAAGCGCTCGTAGTTGTCTGAATAGTCTCCATGCAATCAAAAACTACATTACCCCAATAGTACAGTACATTACACAAGTGTTACTCACTCTATGGCCTCGCTAGCTTCACAAATCTGTCTGAACGGATCCAACAAGCGCTCGTAGTTGTCCGAATTGTCTCCGTACAATCACAAATTACACTACCCCAATAGTACAATACATTACACAAGTGTTACTCACTCTATGGCCTCGCTAGCTTCACAAGCCTGACTGAACGGATCCAACAAGCGCTCGTAGTTGTCCGAGTAGTCTCCATACAATCACAAATTACTCTACCCCAATAGTACAGTACATTACACAAGTGTTAATCACTCTATGGCCTCGCTAGCTTCACAAGCCTGTCCGAACGGGTCCAGCAAGCGCTCGTAGTTGTCCGAGTAGTCTCCATACAATCAAAAATTACACTACCCCAATAGTACAGTACATTACACAAGTGTTACTCACTCTATGGCCTCGCTAGCTTCACAAGCCTGTCCGAACGGGTCCAGCAAGCGCTCGTAGTTGTCCGAGTAGTCTCCATACAATCAAAAATTACACTACCCCAATAGTACAGTACATTACACAAGTGTTACTCACTCTATGGCCTCGCTAGCTTCACAAGCGTGTCCGAACGGGTCCAGCAAGCGCTCGTAGTTGTCCGAGTAGTCTCCATACAATCAAAAATTACACTACCCCAATAGTACAGTACATTACACAAGTGTTACTCACTCTATGGCCTCGCTAGCTTCACAAGCGTGTCCGAACGGGTCCAGCAAGCGCTCGTAGTTGTCCGAGTAGTCTTCGTGCATGGTGACGCAGATGTATCCGCTGCCGCTGCCGCAGCTTTCGGCGCTGGAGTCGACGGATAGCACAAAGACGTCGTTGAGGGACAGCAAGTCGATAACACAGCTGAAAACAACGCTAATGTAAAATGCAAGGCTAGGTTCACACGGCATTCATTTTTCCCGTATACCGTATACTTTATCAGAATACAGAATACAGAACTTTATTGGTAAAAGCAAATTTTACAGGTCACATTTTACACTTATAAAAAAATATATGTACATATGTTCGTTAATATAATTAATTACATATTTCATAACATTTTTAAACTTAAAAAAACATTATTAGATTTAAATATAACATGAATATATTTTTTTTTAAATTACCATGCAGAAGTCAACGACCTCATCGAGTATTTATAAATTCGTCAATGCTGTAGAATGCTTTTTCTATAAGCAGCAGTTTAAGTTTAGATTTAAATACTTGGTTACTATTTAAGTTAAGTATATCTGAGGGTAATGAAATGTAAATAGTTGGTCCCATGACGCTGAGTGACCGTCGTGATTTGGCGAGTCGGCGCCTCGGGGCAAGTAGCCGGGGACGTCGCTCACTACTAGAACGTTTATAGTTCTGTATGTTTTGCCTAACGTACATACACGCGGCCAGTATGTATACACAGGGTAGGGTAAGGATCTTGTGTTTCCTAAACAACTGTTGTGCCGGATGGTCCACCGGCTTTCCATCAGTTACACGAATGGCGCGTTTTTGCATTTTGAACGCTCTGTCCCTCTCCGCAGCCGTAGCCCACAGTTCCACTCCCTGAACTAAAATCGAGTGAAAATAACCATAGTAAGCCATCTTTAGGTTTTCGATTGATAGACTGCCGGCTAACCGGGACAGGGCGTAACATGCTCGAATACCGTTAGTGACTAGTGACGGCAATAGTCCATTATTGTCGAGGCTTGGAAGTAACTACTTGCTGGCTGAGGATTTTTAAACGGACGTTTTGGGAGTCCGTTTAATCGAATCCGAAGCCAGCAAGTAGCCTACCAGCCGAATCATATATAGTGCTTTTCTCAAAAATGGCGCAATAAATACAAATATAATAGAAATATTTTACAGAAGCAACGTTTTTATGTGTATATTTTCACGGAAAAAAGTAAAAAGATTTGCTTTGCCCCCTTTTGATTTTTAGAGTTCCGTAGCTCAAAAGGAAAAAACGGAACCCTTATAGGATCACTCGTCCTCTGTCACAGCCTATTTGCTCCGAAACTACTAGACCAATTAAGTTGAAATTTGGTATACATATGTAAGTTTGTGACCCAAAGATGGACATGTAACGTAAACAAATAAAATTTAAACTTGGGGACCACTTTTGGGGGGTAAATGAGAAAATTAAAAAATTAAGTTTTTCAAACTATGTGTTATATATCAAATGAAAGAGCTCATTGTGAGAAACTCAAATATATATTTTTTATAATTTTAGGATAAACAGTTTAGAAGTTATTCAAGAAAATATACAAAAAATGACCCCCCCCCCCCTTTATCTCCGAAACTACTGGGTCAAAAATTTTGAAAAAAATACACAAAATAGTTCTTTACCTCTAGATCACAGGAAAACCTAATAGAAATGTGTAGTCAAGCGTGAGTCGGACTTAATTACTTAGTTTTTGATCCGACCCCTACGGGTTTTTTTAAAGACATTTCACTTACATTTCACATAAAAATACATTGTTTTAATCGTGTTATGTACGGAACCCTTGGAACGCGAGTCCGACTCGCACTTGGCCGATTTTTTTAATTAATAATAGAAGTGTACTTTTCTGAAAAATACGCCAACCTATTTGAGACACCCAAATAGTCGCGGTACCAACATTATAAGTACTGATTATCTGTTTAGCTGATTAATGGACCTATGCCTTCATTTGATATGGCCACTTCAACTTTAAAAAAAAAATAGCCACAACCGAATACAGAACCTCCTCCTTCTATGAAATTGAAGTCGGTTAAAAAATTTGGAACTCGACAAATAACGGAATTTATATGCAACATTGCAGTCCCGAAATGAAGACTGCAATGTTTTCAACATTTCAATTTTTTGACTGACCATAAACTACGCACTTCGCGACCTACTTTATAACCGATAACGTCGACTTTGCCGTCCATTTTTGAGAAAAATTTGTTGCCATACAAATTTTGCTGTCAGACCGGTATTCGATAGAAAAAATCCTGTAAACGGAACTGGAAAAATTAACTCCTTGTAAACCTAGACTAACACTAATAGTTAATTTCTTAAAAATAAATAAATACCAAGTAATGATGATGTATGTGGCTTTTTTCCCTGTCATTTCTTCGTCTCTATTATCCTCCTATATATATCTATAGTAACTACAAAGATAGATATAACTCCGTAATAGATGGATACAGTCTAAGGAAAAAACGTCCCTCGAAAATCAAGAAAATTTGATTCTCGTTCAGAGGGCGCTACTAGTTTTGGCCTACAGTCGTATAGATGGCGTTGACGGTTTCGTTTGTTATGTAACAATTTTAACGCATATCAGTGAAAGAACATGGGTCAAAATCATAAAAATAATTAATGCAAATAAAAAAAATCATTTATCTATATTTAAATACATTCTATCGTATTTTTATAAATCTTCATTTTTAGTTTTAAAGTGTGTCGACAGATGGCAGTGAATTTACTGGGGTTACAAAATTTACTATGACAGTACCGCTCTAGTATAAGTTATTCTATGAAGATATTAAATACTGACTTCTTAGGCACCAGAGCGGCCTTAGGAGCGGCGGCGGCGGGAGCGGCGGCGACCTTCGGCTGTAATTTAGGCTCCTCTGGAACGGAGGGTGTTTTCGGCTTGAAGCCGAACGAAGGCTTGGACTCCTCAGCCTTTTGTTTGGGTTTCGCTGAAAACATAATTCGTCTATGTAAAACAAAAAGGTTTGAAAAAGCAACTCAGTTAAGCTACAACACTAAATGTGACGTTTTCAACCAAGGTACCACATTGTCGCTTGTCGATAAGGTTGATTCAAATTGAAGCTATATGGAAATAGCGCCTTATTGACAACCGACAATAAGTACCCTTTTGGTTGAGAATGGCACAAATAAATAAACATTAGGGGACATCTTACACAGATCAAACTAGCAAAGCTTGTCCTATGAGTACTAAGCGACGATATATACATAGTTACATATACAGGGTGGCTAAAAAATAAGTGCATTCCCGTTGCCAGGGATGTTTTGGGATTATACTGAGCAACTTTTACTATGGGGCCAACCCCGAAATTCTATGGGAGGGTAAGTTTTTTTTTCGCGATTTCGAGGTGGGTCCCATAGTAAAAGTTGTTCAGTATAATCCCAAAACCACCCTGGCAACAGGAATGCACTTATTTTATTGCCACCGTGTATACATACTTATATACATAGAAAACACCCTCGACTTAATAACAAATATCTGAGTTCATCACACAAATAAATACCCTTCCCGGGATTTAAACCCAGGACCAAAAACTTCATAGGCCACTAGCCACTACCCACTAGGCCAGACCGGTCGTCAAACAATTTTAAGTATATCAAAATTATGTGGCCAGTCCACATCATAAGAAAAGGGCTAGAAAAGTGGACAAAAGACCTTAAAGAGTGTCCAAGGGGGCACAAAAGGAAGAGAGGAAGGCCTACTCTTCGATGGTCAGATAAGATAAGATTCTTTTATTGTCAGATGACTTTAAAGGGATAGGCAATGGACTCAGTAAAGCAAGAGACCATGGCACCTGAAAAGATTTGGAAGAGGCTTTTGTCGGAGGTAATGTGGAACTTGTCGATGGAAACTAGAAAATAGTAATATATTTTTCTCAAACATGCTATGTAATATTGATATTACGTTCTTTATATTAGACTGGGAAGTATCACGTTTCAGGCGCGGCTAGACGAGAGGTCTGTAATGAAATTTCATACAAAGTTGCAGGCCTAGGCCGGGAAGTGGCTTTTTTTTAATTTCTATTTCACATATAATTGTGGCACAGCATCATGGCATTCAGCCTTTTTTTTTTAACCTGACGGGCTCTATGGCACTATGGCCATTCGAGCGGTAGGACTGTGTGGGGGGATGGTAGCCTGGGGAAAATGCAGGACCCTTCCGCATCACACGAGACGGTTTTGCTACGCTGGAAGCTGGAATACTCAGTTTAAAAAAAAACGATATTTGATTGATATATATAGTTGGTCAAGCAAATCTTGTTAGTAAATAAGAACAAAAAAAACTATACTCATCCTTTTCTTTTGGGTGTTAGTACTAGTGTAAGACACAGATAGTATGATTCTCTCTGTCTATGTTTGAAATAAGACAGTCCTTTGACAATCTATATACCTAAATTAAACGTTTGAGAAAAGCACTATACATACATCGGCGTGAAAACGGGTTGTCGGCCTCATAACTATCCGGCCTCACTACGTTCGGCCGGCAACCCCTTCCTTCCCGGCCTCTGTAGTAATGTACTATAAATGTATACAGAAAAATAAGGTATATATTTAAGTAGATGGAGTATTAATGTTACAAAACTTCATTAATAAAGGCTATTTTATAAGCTTCTTTTTTATTATTAACTTGCATTGTACAGTCGAGTTCATAAATATGTATACATTTTTTCACCTTATTGCAATGGATTAAGGTGAAGAAATATATTCATATTTATGAACTCGACTGTACCTATGTAGTGTGTTTATCCGGGTCAAATCTTGCAAGTTAAATTTGACCCACTTCCCGGTTTCCGATCAAGCTGAAAATTTTCATACATATGTAAGTCGGGTGATGATGGAGACAGGAGGTGGGCATAGGCACTCTGTGATAAGACAACGCAACCTAATTGTGTTTGGGGTTTTTAGAATTGTCTCAATGAGTATTAGTTGTCTGTGGAAAGAAAAGTACAGTCAGCGATAAAAGCTTGTATCAAAAATGAAATTTTTGCCAAAAACATTTTTGTCCGTGGTGTAGGGTTGGAGCCGGCATAGTTTATTTTTATCGCGTATATATATATATCTTTACTTGAAAAATAATTATAGTGTATAACTAGCCTTATGAACCGATTTTGCATGTACAACCAGCCTTAAAGTTTGTAGTCTATGATTGTTCATTATTTTAGTATGTGGGTATTTTTGCATTTTGTAATTTTTCCTCAGTCACCCGTTGACCACGAACGCTGTAAAGAGTTCGAAACGTCGGGATGTATTATAAATTCAATATACGCGATATAATCCGTTTTCATAGTTTTATTTCATGAGTAACTATCGCGGTAACCGAAGACAATATCAAAAACATTTATTTATTTTATTACCTATATCAAAATTATACCATTCTGAGGTTATCCTCACCACAGATACAAAAAAACCGGCCAAGTGCGAGTCGGACTCGCGCACCGAGGGTTCCGCACTTTTTAGTATTTGTTGTTATAGCGGCAACATAAATACATCATCTGTGAAAATTTCAACTGTCTAGCTATCACGGTTCATGAGATACAGCCTGGTGACAGAGAGACAGACGGACAGCGGAGTCTTAGTAATAAGGTCCCGTTTTTACCCTTTGGGTACGGAACCCTAAAAAATACTCACGGCCCCAGTCTTCATCGTCTCTCGGCTTATCTACTCGGGATTGGTTTCTGGGACGATTGTCTTGTCTGTCATTCTTGCGACTGAACTCCTCATTCTTGGTGCCAAAGTAACTTGTGTCTTTGTTTCTGTCGTTGGGTCTGGACCTGTTATCGTCACCTGAAAGAAATTATGGAAACTTAAATCGACTTATTTTAGTACGGTTCCGTAATCTAAGGGTGGGAAAGTAAATAGATATTCTGCTTAGAGCTGGCCTAGCTCTGATTAGGACTATATGAAGAAAAAAAAAGCCGGCCAAGTGCGAGTCGGACTCGCCCAACGAGGGTTCCGTACATTACATAATTTAAACAATGTATTTTTTATGTGAAACGCGAGTGAAAGGTAAATTGCGGTCTACGATTTATGACGTATTAAAAAAAAATACTTACTAGATCTCGGTCAAACCAGTTTTCGGTGAAAGTTTGCATGGTAATGTACATCATATATTTTTTCCATAGAAGTTACAGGGGGGGGGGGGGGACACTGTGTCTCTCGCGCAACCTATTCAGTTTAGAAAAAAATGATATTAGAAACCTCAATATCATTTTTGAAGACTACATAGATACCCCACACGTTTTTGAGTTTCAGTTCCAAGTATGGGGAACCCCCAAAATTTATTGTTTTTTTTTTCTATTTTTGTGTGAAAATCTTAATGCGGTTTACAGAATACATCTACTTACCAAGTTTCAACAGTATAGTTCTTATAGTTTCAGAGAAAAGTGGCTGTGACATACGGACGGACAGACAGACAAACAGACAGACATGACGAATCTATAAGGGTTCCGTTTTTTGCCATTTGGCTACGGAACCCTAAAAAGGAATATCCTGTCAAACGTCCGGCCATCACCCTAAACAACCTGATATTTCCTGCAGACTTAATATTAATTAAGAGTTGAGAGCGGCGCGCCAACATACTGGTTACCCCAGTTTGGCGCATTTATAGTATATGTTGGTGATATAACATTTAAAACTTTCGCGGTTTAAACACATATTAAATCACATTTAGAAACGGGTCTATCGCGAATTTATTTTGTTACCTTTATTTACCGACGTTTCGACACAGGTTTCACTGGTCGTGGTCGCGGCTAACTGACGTCCCAGCAAAATGTCAAAACAGAGATTTGTGTGACTACCCCACGAAAAGTGCATTTAAAGTTCGAGGTAGACATCACATTTTCAAACCACCCACTACACAACGTCGGTAAATAAAGGTAACAAAATAAATTCGCGATAGACCCGTTTCTAAATGTGATTTAATATATGTTGGTGAATCAATTATTTCTTGTTGTTATTGTGTCCCGTCAGCCAGGGGACAATATTAGCACAGTTTGTTAGACGGAATGTTGTATAACGATCCACAAACATGCTTATTAGTGGTAGCTCAGTGGAAAGGCCTTATATCTACCACAAAAATGCATGTTTGGTTATTTTAATTACCATAAAATCGGGGTTTTAAGAGTGACCCAGGAGAACGTAACCATGACAACGAGTGACAAGAAAAAGGTGATTCACCCTAACTGTGTAATTGTTTTATATGAATAAATTAATTAATTAATAAGGCATTCTCTGCAAACTAACAATTAGTATTGTATATTAATCGGCTGACTTAATGTTATTAATGTTATATTAAATATTAGGATCACAAATATCACAAATTACCGTCATTCGATCGGTTGAATCTGCCCCGATTATCCCCTCGGTTGTCCTGCCCCCAGTTATCCGAGCGTCCACGGTTGTCACCGCGGTTGTCCGACCCACGGTTAACCGAACGGCCTCGGTCCCCCTGCTCCCTGTTATCCGAACGGCCGCGGTTGTCCTGGCCACGGTTGTCGGGACGGTTGTCACCACGGTTGTCGGGACGACTTCTATCTTCGTTGCGTGCATTGTTGGCTCTAACGATGGGGGTCGGAGTGGTCGCGCTGCCCGGAGGACCGAATTTCTGGAAGTATAGTATAGGAAAATTATTCTGGCAAACCGATTAGTCGGTCGACTCGGGTGGCAGTTTTGAAAAATGTAAACGCGGAGGTTAAATTTCGAAACAAACAAAAATCAACCATATTCCCTGCACTATAGGTTCAAATTTCAGTGGTAAATTTTGGGTTATTCATTTGTACGGCTGGGTCTTAGGAGTATAAGTATAAAACTACCTTCGGAGGCATCCTGTCGGGGCCGGAGTCGGGGGCGGGGGCGGGGGCGGGGGCGGCGGGCGAGCGCGGCCGGCGCAGCGGCGCGGGGGCCCCCCTCCTGACACAACACATCCCTATTTAGCCAATCCAAACACCACGCACCCGATACAAGAGGAATATATTAGGTAAACTAACTAATATGTACATCACAACGGTTACACTCACGTAAACCGGGACGGAGTGCAGCCGTCGCGAGCACTCGAGCCTGAAGAAGGACCCCCGATGGGCGCGAAATATGTCGCCAGTAATAATTCAGTGTAACCGTTGGGATCTAAATATTTTAAAATAATTTTCACGAAAGTATTTTCGAAAGTAAGAAATGTCGGACCATACGTAATTGACAGACGAAGCGAAGCTCCTAAGGCTTTCTTCTTGACTGTCCGAGGTGTGTATACTATTTCTATCTGGCCGACGAAGCCGGAAGGCGGCAACTTCGTTTATCGCAGCGGGCCGAAAGTTGACGCTTTCCGGCCGGAGGGCAGAAAATTGCTATTAGGTACTATATTATTAGTTTCTGTACCAGTATTTATACTGTGTAAAGTGTGCAATATGTAATACTCACACTGGCTCCGAATCATTGGCAAGTCTGGATGCTATGCCCCCAGATTGCCTGAAACGAGAAATGTATAACTCAATTGTTTATTTCCACATTGCGGGTGTCATACAAATATTGTCTGACCACCTTTTGTACCATATTTCATGCAAAATAAAGCTATTTGTATACATAAAATGAATGCATTTATATCGAGTAACTATGGACTCGTATAAATACCGAAGGACCTCAGCAGCGCTCAGCGAGGCGGGCAACGTCAAATTCATCTAAAATCAACGTGAACTCAAGCCGCTCGCATAAGTTTGCTTGTGCCGGTCTTGTGGCCCACATTCTCGTGCCTGTGACACTTGTGTTGTGACAGTCGCTGGTAGGCGGGCGATCGTTACTCACCGCTTCAGGTCGTGGCACAAAGTCTTGTGTCTGCGCGCCCAGACGTGGCGCTGGGAGGTGGCCGAGCAGTACGGCGTGACGCGACAGCCGCTGCAGAACGCCGAGGCGCGCTCGCCGCACGCCACTTGACTCCGTACACTCACCGCTTCAGGTTGTGGCACACAGTCTTGTGTCTGTGAGCCCAGTCACGGCGCTGGCAGGTGGCCGAGCAGTACGGCGTGACGCGACAGCCGCTGCAGAACGCCGAGGCGCGCTCATCGCATGCCACTCGACTCCGTACACTCACCGCTTCAGGTTGTGGCACACAGTCTTGTGTCTGTGAGCCCAGTCACGGCGCTGGCAGGTGGCCGAGCAGTACGGCGTGACGCGACAGCCGCTGCAGAACGCCGAGGCGCGCTCGCCGCACGCCACTTGACTCCGTACACTCACCGCTTCAGGTTGTGGCACACAGTCTTGTGTCTGTGAGCCCAGTCACGGCGCTGGCAGGTGGCCGAGCAGTACGGCGTGACGCGACAGCCGCTGCAGAACGCCGAGGCGCGCTCATCGCATGCCACTCGACTCCGTACACTCACCGCTTCAGGTTGTGGCACACAGTCTTGTGTCTGTGAGCCCAGTCACGGCGCTGGCAGGTGGCCGAGCAGTACGGCGTGACGCGACAGCCGCTGCAGAACGCCGAGGCGCGCTCATCGCATGCCACTCGACTCCGTACACTCACCGCTTCAGGTTGTGGCACACAGTCTTGTGTCTGTGAGCCCAGTCACGGCGCTGGCAGGAGGCCGAGCAGTACGGCGTGACGCGACAGCCGCTGCAGAACGCCGAGGCGCGCTCGCCGCACGCCACTTGACTCCGTACACTCACCGCTTCAGGTTGTGGCACACAGTCTTGTGTCTGTGAGCCCAGTCACGGCGCTGGCAGGTGGCCGAGCAGTACGGCGTGACGCGACAGCCGCTGCAGAACGCCGAGGCGCGCTCATCGCATGCCACTCGACTCCGTACACTCACCGCTTCAGGTTGTGGCACACAGTCTTGTGTCTGTGAGCCCAGTCACGGCGCTGGCAGGTGGCCGAGCAGTACGGCGTGACGCGGCAGCCGCTGCAGAACGACGAGGCGCGGTCGTCGCACGCCACTCGACTCCGTACACTCACCGCTTCAGGTTGTGGCACACAGTCTTGTGTCTGTGAGCCCAGTCACGGCGCTGGCAGGTGGCCGAGCAGTACGGCGTGACGCGGCAGCCGCTGCAAAACGCCGAGGCGCGCTCGTCGCACGCCACTTTACTCCGTACACTCACCGCTTCAGGTTGTGGCACACAGTTTTATGTCTGTGGGCCCAGTCACGGCGCTGGCAGGAGGCCGAGCAGTACGTCGTGACGCGGCAGCCGCTGCAGAACGACGAGGCGCGGTCGTCGCACGCCACTCTACTCCGTACACTCACCGCTTCAGGTTGTGGCACACAGTTTTATGTCTGTGGGCCCAGTCACGGCGCTGGCAGGAGGCCGAGCAGTACGGCGTGACGCGGCAGCCGCTGCAGAACGACGAGGCGCGGTCGTCGCACGCCACTCTACTCCGTACACTCACCGCTTCAGGTTGTGGCACACAGTTTTATGTCTGTGGGCCCAGTCACGGCGCTGGCAGGAGGCCGAGCAGTACGTCGTGACGCGGCAGCCGCTGCAGAACGACGAGGCGCGGTCGTCGCACGCCACTCTACTCCGTACACTCACCGCTTCAGGTTGTGGCACACAGTTTTATGTCTGTGGGCCCAGTCACGGCGCTGGCAGGAGGCCGAGCAGTACGGCGTGACGCGGCAGCCGCTGCAAAACGCCGAGGCGCGCTCGTCGCACGCCACTTTACTCCGTACACTCACCGCTTCAGGTTGTGGCACACAGTTTTATGTCTGTGGGCCCAGTCACGGCGCTGGCAGGAGGCCGAGCAGTACGTCGTGACGCGGCAGCCGCTGCAGAACGACGAGGCGCGGTCGTCGCACGCCACTCTACTCCGTACACTCACCGCTTCAGGTTGTGGCACACAGTTTTATGTCTGTGGGCCCAGTCACGGCGCTGGCAGGAGGCCGAGCAGTACGGCGTGACGCGGCAGCCGCTGCAGAACGACGAGGCGCGGTCGTCGCACGCCACTCGACTCCGTACACTCACCGCTTCAGGTTGTGGCACACAGTCTTGTGTCTGTGAGCCCAGTCACGGCGCTGGCAGGTGGCCGAGCAGTACGGCGTGACGCGGCAGCCGCTGCAAAACGCCGAGGCGCGCTCGTCGCACGCCACTTTACTCCGTACACTCACCGCTTCAGGTTGTGGCACACAGTTTTATGTCTGTGGGCCCAGTCACGGCGCTGGCAGGAGGCCGAGCAGTACGTCGTGACGCGGCAGCCGCTGCAGAACGACGAGGCGCGGTCGTCGCACGCCACTCTACTCCGTACACTCACCGCTTCAGGTTGTGGCACACAGTTTTATGTCTGTGGGCCCAGTCACGGCGCTGGCAGGAGGCCGAGCAGTACGGCGTGACGCGGCAGCCGCTGCAGAACGACGAGGCGCGGTCATCGCACGCCACTCTACTCCGTACACTCACCGCTTCAGGTTGTGGCACACAGTTTTATGTCTGTGGGCCCAGTCACGGCGCTGGCAGGAGGCCGAGCAGTACGGCGTGACGCGGCAGCCGCTGCAGAACGACGAGGCGCGGTCGTCGCACGCCACTCTACTCCGTACACTCACCGCTTCAGGTTGTGGCACACAGTTTTATGTCTGTGGGCCCAGTCACGGCGCTGGCAGGTGGCCGAGCAGTACGGCGTGACGCGGCAGCCGCTGCAGAACGACGAGGCGCGGTCGCCGCACGTCACGCACGCGCCGAACGTCTGTAGCGCCGGAACGTTAGGCTGCTGTTTCAAATGTCTGTGATTATATGTGACCAAAGATAGATATAACTCCGTAATAGATGGATACAGTCTAAGGAAAAAACGTGCCTCGAAAATCACGAAAATTTGATTCTCGATCAGAGGGCGCCACTAGTTTTGGCCTACACTCGTATAGAGGGCGTTGACGGTTTCGTTTGTTATTTATAATTTTAACGCATATTAGTGAAAGAACATGGGTCAAAATCATAAAAATAATTAATGCACATAAAAACAATCATTTATCCATATTTAAATACATTTTATCGTATTTTTATAAACATTTATTTTTAGTTTAAAAGTGTGTCGACAGATGGCAGTGAATTTACTGGGGTTACAAAATTTACTATGACAGTACCGCTCTAGTATAAGTTACTCTATGTATGTGACCAAAGGAGTCATGTCGTGTCCGACCGCCAGCGATTACCTGGGCGAATTTTCGAAAATCTCTCAACTGTTCGAATGGGATAAAATTCTTGCAAGAAGTTAGGTATTAGGTACGGTATAGCTATCGTCGGCTGCATATCTGGGTCATTTTATCTATTTGCACACTTTCGAAAAAGTAACACCTTTTGGATTATTTCGACTCAGAATCACGAAGACTATTTTATTGAAACAAATAAAAAGTGTCCGGAGTTTTTCAAATTTTGGGTGTAGAGTTGTGACGGTCCATAAAAAATGCAGGTATGCGAAAATGCGTCATAAAGCTGTAATTTTTTTTTCAGACGTTTTCCTTTTTAAATCTATAGTCCTCGTGATTCTAAATAGAAAAAAAAAAACAAAAGTTGATGGTTTTTCGAAAAAGGCAAATGGTACAATTTTAACTGAAAATACCCTTAAGCCCGGTTCACATTTGTCTGACATGTCGTGTTGTGTTGTCGTGACGCATATCGGTTTCGTACATTTAATATGGTTGCGTTCACATTTCTATGATGCACGCTGCGTCAGACAAATGTGAACCGTGCTTTATACACTCGTGACCTATTTATTACGAGTACAGTATAGTTAACGCTATCTCTACTGAGCTCGTTCACTTACGTACTAACAATGGCATTCTGTTGAACAAGCCATTATTTCTTTTGTGAGAGCGCTTGGCCTTTTTGTGTCTGAGGCTCACACACAATGGCCACGCGCGCAGGCACAAAGGCCACGCGCTGGCTTTTGTTTAACAAAATGCCATTGTTAGTACAGGTAAGTGAACGAGCTCAGTAGAGATAGCGTTAACTATACCAGTGACTATCCTGCTCTGCTCCAAAACAGAATTATTGCTCTGCCTAGGCCAAAGATCAAAACCAAATTCGCTAGACGGTTTCAAAAACTTCAGTCATCCTAATATCTACAATATTATCGTGAAAAACTACCAAATTCAAAAATGCACTCTTTATAAGGCCAAATTTAAAATTAAGAATTGGCTAACTACGTTGAGCTACCATGACACTGAAAATATTTTAAGACCCAATATTTGATTCTGACATTTATTTATCAACTACTAGCTTTTGCCCGCGACTTCGTCTGCGTGGACTTAGTAACAGCAGCTAAAGTACGTATAGCGCCTGAAAAAATTCTCATAGCAATCTAAATTTGAGCATATTATGCACACAAATTAGCAGGCACTTCGTTAATTATCTCAATTCCACCCCGCTTTTTACTTTTTTAAGGGATGATTTTCGGGATAAAAACTATCCTATGTCCTTCTCAGGAACTCAACCTATCTCTATGCCAAATTTCATCTAAATCGATTCAGCGGTTTAAGCGTGAAGAGGGAACACACAGACAGAAAGACAGACAGACAGACTTCCGCATTTATAATATTAGTATGGATGTAGTTGTAATTTTTGAATTGCTTTCGATTATTCAAATATAATATAATATTAAACCTCATCTGTAGGCCGAGCACATGATTGACGCGACAGTATCTCGCCGCGAGATAGACTACCCGTCTTTTACTAACTGTATGAATTAAAGGGGGACGGGTAGTCTATGTCGCGGCGAGATACTCTTGCGCCAATCATGTGCTAGCCCGGCTGGATAAATATGCATACTTGAAAAAACGATTGATTATTCTTCCTATTGCATGAGTCTTGCCTTCTGTAAATGCTTGTAAGGGACTCGGCAGGACAGGCTCAGCCTAGTGTCAGAGTCACTGTGAAAAATGTTTTCTGCCAATAAATATTTTTGTATTTTGTATTTGTACATTCTTGCGCGAAATGATATAATAGTCTATCGCTTTTCGATACTAGTGTTATCGCGGCTAGTCGGACAGTAGACTTGAATTGACGGCAGTAAATTGTATTAATCAATTATTTTTTATTGTTTTCTTTTTTTTCTGTATTCCCTGATCAATATGACCTCGGTCTCTTTAAAACAAGAGTGAATAGGCTGTTACTGAACCGGTGAGCTCCATGTTAGGCCCTGTCTTCACTTTCCATCAGGTGTGACTAGGGCCAATCGCCGATCAGTTTATAATAAAAAAAAAAAAATTGTTTGTTATTTTTGTTGTTTAGTTATTTCTCTCTCATTGTTTGTTTGTTGTTACTTTAATGTTAATCTTAATTTAGTTATTAGTTAGGTCCCTACCGCAAATCAGCGCTGCGGCCAGCCATGGCATTACGCTGAGTGGGGGTCCTTTTTTCGTCCGCTCCTTTTTTTTACACTCTTATGTAACCTACCATCATGTGACGTTAATAAATGTATTCTATTCTAATTGGTTACATTTAGCTGTGCATCATAAATCATTAAAAACTCACGTCTGGAACACCTTGAAGCTCTAGTTCCTAATCTTTTATGCTTCTTCCCAGTTCATCCAGGTATTGGTTATTTGGCCCAACTTTTTAACACATTCAGTGCCAGTGACCCGATAGTCTAGTTCTCTATTCGTAGTCGCTGGTCGCTGTTTTTAGGGTTCCTTACCCAAAGGGTAAAAACGGGACCCTATTACTAAGACTCCGCTGTCCGTCTGTGTCACCAGGCTGTATCTCATGAACCGTGATAGCTACAGTTGAAATTTTCACAGATGATGTATTTCTGTTGCCGCTATAACAACAAATACTAAAAACAGAATAATATTAATATTTAAATGGGGCTCCCATACAACAAACGTGATTTTTTTGCTGTTTTTTTTCCGTAACGGTACGGAACCTTTCGTGCGCGAGTCCGACTCGCACTTGGCCGGTTTTTTTTATACTCTTATGTAACCTACAATCATGTGACGTTAATAATTGTATTCTATTCTATTCTAATTGGTTACATTTAGCTTTGCATCATAAATCATTAAAAACTCACGTCTGGAACACCTTGAAGCTCTAGTTAATAATCTTTTATGCTTCTTCCCAGTTCATCCGGGTATTGGGTATTTGGCCCAACTTTTTAACACATTCAGTGCCAGTGACCCGATAGTCGGGTTCTCTATTCGTAGTCGCTAGTCGCTGTTTCTAGGGTTCCTTACCCAAAGGGTAAAAACGGGACCCTATTACTAAGACTCCGCTGTCCGTCTGTCTGTCACCAGGCTGTATCTCATGAACCGTGATAGCTAGACAGTTGAAATTTTCACAGATGATGTATTTCTGTTGCCGCTATAACAAATACTAAAAACAGAATAATATTAATATTTAAATGGGGCTCCCATACAACAAACGTGATTTTTTTGCTGTTTTTTTCCGTAACGGTACGGAACCTTTCGTGCGCGAGTCCGACTCGCACTTGGCCGGTTTTTTTTACACTCTTATGTAACCTACAATCATGTGACGTTAATAAATGTATTCTATTCTATTCTAATTGGTTACATTTAGCTTTGCATCATAAATCATTAAAAACTTACGTCTGGAACAACTTGAAGCTCTAATTCCTAATCTATTATGCTTCTTCCCAGTTCATCTAGGTATTGGTTTTTATTTGGCCCAACTTTTTAACACATTCAGTGCCAGTGACCCGATAGTCGGGTTCTCTATTCGTAGTCGCTGTTTTTTAGGGTTCCTTACCCAAAGGGTAAAAACGGGACCCCATTACTAAGACTCCGCTGTCCGTCTGCGTCACCAGGCTGTATCACATGAACCGTGATAGCTACAGTTGAAATTTTCACAGATGATGTATTTCTGTTACCGCTATAACAACAAATACTAAAAAGTACGGAACCCCCGGTGCGCGAGTCCGACTCGCACTTGGCCGGTTTTTTTATATATATATATATACGAGATTTTGCATGTTATCGGCGACGCTCGTAGCGCTTAGCACGCGCTGGCACTGAATGTGTTAATATTAACTTATCTAGGCAATCTTATAAGATCATTGAAAGATAACTGTACCCTCACCATGAGTTTTACGCGGCCTTAAACGCTAGCGACTGCGTCAACTCAAACTCATCTCGCTTGCACTTGCGCTTGGAGATGCATTGTGAGTTAGTTTACGCAGTCGCTAGCGAATATGTCAGTGTTAAACTCTTGGTAAGGATAATATCAGAGTTAAACTCGTGGTAAGGATACTTGACTTAACCTTTTTCGACGCCGTGTCAAACACAAAAGCACTCGGACGCCACGTCACCGAAGTGTCAAAACTAAAATTGAACTTTATGCACATGCACGTAGGTCTATGTTGCTCTGTGGTCTTTGACCGATTAATCCGTCTTTGGCGTTGGACCTGCGGTTCGGATATATCCGTCGTTGGCGTCGAAAAGGTTAAGAAAATGTAAACCCTCAGTTACGAACCGAGATTGAATTTTATTTATAACGATTGGATACAAATAAGAATAAAAATCCGCTTGTAATCTTTCTTCGGGAGCAAAATAGAAAAACAGAAGTAAAAAACGACTTCACTTTATTTAAAACTATGCTAAAATCACAATTAAGATGAAAATTAAAAAAATACATTAAAATTAATATTACAAAATACATTTAAAAAATACTTACCGCAAATTATGTAAACACTAAAAAAGGGTAAGACATTAAAATATGCGCTCGAAAATGAGTCTATTTAATTTGGAATAACTTCAATCACAATTCACAACTTATAGAGTAGGTACGTCTAGGCTAACTTTGCAATGACTTGGCAGCGACAAAGTATGTAAGTGCCACTATAACTACTGGCGCTTACCCTTGCTTTATGGTGGCGCTACTACAATTGCCAAGTCATTGCAAGAAAGAAAGTTGATTTAGATTACGGCGATTGGATCGGATTGTAATGTATGAATCCTCATAACACATGTCAATAGCAACGCAATGCACGCACACGCCAGGTAAGCGGTGTGACGCCTCTTATAAGGATTCGTACATTACATCGCGCACGAGCACTTACATCTAATGTACATCGGCCTAACTCTATCTAATCTAAGATGCATCTAAACATTAAAACATACACAAAACATCACATTTTAAGGAATGTCAACTTTCAAACATAACAATAAAATTCGGTGGTAACATTTGCTTTCGACATGTTTAAGCATTTATTTGTTTTGGCAAAACCTGACTGATTGATGTGCCAGAGCAAGCTACGCGCTACGAGAGTAGCCGATAACATTGGAAAACCCGTATGTAGCAAAAAGCGCCTACGAACAGAGAACCCGCCTTGCGGGAAGCTGGCAGTGAATTTGATAATATAATGGCACTGGCCTTTGAAATTGGCAGTTTGATGTCAAAAAAGAAAGAAAATCAGTTTTTAACTAAGCCTGCCTTTATTAACAAAAAAATTGCAACAAGTTATAATGCATTTTATGCGTTTACTCAGGAATGTCTACTTTTTCATATAATCTAAATCACTTTTATTGTGTTTGTAAGGCACATGACTGAATTAATCACATGTTCCACTCAATTTTAAATTCTAACTACAAACTATGGTACACAAACTAGCAAAAATAGTCTTAAATCATTATAAAGTATACAATTACAACAGAAACTTCAATTTGTGACCAACTACCATCGGACAGAACTGGTTACTACGAATCACAGCAGCAGATTGCTTGTCAATGGAAAGAATAAACTTTCCCTTCTCATAATTCCCGAAATCATTAGTAACTGTCCACAACTCTGTGTTCAGACCCGGATTTTGATCTTCCAACAAATCGAAAATCAGATTCAAATCCTCCCGTTCCTTAGGTAGGATCTCAGCTGGTATTTTCACCACCATCTTGCAAGCTTCATCTAATTCTACTGGAGACAATTTCATACAGTCAGGTTCGATGATCTTTGGATCTTCGGATGCGTTTTCTAAAGACTGTTTGATGTCAATATGTTCAATTTGGTTTTTGATATCCTTCAGCTGTCCCACAGAGTTCCATTCACCGATTCTCAAATCGGGGAAGTCTTGTTTCAGTTCCGTCTTGAGCTCTTCAACAGTGAATTCAGTAGATATTTTGACTTCAACTTCTCGTTTTGTTGCGTTTGCTTTCATTAGTTTTTTCTCCTGTTTTTTGCTTAGTTTTTCCATACTGGAAAGTGGTTTAAGCAGGGACTGTAAATGGCCTAGCTGGAATTGAACAGCATTGTCGCCGACGAAAGTGTTGAAGTCAGTATTTCTGATGACTTGGGCGGAGAGCTTATCAATTTGTAATACTACATCTAACTTCGCTTTAGCTCGAACTGTGCTTATGATCCTCCAATATTTAGTTCGAAGTCGAGGATTGTTCGATTGAAGAATCGATATGACCTCTTCAGTATCCAAATAGGTTTTGACTACCATACTTACAATGCCAACGGCTCCTCTGTATTCCGTAGATTTCAAATTGATTTGCAATTTAGAACTAGCAATGGTTAACGTTTCGTCGATCCAACAGCGCGAAGCCATGTTTACACAAATAACAAATATGACGCCGTCAAAAAGGTAAATGTCGTGGAATTTTGGCATACAGATTTCATTGATTTCACCATCTACAAAGGACTTGTAAACGATATTCTCTAAAGTTTTCTTTATTGCGTGGAAAAGGTTTTCGTCTACGCGCGATTCCGGATAGTTAGTAGGGCCTACGTACAGTTTCAGGTCGTCGGCGACTACTTCAGAATAGTGATTCGTTCGAATTCTTGTAAGAGGAGAGTTCGACATATCAGCCTCGACTGGCACGTACAATAGTTTCAAAATTTTCTCTTTCACCTCCTTATTCTCGTTTTCATCGTCGTAATTCTGGTTCTCTTCGAAGCAAGAATCGCGTTTCTGTCTATCGATTATCCTGAAGCTAAGCTTATTAGCGCCATATTCCGGATCAAAATCTGGGCTTTTGATTATTTCTAGAGACTCCGGATCGACACCGAATTGCCGCTTCTGTTTGCCAGCTACATCAGAATAATACTTCCAACAATCCGGTTTTAAACCTGGGTATTTATCTTGAAGCTTCGAAATTATTTCCGCAGATTCTACACTGGCAAGTTCTTTTGGCAGGCGCAAGACGATTCTCGTGTATCTAACTAGTGTTTTAATGTCTTTAAATATTAGCTTCCAGCCTGTAGAATTTACGAATTTTGGTAATACCTCTGTCAAGTAATCCTTAGTCTCTAAACTGTCACAAATGTATATCACAGCACCGTTAGATAGGTAAATGTCTTGGAATTTTGGGATGATTAAATTAGAGAAGCGCTGTTGTTTCATATCTCTGTGTAAATACTCTTTGAAGAGTTGCTTCAGCCTTCTGATATGCGTGCCTTCGAGTTTGTTTTGCGGGTAACCGTCAAGAGTAATTGCGATTTTCAATTCTGGTTCGACATGAAGGTAGTTTGTTCTTCTGTGGTAAGCAATACCCCGGTTACTATCTATGTTTACATTGCTGTTGCACCTGATTAGGTTGTCGCTGCTTTCAGCAATAGATTCAGTCTTTTCAGATTCCGCAGCTGTAGATTCTGAAGCGGGCATTTGCTTTTCCTCATTGGCAACATCAATTTTAATGTTATTGTTAATTTCCTCCGACCAAATTATCATTTCATTATTTTCACTTCTGTAATTAACGTCTTTTAGTTTCTTCAATACATCACATTCATTATTTTCCAATTCAGTAATTATTACTTTATCATCATCTTCTTTATCCGTTCTATCAGGAAATTCTATAAAATAGTCAGTTGCTTTCTCGTTCTCGTCTCGTTTCTTAACATCGTCATTTTGTGCGTCTTCACCAGACAGAGGTTTTCTTAAACTGCAGTCAGAAAGATTTCTGGCTGTATCTTCCCCCCTAAGTTCGTTCAAGAGCTTCACTCTCGACGAAACGCTGTGCAAATCTTCTTTCATATCGGAAGTTAGACATTCATAGTAAATTTCAGTGTACCCGGACAGTTCAAACTCCATTTGCTCATAATCTATAACATTTTTAAAGGTGGAACCTCGAATGATTTCACCAGAAACTCGGTCTATTAGAAATGAAGTGTATTCAACATCACCTACCCTCTTTTGCGAGTAGACTCTCCACGAATCAGTTTTCAATGTAGGATTGAAATACTGTAACAGTTTGAAAGTGTCCTGAGCAGTCGCCGGCCAGGCTGAGCTGGGTATCTTGAGGTAAGCTAGGCATAACCTCTTGATCTTAGACTTGAGTAGAATAAGGTTGGAAGCCATACGTTCTTGCAGGCCTGGTGAAATCCTGATTATCCAGTTCCTAGTATCGATGTCCCTACAGACGCAGACAATAGCGCCCCTGTTCAAATAGTAATCTAGGAAGTAAGGTACGCTTTTTAAAAGGCCGGCCTTGATTTGCATATCCATAACCTCGGCGATGGATCGTTGAAAGAGTTCCAAATGTTTAAGCCGCATTTTTGATTTGGGATAACCGGCAAGCGCTATGACTATTTTCAACTGGTCTTCTATAATATCCGCATAATCAGTGTTCCTTAACTGTATGAGCCTATTCGTCTCGTCAGCTTCATCCTCGCTATCGCTGTAGAAATCCGCGTATTTAGCAGTATCACAGCTACTTTTAGACTTTTTACATCTAGGGTTTTTACTAGTACCGCCAGTGACTTTGCTATGCTTACTAAACGTGGTCTTACTGCCTACATGACTATCTGTTTTCTGAGTACATTTGCTATCAGACTTATCTGCCGAGTTCTTTTTTCTGGTATCATCGGAGCAGAGTACGCAAGTGGAGGCGGTGGAGGCTGCGCCGTCGGAGTCCCAGAAGCCCTTCTGCTCGCAACTGCACAGTTCAGGTGAGCTCTGTTGATAAAACACCGATTTTTGGTATGGGTTGTGTAACTCTAACCATACCGGCCCATGCGAAGCGTTCATGCACAGCAAAGCCACTGGGGTTACGTCTTATCTGTCACTGCTGTCATTCTGTCAGATCGATGCATTCGAAACGCCACTTCACCATAACAACCGTAATCCATTATTCACACACAAGTATTTCCAAAACCTCAATATTATAAACGGTTGGCCATTCCGCTGCTCAAAAGAAGTTGTTGCACCATTTAGGCGATAATCACACTGCCGCCACATTTCGTAGCGGCGTGGGGAGACTGCGGAGCGACAAATTCGCGTGCGGCGTGGACGCACCAACGCATCGGCACAGGGAGGACACGCTATACATCAAAAATCGAGTGAACGGCACGTCTGTACACGCGGAATGCGTCAATGTGTGAGTAAGTTGCTTAAAAACAGTACTGAGCGATCGGCAAAAGGTCGTCAATCTACTGTCGCGGGGCGAGGTCATTCGCAAAGGGGCGGGGCGGTGCGTGGCCGTTCTGTATGATGATACTATTACTTATTCTGTGGCACCGGTTTGCTCCGTATCTCCGTCCAAAGCTGCGGTGCACCACGAACCGTGTTTATGCACAAAAATCTGTACAGTACTACGGAGCTCGGTGTGGCATACTCTGCGGCCCGCACCGCATCTCCGTCCGAAAGCGCGAATCGTCGTGCGATTCGCACATACGCAAGGAGAGGCGGAGTCAGTGTGTTAAACCATGCTGCTGTTGCACACAAATCATGATTCTACAGCACAGAGTTAAAAACAGCATCACCGGACGCCACTCTGCACTGCGGACTAGTGTGATAATCACAGCAAAATGTATGACAAAAACGCAACGCGTAAGATACAAGCAGTGGCGTAGCTAGGGGGAGCTGAGGGGGCAAGTGCCCCGGGCGCCATCCAAGGGGGGGCGCCAAAATGGGCAAAAGGCAGCAGCAAATTTGGTGACTGCCCCGGGCGCCATATCCTCTAGCTACGCCCCTGGATACAAGTCACTGGACTAACGTTTCGGCGAAATCATTCGTTAGTCTAAATAACTATTTTTCTTTTTTTTACTAAAGTTGCGTATAAACGAAAGAATACTGAAATTAGACTTATATTGACCGTGATTACCTTTTGTATGATGCATGTAACTGTAACTGCGTCGAAATATCGGGAGCTCACAAATAATACAAAAGGTAATCACGGTCTATATCCCGGTCAATATAAGTCTAGTGAAACTAACCGTGAATCATTCAAAACTCTAATACTGAAATTACTGAATTTATCTATTAAAACGCCAAAAGTCAAATGTCCGGTCGAAGTTTCGGTTGAAACTAGAGCAGGGGCGTAGCTAGAGGATATGGCGCCCGGGGCAGTCACCAAATTTGCACCCCCAGATGACTGACAAAAGTTTTCCTGCTGCTGCCTTTTGCCCATTTTGGCGCCCCCTCTTGGATGGCGTCCGGGGCACTTGCCCCCCCCCCCCCCCCCCTAGCTACGCCACTGAACTAGAGCAAAATCGAACTTTTTGATTCGGACATTATAAATCATACATCCTGCTTGTGTTACGTACATCCCCAACACGTATACATATATAAGAAATAAATAGTATTAGTTAATATTCATACATATTTTGTTGAAAAAAGCTAAAGATAAACATTATCATGCAAACCGAAGTAAGATAGTAAATAAACAAAATGTGGCTCTCCATGGAGAAGGTTCCTTAATTTCCTTATGCTCCATGTGCATAAGGACCCTTTTGTGTTGGAAAGCCACAAATGTTTAAAGAGTAAGTTCACTAGCGATAGTGGGGCCCATCATACCAGAATGAAGAAGGCGAATAAAACGGTAGGTACCTACATTATAAAAAATCTATTGGTTCATTAAAATTCCTAACATCGCCGCATTCCTGACAAATGGCCAAAATTCCTGAAATGTCAGGAATATGGGTTCATCCATTAATTACGTCACACGAATTTCGAGGTTTTTTTACCCCTCCTTCCTCCTTGTCACATTTGGCAAACCCCTCCCCCCCTGGACCGACGTCACATTTTTTCAATGAAATCGGCAAATCGAATTAAGTATTATTAATATTTTATCAAAATGTTTTTGACAAAAGAAATATTAGTAATTTTATAACCCAAAACAGATTAGGAAAGAAAATTAAACGATTAAAAAAGATTATCGTTCCAAAAACTTGTTATTTAACTGTACACCGAATAAAATAATTTAAATAAGTTAAAGTGACGTCACAAAGTTTGTGACCACCCCTCCCCCTTGTCACAACATGTCACATTTTCGTGACCCCCCCCCCCCCCCCCCAAATGTGTGATGTAATTAATGAATGACCCCTATTCCTGACGTCTGTTAACCCTAATTGTAACACAGTGGTTTTGTTTCGTTAAATTTACAAACAAAACAAAATCTACTCTATATACTACACTAAAGGTTCAAATTTCACTGGCAAATTTTGGATTTTTCTTTTGTATGGCTGGGCCCACTGTCAGTTAGGACAAAAATTTGACAGTTCCGAACAACTGATAGGCCGATATCGTCCGGCGGACTGATAATCAGAGTGCCTTCAGGCCTTAGGAGGCTAAGGCCCAAGCTTTACGAGTGCTAGACCACCCAGCCTAACCAGCACGGACCAAATTTATTATCACAATCATAAAATTTTAAACACTTCAATAAACAAAACCTAGTTTCCTAATTCATGTTATGCTATTTTATTTCACACCATCTCCTCTGAACCATAAGATATAATAGATATATAATATTTATAGATAGATTCGCGTAGAACCAGCATCAGCCATAGTTGACCATATTTAAATTTTCAGGCAATTTTCGCATCAAGCTAATTCACCAGTATGAATTTTGCTTTACGAATGTCGGCGGCCGATCTTAAAATCCGCCAGATCTTGAAATTTGGCATTTCACGGTTTCATAAAGACCATTCAATATCCCTCTATTTTTCACTATTTTTGTGACGCTTTTTGTGCGTTCAGACTAGTACAGTCGCCATCAGATATATCGGAGCGGCCGAGGTGCTCAAAAATATCTGAACACGCACTTAACGCCTTGACAATAGAGGCGTGTTCGAATATTTGTGAGCACCTCCGCCGCTCCGATATAACTGATAATAAAAACGAGTGTCGGAAATTAATATCGTTATACGCAGCTAACAGACGCAGCAGCGGTATTCTTAATATTAATTTATTTTGACATTTTATAATTAGTTTTTATCTATAGAGTAATAAGTATATACAAGCGTGTACATCTGTAAAGGTAGTGTTCAGTGAAACTATGTTGTAATATGCAATATTGTATCTGCTATTGTAACCTGAATTACCATACGCAATAAATAAATACAAATAAAGCAAAATAACAGAAACTCAAGCCACGGCAGTCAGTACATGCGGAGCCATTTTGAACACCTGACTGAATGACGCCATCTTGCCGAGCAAATTGGCTCGGGTGAGCTCGAAAAGTTACACGAGCACGCAGCCTCGTGAGGAAATCTCCTGGCGAGGCTGCTCGCTATGTGTGGGCCCGGACTATTGACAATATGCCTCGTTCATACTGATGATTTAGGTTGAATGAAAGTTAATATAAAAGTTGAAGGAACTTACCGCATCACCAGCACCGGCTCCAAAGCTGCCGTCGGCATCGTTTCCTTCACTCCTGAAAGAAACCATAATATGAACCAGACTATTACTAAGACTCAACTGTCCGTCAGTCTGTAAAAAGGCTCATGAACCCGTTTTTACCCTTTGGGTACGGAACCCTAAAAACGAGGTATAATATGCATGAATTTTTTTGGAAGTAATTCAAATGTTTCTAATAAACCTGCTATCTATTGTACAATCGAGTTCAGAAACAACTAGCCAACATTCCAAAAATATAGGGAGCGTGCATGAACTATAGGGGGCAGCACGGGAGCCGTCAGATTTTTGGCGTGACGCGTAAATGTGAAGTATTTGCTTACAATGTAGCTCACAAGATGGCAGAACCTACTATGCACAAGAAAACGTACGAAAACGGTAGATGGCAGCACTTGCTTTGGCAATGTACGTGTTGTTTATGTTTCCGATTCAGGCCACAAGATGGCAGGCCCTCCAACGCGCACAGTCACTATATTTACACGCCTCTAAGCCACGCACAAAAAGATCGTATAAATACTACAGTTTAGTATAGTTATTAAGATAGTTTGTAATTTTTCACGTGAAAGAAAGGGACAAACTTCGTTTAAGTCATCTCTCACTCGGCCCGTTTTTTCGCATAAGTCGTAAGTAAGTAAAAGGGTACTTATTGTCGGTTGACAATAAGGCGCGTATTCCATATAGTTTCAATTTGAAATCAACCTTATCGACAACCGACAATGCGGTACCTTTTGGTTGAAAACGTCACATATAATAAAAGTTCTTAGGTCCTACTCAAGAAATGTTTTCACCGGATGGTCTCACCGGAAGATCAGCGCTGGAAGTCGCCAGCAACATGCTGAGGTGAGACCATTTCGTGGCACTTTTTCTTTTTATTTATGTTTCTCTGTTCTGTATAACTTTCTATTTGTGTGTGCTAACGAATAAATTATTTCTATTCTATTCTATTCTAAATCCTCCAACGGTTCAAACTTACTTGTCAATGGTGCGGACGACAATTCTACCATCGGGCAGAAGTTGGCGACTACTTGAACTCTGAAAACAATAAAATGTATTATGTCCAGTTTTTATACCCTAGATATTAAGATTATAATCTATCATGTGAGTATAAAAACTGGTACAAAAACAGGATAATCATTTGTTGAAACAACCGTGTGATAAAATTTAAATTAGAATAAAAAAAGTTTTATTGTCACTAATCAAATTGCACTTAAACGTAATAACCATAGTCTATAAGACCCAAATTGAAAGACTCCAGAAAAAATTCGTTAAAGCACTGGAATTTCGAGTGGGTCGTAACTATGTAAATTACGCTTCCTCGGCTACACATCATAATATCCAGCCACTTTCACTTAGACGGTCCTGTACAGATTTAGCATTTTTATTCAAAATTATTAATAATGTTGTAGATGCCCCCGATTTATTACATAAAATTTGCTTTCGTGTCCCCCGTAGGAATGAACGTAGTTGTCGCAGTAAGGCATTATTTAGCATTCCTAACAGCAGAACAAAACACGCACGGCATTCGTATATTGGGCGCGCGTGTAGGCAGTACAATGAAAAGTGTATGGACGCAGATTTGTTTAGCAGTTCATTAGGCTTGTTTAAAAGAACTGCATATTCTTTATTAAAATAAGGGTGAAATGTTGCAAGCAACCCGATAGTAAGTACTTGTAATCTTAGTAATTTAAGTCTAAGTAAGTGAAAAGTGTAAGTATAAGTCTTTTCTCTTGTTTATACATTTATATGCTATTGTATTAGTTTGTATACTATTGTTTTGATTATGTACAACTACTAGGTACTGCAAGTTTGCACTATTTATCATTACTTTTTAATTGTACCTCGATATGTGAATTAGGAAACTATAGGTCTATAAAAAATCAATTTGTAGCTATTAGCTAAGTTGCTTATGTTTACTTTAAGACTGTTTGTTTCTCAATAAAAAATAATAAAAAAAAAATATAACAAAAGAAATAAAACTTTTATTTAATCGAATTACATAAAAAGTCACAAATAAATCGAAAATATTAACAGGTATGTCACAGGTTTATATATATAAATAAAACTTAATAATTAATAACAAATAAGTTTTTGGCAAAAATTTCATTTTCGGTATAAGCTTTTATCGCTGACTGTACTTTTCTTTCCACAAGCAACTAATACGAGGTCAACATTCTTACCGTTGCATCTCAATACATACTTGATAATATTATGTATGTTCGGAAAAACATCCACGAATTCAAGCTTAAAGGATTTGCCACACTGGATGCGTTCTGCGGGCAGCGGTCAGGTCTATTCCTAAGGCCACCTCCTGTCTCCATCATCAGATCAGCTCGATGGTACCATAACATTTTACATAATGCGGCTTGCATAAAAATTTTCATCTTCATCAGAAACCGGGAAGTTGGTCAAATTTAAGTTGCAAGATAGGCTTGTAAAAATGGGCAGTAAATAAATATGTTAATTTGTGGTTATAGGCAATAGGTAAAGTCTGGAAGAAATCGCTTTTTAGCGATAAGACCGCATGTTGTTTAACCTCTTCTTTTCTGTATTCTTTGTATGGTTTTCGTTGAGATGTGCAATGAGGAGTATTTTGTATTGTATACTTCTATTTCGCTCAATTCAACACACACAAACAACATAGACACAACACACACACACACACCTGCTGTTTACAATTAAATAGTAATAATGTGCCTTAAGTGGCAGTGGGCGGGGCACATTGCTCGCAGAACTGATGGCCGGTGGGGCCGGAAGGTTCTGGAGTGGCGTCCGCGTACCGGAAGACGAACTGCCGGTAGGCCTCCGACGAGATGGAGCGACGACCTGGTGAAGGTCGCGGGTATTCGGTGGTTGCGAGCGGCACAGGATCGGTCGGAGTGGCGAGCCTTGGGGGAGGCCTATGTCCAGCAGTGGACGTCTATCGGCTGACATGATGATGATGATGATGATGAATGTGCCTTGATGTAATTTCTTTACTAAACCTAAATTGTGATTTATTCTGTATAGATTAAGCTTTTATTTTGATATAATACTGTAAGCTATATGTTTTACCTAGTATTAGTACAATGTCAAAACTTCAGCGTAGGAAGATGTTAATTAAAAATTGGAATTGTCTCAACTGACTCCACAAGACAGGCCTAGCCTAGTGTGGAGATCATAGGTTAATAAAACTATGTATATATTTTTTTTGTAAATAAACTATTTTTATTTTTTTATTTATTTTTTATTGTACAGTCGCTATCAGATAGTTCGGAGCCGCCAAGATGCTCACAAATATCTGAACACGCCTCTATTATCAAGGGCCTAGAGTGCGTGTTCAGATTATTTTGAGCACCTCGGCCGCTCCGATATATCTGATACAGTCTCATTCAGTCATTTGCTATGTAAATGAGATCCCAAAAAGCCAAACGATAAGTTTATTTAGTTATACTCACAGACTTCTTCTCCGCCTGCTTGAGAAGTAACATCCGGTGCTTGCACAAGACCTGCGCCTCCTGCAGCTTGAGGTGCTCCAGCTTAAGCTTCTCTAGCTCCAGGTTCACGTCTGGCTCCAGGCTGCCGCTCATCACCTGCTGTACAAGTAATTGTGCCATTTTCAACCAAAAGGGGACTTATTGTCGCTTGTCAGTAAGGCGCAATTTCCATATAGCTTCAATTAGAAATCAACCTTATCGACAACCGACAATGTGGTACCTTTTGGTTGAAAACGTCACAATTGTAGAGTGTAGAATGACGGAATACAATACAGACATAACTCTCAGTACATATTTAGATTTGGTAAACGGTCCATTATAATATTTTAAGGGTCCCACTGATTATCAGTCCGACAGACGATATCAGCCTGTCAGTTAGAACAAAAAGTTGACAGTTCCGAACAATTGACAGGCTCATATCGTCCGGCGGCCTGATAATTAGTGGGCCTGGGCCCCTTTAAACAGATAGTTATCCCGTCTCTATTATCCACTTTGCTGCTATTAAAGTTAAGTTGTGATTTGTCAATAAAATAAATACAATTTTTAGCAACAAAAACGAATATCAGACATAGATATATGTAACATAAATGTTGGCATCAACCCAAGCTTTATGTTATTTTAGCTTCTCGTTTTTAAATAAAAGTGTAACTGATTGTATGGGAGCTGATTTTGGCGGAGGGTTTTGGTACTCTTAACTTACCACATCATCATCCACCAAGTCTTCCATGTTGTCACCGTTTGCAAGCGATTCTTGTCTCCTGTGGAAATATACAACAATTAGCTGTGGTCTATTCACGCAAGCAAGCAAGCAAGACAGGTAGGTGATCATAGGAAACTAGAGAAAATAGCTTGAAAGAGAGAATCAAACCAAAGGGCTGTCTCATTCACACTAGTTACAGTATAGATATAAATATTAAAAATTGACATATGTGGTATTTTCTATAAAAAGGGACCTTATTGTCGATGGCGCTTACGCCATTATTAACGATAATAAATAAAAAGCCTTTTATTTCCAAATTTACAATTTTTTTTTTACAAGTTACAAGACGCACTAACTCAAGTCCTCAGATTAAAATGGCGGTGGGCAGGACATATTGCAGGTATAAAGACCATAGATGGACAATATTGGCAACGAAATGGAAAGGCCCTATTGGCAAAAGGAAAGTAGGAAAGCCATATAAACGATGGCTGGACGATATAAAAGAAACTGCAGGGAAAGACTGGCTAAACAAAGTGGAAGACAGGCAGAAATGGAGAGAATTGGAGGAAGCCTACACCCAAAGAGGCGTCCAAATTATTAACGATGCTCCGATATAAATACAATGCCTCGCAAACCTGTGCGGCGTAAGCACCCTTTTAATAGAAAATGCCCCATATACAGTAGAGCCGCAATAATTCGTACACAGGCTAATCCGAACTGCCGAGGAACCCCTTTCTTTGAGAGAAAAAGCCTTTGCTTGGTCAATAAATAGAACCTGGCAGACTAAATTAGATGAGTTCTTCAAAAGATTTCGCATTTCACATCGCAAGTGTTACGTTACTTTGTTAATAAGTTTATTTGTTTCTGCACTTTTGAAGTCTCATTAAATCCATTTTTTTAGAATATACTTATGTTTTATATCAAACATACTATAATCCGAACGCTCCGTGAGTCTGAACAGGGTTTATTTTTTGTAGTATGGATTATCGAGGCCCTACTGTAATTAATTAATGTTATGTTGGCATTATTGTCTAATGATGTTATTGCTCAAAACACAGATAGATGGTCTACTTTGATTTTTTTTCGTTTTGGCCATAATACTCACTGCAGAATACCTGCAATAATATGTAATATGTTACACACAATTTTACTTGTAGCCATAAGAGTGTGTCACATATTTTTGTGACCTTCAAAGAGAAACATATTACTGTAGGTGACTGTACCCTGTGCTATGACATAAAAATTCGAAGATAAAAGACTTGCCAGGAGGTCAAACAGAAGTTAAAATGATAGTCAAGGAAGCAGTGGGTCCAGAAAGGTTACACTAAAACTAAAATACATCTGCAATGCAGGCTTTATCAACTGATTAGTGATCAAAACTGAGAAGAGACAACCCGGCCAATTTTAGAGCTGGACCACGCTAAGTTTTCATGCAAAGTGCTGTGTTTAGTATGGATTTTAGTATAGAATAAGTATGCGTTCTCACTGCCAATTTTGTGCAAAGTTGGCGTGGTCAGAGTTTATCAATCGACAATTTACGAATAATACTCAAACTTGGCACTAGCATATCACTCGTGATGACTGCTCACTGATGATTCTGCTTAATACTTAAACATTAAAACAATGCGGAACACGATGTGTTGATGTGAGTTAACTAACGCATTTTAGTACCCAAGGTTCCATATTAATAACATAACAACAAATGCTGTACTTGCGCTTTCTAACGATTATGTTTCCTATCGGTGACACACAATTTTATTGATGATAAAGAAAGGCATTTTTATCATGTTAATTTTAGTAAAACCGGCATGGGGGTACTTCATCAGTTTAAACAATAATGAATTAACTGCATAAAGTAATTATTCATGGACATTAAAATATTCACTGCATCTAGTTAGAACTTGTTTACAATAATATGAACTTACGTTTTGGTCTTATCCATTTCAATAGATTTAAAATACTTGTTTAGAAGCATGGCGCAACAAAGTACTTGTTTCGAAACCTAATTCACGGATTCACGGAACACGGAAAAACAACTAAACTTATCAAACACACTTTAAACCACACGTTTACTGAAAGTACTTACATAGATTCAGCAAAAGTTTCAAATATCACAAAAAAACGCAGTAACAAAAGTAAGCACAACTTAGCACTAAGTAGTTACGACGGCCATGTTAGTATTGTACCGGAAATGCAAAGCGGTAAAGCGCTGCAGCGGACGAATGACAGAAGCTTCCCGTTATCGGAGCGCTGTAATTGGCCGAAACAGCTAAAGATAATGATGGCGGCGACGAGCAAGACGTTCATTGGCCAACAATTTTTTTATACGTTCAAAAGCGGGACCCACGACATTATCTCAAACAGCCAGTGAAAATGTACGTAACCACCAAACTTACCCAAAGTTACTTCTGCGAACCACTAGAAATGGGGTTTTAACGTCAGTGGCTCGGCGCTGATCCTGTGGAGGTATGCTTTAAAATAAACACTTTTATTTGTCTGCTGAAGATATTTTTATTAATAAGCAATAATTGGTTGTGTTTTGGTAAACAAACCTCGTGTTGGAGCGGCTGCCAGCGCTGCCGTCGTCTCTAAAGCTACGATCTTCGCGATTGCGAGGGTTTGAGTTGTTATTCCGATATCCCGAGCTGTCATTAATGTCGAATGGTCTTTTTGATCTTGCAGTGCTCTGTTAGGAAATAAACTTATTTTAAGAGCAGTTTATCATCAAAATTTTTCAGTCAGAGGCGGCAAATATATAAAATTTAGGCGCGAAGGATTGTCCTCCCATAGAAAATTTGAATTTTGCACCTTTATTACTGACAGAATGGTTTTCCAAGTATAACAATCAAGCCGACATCACCAAAAGGGCCCTGACACTCATGCGCGAATCACGACGCGAAACCGCGAACGCGAGTGTGGAGTCGATATTGCTGATAGCGAACTAGACTCCTAGACTAGATTTAGAGGGCTCTAAATATCCTCCTCACATGCCAAAGTTTACACTTGGCCATTAAAATTCGACCTGGTTTTAATTCTTTTCAGCTTCTAATTAAAGCGTCCACACACGTCACCGATAATGGGGTTAGTAATTGTCAAAGACATTCATAGATGGCGCCAGCATAGGTTTTACCTGTCTAGATTTGTCTGAGATTTGGCATCCAGGCTACACTCGTAAACTTGCAAAAAATAAACAAGAATTTGACACTATTCGTAGGATTGGGTTCGTTTGGGTTGGGCGATTGGATAGGCTAGAATTTACAAAATGTTTTATAAGTTTTTATTTAACTCGCAATATTTGTTTGTATGTATGTTTGGGACAAATCCTGCAAGCTAAATAAGACCCACTTCCCATTATTCTATTGTACAGTCGAAGGCAAAAATATCGATCCAGACAAATGCCTCAAAAATATGTGAACACGACTTTATTGTCTAAGGTGTAAGAGCGTACACGTATTTTTGAAACTTTGGGAATGTATATATATTTATGCCCTTGACTGGACTGAAACTTCTTATATGTATGTAAGTTGGGTGACAAATTTGACAATGCATTATTATCAATGCAATAGTAGCAGCTGATCTGATGATGGAGACAGGAGGTGGCCATAGGAACTGTGATAAAACAACGTAACCTGATTATGTTTGGGTTTGTTAGAATTATCTCGATGAGTATTACTTGCCTGTTGAAAGAAAAGTACAGTCAGCGACAAAAGCTTATATTAAAAATGTCATTTTTTACCTTATGAGCGACGTTGATATTGAGCCTCAAAGGCTCCATTCTATTCAGCTTCATCATAGCAAACTTTGCTTCCCTGTAAACGAAATTTTATTTTCATTTCTCATACTCTGAAAGAGCGTCATTGTTGTTCTAAAAGGTGTGCAGAAAATGTTACGTGTCTGCACTAGAGCATTTTACGTTCAAAGCACGATTTTTTAAATTTTTTTACGATTAGAAATTGAAATTTGAGTTTAAATGGATTTGTTCTACAATTTCCATTCTGATATTTGACTCTCCATTCCATAAATAACGATACTTTTGCCTAAATTGTTAATTGAAAGTACCCTCAGGAAATACTATAAAAATGTATACTTAGTCATGTTTTAAAAAAACACATTCATTTTACTTTCCTGAAATTTAACTTTAATGAAAAGTAGAGTGTTTAACTCGGGTGAAAGGCATCATTCCAGCCTCGGACTATTGGCGCTCTCACTGCGTTCGAGCACCAATATACCTCAGCAGGAATGAGTGCCTTTCATCCCTTGGTTAAAAATCTACTATTTTGCCCGACATGTTCCTACTACGGTCATGATATGATACGGTGTAGTGGGCAGAGACCTTTTATACTACATTTTCTCTGTCTCTGTTCTAATTTGGTCACAAACTCCCACATACCCTGGTGTCTCAAACGATATCAACGCGTATCTCTTGTCCGGACTCTTGCTGACGAAGACCTCGGTGAGCTGCCCGTATTTAGAGAAGGCTGTGGACAGCCCGTCGTCGCTCAGACCGTTCGGGATGTTCGTGATGTAGAGCCGGCAGTGGTCCAGGTTCACGAAACCACTGCAAGAAAGGATATTAAATATTATTACGAGTAGTAAGTAAAGGCCGTGCTACTGTACGGGTGCGAAACCTGGTTTGTCCGCAAAGATCTAATGACGAAACTCCAAGTGTTTGTGAACAAATGTTTAAAGCAAATCTTTCGTATCTTTTGGCTTAACTGGATCACAAACGCTCACTTATGGAGAATAACTGGACAAACACCCGTACACAAGGAGATCCAGACGCGGAAATGGCATTGGATTGGGCATATCCTCAGGAAACCTGACACCCACCTATCCATGGCCCTGACCTGGAAGATGCCCGGCAAACAGAAATATGGTCGCCCTAAATCTACTTGGCGCCGTTCTGTGGAGCAAGAGCTGGGTGTATTGGGGATGGGGTGGGAAGAGTTTATCCAAGCTGCCAAGACCGAAGTCAATGGAAGAACAAGATTCGAGCCCTACACCCCAGCAGGGGGTAACAGGAAATGAAGAAGAAGAAATATTATTAATTCGCTTGTCCTTTTTCCATCATCGACCAACCTGTTATCTGTTTTGTTGTTTTTGACGACCGGTCTGACCTAGAGGGTAGTGACCCTGCCTATGCAGCCGATGGTCCAGGGTTTGAATCCCGGTAAGGGCATTTATTTAAATAAATTAAATTAAATAATCATTTATTGCTGATCATAACATTCCATAGATTTTGTTAATTTGTCTTAAGCTAAGTACCTAATAACTAGTGTTATTTGTGCAATGAGCACAGACATTTGTTCCTGAGCCATGGGTGTTTTCTATGTATTTAAGTATTTGTATATTATATATATCGTCGTCTGAGTACCCACAACACAAGCCTTTTTGAGCTTACAGTGGGACTTAGTCAATTTGTGTACGAATGTCCCTATAATATTTATTTATTTATAACTCAGCTTTAAGGGTCCCCGGCAAGCTCGGTTCTCCATACAAACGTAGTTACGCTCTCACTTTAAAACGAGTAGCTAGTTTGCTCTGAAACTTTGTACTTACAATAGGATAAGGTAGATCTATATCTCTCGGACATGAACATGTTTAAAATAACTGGTTATCGACTTTGGCATGTGCCGCGTAAGAACAGAATCGGTGGCGGTGTCGGCATGTACTTGAGGTCTAATTTAAAATCACGGGTCTTAGATTTGCCACCATCGGAATTGGAGCAGATGTGGGTCGAGGTTCAGTTGCACAAGCACAAGCTGGCTGTAGGTGTATTGTATAGGCCACCTAATAGCAACTTTCTTTCGTTTCTAAATTTACTTGATGATGTTCTGGCCATCCTTGTACCTTGCTATGATCATATTATAATTACCGGTGATGTGAATTTGGATATGCTATTGCCTGCTAGAGGAAATCAGTTAACTTTTATAAACCTGCTGCATAAATACGAATTGACACAAATCGTTTCGGAACCAACACGTGTTACGGATAACAGCAAAACTCTGATCGACATCATCTGTTGCCGGCCTGATTTTAAAGCGACTGCGATGAATGTTACGCACAACAAGGACCTAAGTGATCACGGGTTCATCTACGCACAATTTCCCCTTCTGACTCCGAAGCCTCAGCCTAGAACGATCACATACCGACCTATTAATCACTTTGATCCCGACACTTATAGCTGGGCCGCTTCCGTAACACCGTGGGAATGGGTTACTGCAACCCAGGACGTAGACTTGATGGTAAACCGGTTCAATACACTTATTCTGGGCTTATTTGACCACTTTGCGCCGGTAACTACAAGAACGTTTAAAGATCCGCCCTCACCCTGGATTACTGATGTAATAAAAATTATGATGAAGGAGCGGAACAAGGCAGAACAGAAAGCTAGGAAATCAAACTGCCCGGAAAAAAAGAAAATTTACCAATCACTTCGCAATCTGGTGACTACGGCAAGGCGAAGAGAAAAAACAGCATACATGACAAAGAAAGTAAATTTGAATATTCACAATCCTAAACAAATGTGGAATGAGGTAAACAACATTTTAGGTAGAAAAACGAAAGACGAAATACCTCATCAGCTGCGTGCACCGGACCTAGTGAACAACTTTTTCATAGACTCCGTGCCTCCAGCACTGCAGCTAAACTCGAATGACCCCATAACACATTCTACGAACGGCAACACACAGTACGAAACATTGAACTTGCAAAGCGTGTCTGTAGATAAAGTTAATCGTATAATCAATTCCATCAGCTCGAGGGCTATAGGCAGTGACGGTGTTTCTATAATAATGATTAAGCTGACTTTGCCGTACTCACTTGATGCTATAACCACCATCATAAATACCTCAATGTTATCTGATAGGTTCCCGACGGCCTGGAAAACCTCTATTGTCAAACCGATACCCAAAAAGACATCCCCACAAACGTTCGGTGACCTTCGCCCGATTAGCATTTTATCAGTTCTCTCCAAAATCCAAGAGAAAGTGGTGAACGAGCAGGTACAAACGCACTTGGAGAAAAGCAAGATATTGCCAGAAGCTCAATCGGGATTTCGCAGACATCATAGCACTACAACAGCTATTGCACATTTGATTGATGAGACACTTAAGGCTTCCAACGATGGACTTGCGACAATTCTTGTCTTGTTAGACTTTAGCCGAGCGTTTGATAGTATATTGATTCCCGTGCTCCTTAACAGAATGAAGACCTACGGATTTTCTGAGTCACTTTGTAGATGGTTTTCTTCCTATTTCACCGACAGAAACCAAATAGTTGAATGCCCAAACGACGAAGGAAAAATTGCTCGCTCGTCACCCCGTTTGCTTGACAGAGGAGTAATCCAAGGGTCAATATTGGGTCCGACCTTATACAGTCTGTACACTTCGAGCCTTCTCGAGGTCATAAAAAATTGTTCGTACCACATGTATGCAGATGACACCCAGATAATGAAGCATATACGCCCCACTAAAACTGACGTCGCACTTGCAATATCGCAAATTAATACCGATTTAGAAGCTGTGGCTGGTTGGTCCAATAACAATGGTCTCATCATTAACCCAAAAAAATCTGTCTTCATTATTTTGGGAACGAAGAAACAGATTGCTGAAGTACGTGGCCTTGAAATCGACTTGCGAATATCTGGGCTGCCTATATCTGAAGAGAGTCAGGTAAAAAATTTAGGCATCGTAATGGATGAGTCGCTTCGATTTGAAGCTCATATAAATACTAAAATACCAAAATGCTATGGTGCACTAAATTCATTATATAAGCTTAGACCCTACCTAACACAAAATGTTCGCGAACGCTTGTCAGATGCGCTAGTTTTATCCCAACTGGATTATGGAGACGTGGTATATGGGCCTTGCATAAGAAAAAGAACAGAACGAGCAATTCAACGTGTGCAAAACTCATGCATGCGTTTCTGTCAAAATATCCCTCGCCGCTCACATATTAGCCCTTACCTTAATAAAGCGGGTAAACTGAATATGTCACACAGAAGAATATTAAAGCTTGCGGCAATGGTATTTACGCTTAAACAATCTGGTATTCCACCCTATCTCGCGCGTAAACTTGAATGGAAGCCTAACCGAAAGTTGAAAGGTTTGCGTGAGCAACAAGAGCGTATCTCTCTTCCACTACTCCGGCTTCAGTCATTTGGAGGCAGTTTTCGTTATGCTGCGTCTAAATGCTGGAACAATTTGCCGCCACCAGTAGTTAACTGTAAGTCCCTGGCGGTTTTCAAACTACGTTGCAAGGCTTATTTACTGGACCTCCAAAAGGAAGTAACGTACACTTTTGGTTGAGTGACCTGCTCAATAGATATTTAAATTTAGCACTTTAGTTAGCACTTCTTTATCCACTGCGCATTGCTCGGTTTTGCTATCATGTCCTATATGTAATAGTGTAAATGTTTATACTGTCCTTAGCTAGATACAATTACGGCGGTGGCAGAATAACAGCGTCCGTTGCTGAAAACCTTTGGGGCTGCTGTGCCCCGAAGCCTTTTTGGCACAGACATCAGCTGAGCCACCTTCCCTTTCAATTAGTTTGTAAGCATTATCGTGTACTTTTATTATGTACCTATGTTACAACTTCTTGAATAAACGTCTTTTATTATTATTATTATTATCTGTAATTAGTTTAACTAGCTTCAGATACCATAGTTAAAAAATACAGCATTTTTAAATTTTCATACAAAATTTGTTTTAGCTCTATTTCGTTTGTTTTATAAACTGGAGCTTTATATACTAATTACAGGACTAGATCTACCTCATGTCATTTTATGTGCAAAGTTTCATTACAATCCAACACGTAGTTTTAAAATGAGAGCGGAACTACGTTTGTATGGGTAGGTGCAATTCGGCCGAGCTTGCCGGGGACTCTTGTGGCTGCCATACGCGTCACGTCCGCAACAAAGTGTGGAATAAAACTTCGTGGAATGCCCCGTATACACCTAAATTTTAACTAAGTTAGACACCACAGGTCTCTTTTGTCCATGCCAGACTTACCTTTTATATTTAGTTGAGCAAGACCTATTAAAACATACAATAGTTATCTTATAGTTTTTGTATGATAATCCCTTCAATTACAAAAACATGTAATTTTAGTGTTACTGCGTGACTTTAATGAATCTGCATGCTTAGTATTTAGAAATAGAATAATATTATTGCTTTCATTTATCGTATTATAATACTGCATGGCTGTTGAAGCAAACATTAAATTTTGTAAAATGTAAATATTTTATCTACGCAATGTATAAATAATATGAATGTTATGTACCTATTCATCAAATTTTATAGAAATATGTTTCTCATATAAGTGAAATGTAAATTTGTTTTTGAGAAAATAAAAATTCTTTAACCCGAAAAGATTATTCCAACACACATAAATATTATTTATAAACAGATTCATTTCTGCTTGTGGTAAAGTTAGTGTAGTAGAGATTGTATAAAGTCAAAGCTAACTTCACCAACTTATCATAAAGATAGTTAATTTTTCAAGTAGGCATATTAACAAGCGCTTATGAACTTCAAATAAAGCATTACTTCCATAAGTTGATAAACATCATTGCGGGGAGTAAAAGCCAGATAAAAAAAAAAAAAACATACTTTAATAGAAATTTGACATTGCCACACTGACATTGGCGGCATTCAAATATTACGTAACGCAATTTGGCGGGAGGGGGGGGGGGGGGGGGGTCTTATTAAACTTTATGATGCGTTACAGGGGCGGGAGGAGGGGTTGGAACAAGGAGTTACGTAACAATGTTTGTTTTTAATTAAATAAAATACATACACATATAATATAATTACGCCTATTTCCTGGAGGGGGAGGCAGAGACCACTGATTTCCACTTGCTACGATCCTGAGTTACATACCTCTTTCCTTCCTCGCACACGCTCGCTTCTTTCTTCAATTTTATGATGGGTGTTACATAACTTTTAGGTAGGGGGAAGGGGTTAGATCGCTATGTGTGTGTCTCTGTGACACCATCCCTCTTAAACGGATAAACCAATTTCAATGTGTTTTTTTTTATTTGAAAGCAGGTGGTTTTCTAGCACTGGTTCTTGGACAAGTTTGATAAAAATCGGTTCGACCGTTTCATTGAGATAGGTCTTTTTAAAATTTTTAATTTATATGAAGTTATGTTGTTACCTGCCACTCTCCTCAGCATTCTGAGGATCATAACTTGAGTTGTCGTAATCCTCCCTCATCGGGTCCCAGTCCTGATTGTAGCCTCTACTCCGTGTTGTCATTGTGCTGTACATAGAAACATATCCATACTAATATTATAAATGCGAAAGTGTATCTGTCTGTCTGTAACCTCTTCACACGTAACCTTTCAAGACCTAGTAAATATGGCTACCTAGGGAGTCCACGGGTCTCGAAAGGTTGAACCGCTGAACCAATTTAGTTGAAATTTGGTATAGATAGTTTGAATCCCGGGGAAGGACATAGGGTAGTTTTTATCCCAGAAGTCATCCTTTAAGGGGGTGTAAAGGGGGGGGGCGACAGTTTGTATGGGGAATCGAAAAAAAGCAGATTGGATAAAAATAAGCTACCCAAATTACTAATTCCACTTAGAGGAAGTTGCGGGCAAAAGCTAGTTATATATATTTTTATGCAAATCTTGTTTCAAAATGCATGAAAAAAAAAACAAAATAACACAAATTATAGCAAGGTTTAAATTTACTTTAAGTCAGTAAGACCAAAATAAGTTGGTAGCGATTTTGATAGCCCAGAATGTGCTGTGTTCAAAATCGCTGCAAACTTAGCTTGGTCTAACTCTAGGTATAAAATAAGAGTAAATCTGTGACTAAGCCTAGAGAATAAGTTTGGTAGACACATACATTTTATTACTTATGATAAGCTAATATGTAAAAGAACATTCAAATAACAATAATGTAAACTGTGTTGACCATGGGCTTTATCAGTATGGGGCATTCATTTTCCTTTCCTATACTTATTAACCTGTTGTTCAAATAGTGGTAAGCCGGGCAATAATCAATGTAGTTTCCAACATACAGGTTCTAAATTTCAAGTATATCTAGTACTTAACATAAAAACGAGCATATTAAAGGCGGGAAAGGAATAAGCCCACTTTGGAGTAATTTATAATAATTTTTAGAGGTAACCTAAATGACCGGACACAACACTAAATTAAATGAAACTTGGCAGACTCGAGAGTACAGGTTAAAAGTAAATGTCAATATCGTCACAAGATGTTGAATTAATTCAAAAATATACGTTAAATGTGGCGATAAAAACACATGTGGATGTGCAATTAAAGAAATAGCATTAGTGTACAGTATAGGATCTATTTCAATTACTAAACTGTATTATTTGGAATATTTTGTTTAATAACTCACCTTTCACAATTTCAGGAAATGAATGACAGAAACAACAAAATGCTGCCGATGAAAACAAAGACAAGCAAGTCAACGTGAAGTCAACTGTCAACTCATCAACTGCCTCGACTGAGTCGACTGACTCGACTCGACCACGTCTCGACGAAGTCGACAACTGACTTTTTTTTAACTTTTTTTATTTCTGTCACGCTTCTTTTGTAGCGGTACTACCACAAACTGTGCCGCCACAACAGCTGTTGCCACAGAAAATAGTACAACTTGATGATTATAGTTTGTCAAAGGACTGTCTCAATTCAAACATAGACAGAGATAATCTGACTGTCTTTGTCTTACTAGCACTAGCACCCAAAAGAAACGGATGAGTATAGTTTTTTTTGTTCTTATTTACTGCCAATTTGGTTTGACCAACTATATTTACTGTGCCACCACAACAGTGGTTGCCACAGAAAATAATACAACTTGATGATCCGAGTATGTAAGGCCTCATATTCACGAGCGCTTTTTCAACGCGCGTTAAAAAAGCGCCTGAATCTGCCCGCACGCTAAATTCGATTTAAAGACCAAGGCAAATTGATAATCCAACAACGCTTGATAAAAAGCGCAACCACCATCGTGTGAATAAATACACATGTTTCCATTTCTGTCATTCAAACGCTTTTTTAACGCTCGTTGAAAAAGCGCTCGTGATAATGAGGCCTAATGTATGAAGATACGATGGATACGATCATTGAAGTGACAAATGACATTTGACATTTCGAACTATGGAAAAGACCACCATCTACACTAGCGCCCCTAGCGGCGAATTCATACGCGTTAGCCCTCATTCAACAAGCGCAAAACGAAACGCAATGTTATGACATCAACTTTGACAGCTGCAATTTCTTAACCAATTTACATTTACTGCTATTTACTATTCTTCCGATTGAGTCACAATCAAATTATACCCCTTATTACAAAGAGAGATGTTTTAGATTCGTCTGCAAATTACCGTATCCTAATTTCCGTGAACGTAAAATGATGTTACAAAGCATACATAACCTATCTTCGTTCACTTGTGATAAGAAAATTTGTGAATAATATTGAGAAATATTCCATAGTAAATAAGAATTTAAATATGAAGAATGGATGATTTAGAGAAGCACGCTTCATCCTATCAGCAAGACCAGGAAATACTGGATGGTACGTATGGTTTACGTGATATTTGAACGAGTAATTTGAGACAAAGTTGATTTAATATCTTCTTAGAAACCAGCAACAGGTATGTGAACTGAGACGCACTTTTTCGTTGTATGTGATACTTTTTATGTTTGTATACACGCTTTTTTACAAAATTATTTAATATTTACGTCTGCAACTTTCTATGGAACAAATATAAGTGATTCAATCCTCTTTAAATTTTAAATTTTACTAATCTACTATATCGTATTAGGCGCAGTTATATTCGGAAATTATGTTTTAAGGATGTTTCTTAAACAATACTATTACATTATTTTTTGACAACCTTTGACTGTTGAATTTGCAAAAACTATAGCAATATCATATAACATCTCTATTGCTTGGTCATAATCATAACAAACACCTGATGATAAACACTGATATTTACAATTATAAACTACGGTATAATTCTTATTAGAATCAAATAAGTATTGCATTATTCCCCTTTAAATTAAATTGAGAATAACAAGTATTGTAATAGGTCCATTTTTTTGTCAACAAACTTTTCATGAACTGTTTTGACGACCGGTTTGGTCTAGCCGGTAGTGACCCTGCCTGTGAAGCCGATGGTCCTGGGTTCGAATCCCGGTAAGGGCATTTATTTGTGTGATGAGCACAGATATTTTTTCCTGAGTCATGGGTGTTTTCTATGTATTTAAGTATTTATATATTATATATATCGTTGGCTGAGTACCCATAACACAAGCCTCCTTAGGCTTACCGTGGGACTTAGTCAATCTGTGTAAGAATGTGCTATAATATTTATTTATTTATTTATTTATGAACTATAAAGTACTTAATTCTGCTAATACATGTATTAAGGGTTGAGGTACTATAAAAAAAATCACTTTATTTCAGACAATAGTCCATATAAAAAATTGTTATGCTATAATATAATATTATTATCTAACTAAGAGTTGCTTCAGTCGCCATATGACTAGACTATGAGTCAGTGGTTTATTTTTTGCTAAAATTAGCAAATCTTAGCTTATTTATACACAGTGGCAAAAAAATTTGTGCATTCCCATTGCCGGGGAGGTTTTGAGATTATACTAAGCAACTTTTACTATGGGACCAACCACGAAATCGCGAAAAAAAAAATTTGGCTGTTTCATACATTTTGGCTGGTCTATTTTCTATGGGAGGGTAAATTTTTTTTCGCGATTTCGTATATTCCGATTGCTCAGTATATTCCAAAAGCTCCCTCACAAGGGGAATGTACTTATTTTTTGCCACCGTGTATTGTAGTGGCTGTTTTAGCTGTAGACATGCCTATATATCGGGTATCAAATGAAAGCTAGTGAAAAGACCATTTCAAAAATATATGTAAATAGTCTGGTTTTTTGTTTGTTTTAATTATAGTTGCAGTTTAATGCAGGGGTCGGAAACCGGTATTTGCTCCATACAAAAATACCGGTATTATTACGTTCTTTTGTTTATTATTTCATTTTTAATGGGACGTTTTAATAATGCAAAATTGTTTCCTAAATACATGATTCAGTCCTACGTAATGAGCATAAAAAAATTCAAAATATTGGGCTATTTCGGGGTTTTTAAAAAATACCGGTTCCGAGCCCTGGTTTAATGTAACAGAAAATTATATTTTTTTCAACTTGATGTACTTTTCTTATTTTTGGTTATATCTGGTTAAATATTTTTTAACGTTATATAAAGGATATTCACAGTCACTTGGTATGTATTTTGGAATGATCCATTCAGTCATTTTCAATTTAGAGCAGTTCAAAGTCAACTGTGGATTGTGAAATTTTTGAACGTTTTCTAATAATTTGTTAGACGAAGTAGTGAAAATATTACAGTATGTTATATATTTGTGATCTACTCACAAAGCCCTTTCATTTGATACCCCACATGGTATGATAAAAAAAAAAGTACTGCCGACTTTTTGACGTCACAGCAACTACCCCCACCACTTTCGCGCTTGTCATCTCATATATTTCTGTTCAGTACATCACGCTGAATACACTGATACCAAATATGTCCATATTTGCGACGACATGAGCGAAAAGTAACCTAAAGCCTGCTTCGCCAAGCCTCTATTTCGAAAATTTAAAGTTTTTTGGAATCACACTCACATTAAATCATTTTACGGTTTAGACTCACTTGTTTTAGTCACTCGCGCGACATGTTTCGGAGAGCCTAGGTCTCCTTTCTCAAGCACTATAGTGAGTTCGTGCTGTGTGTTGGGTGACCCAAACCCAAACACACCACTGTGCCCGCCTACAACGATAGCGCAAGACCTCCCCCAACCGGCTTTCTCAGCGTGCGCGCAGCGAGCGACCCGGCGCGCGGCAGCGGCAGTACGCAATACACGGTCGTCGTGAACGCTGCTCGCACTATTAGTGCTTGAGAAAGGAGACCTAGGCTCTCCGAAACATGTCGCGCGAGTGACTAAAACAAGTGTCTAAACCGTAAAATGATTTAAAGTTAGTATGTCTCACAACAGTTTAAATTCGATTATCACACTCACATTTTCGCCTGTATCGACCAAAAATTTTAAACCAGAGTTTCTATCTATTCAATCAATCAATGGCCTTAATTCCTCCACACTCATGCGCGAATCACGGCGCGAAGCCACGAACGCGAGTGTGGAGGGCCCTTTAAAGGCTATTGCAGACTATAGAAACAGTGTCAGGTAGGGCGACAACATTTTCCGTGGCTGTGTAAGCCAATACGGGAGCGGCAAACACGCCCACAAGCCTGGCAGGTGTACTCTGCCCGTGGCGAACAGATGTCGCTCTGGCGGTCTAGCATAAGTTGCGTTCTCGCGCGCCATACTTGAAGTTGCGAGAACGCAACTCATGCTAGCTGGTCAGATGACGCTTGGCTCGCTTATTTCTCCGCCCCGCCACTGACCCAATCCCTCAAACCCCCCAATCACTCAACCTCACAGCACATCAACCCCTGATCACTTATTTTAACCCCTCGACCCTAAATCACCAACCCTTCAACCGCCATTTCCCGACCCCTAACCCCAGACCCCTTAAGTCCTAACCCTAGCCCCCAATCCCTTAACTCCCAACCCCTCAGTCCCCGACCCATCAACTCACCTCCCCTCAACCCCCAACCTCAAACCCCCCAGACACTAATACCCTCTACCTTCACCTCTCACACCTACCCCTCACCTCTCAGTGTCTTTGCTCGTTTCCAACACTACCTACATCAAAAATCATAATACACATACGAGGGAAGTTCCATCATCAGTCTTCATCATCAGTAGCCTTACCACGAGTTTGACATTGATATATTTGCTATCGTGTGCGTAGCTTACTGTTAATGCATCTCGCTCGTACTGGCATATTAGTGTACAAAGTATGTTACGAAGACGCTAGTTAATATTTAGTGGTTACGCTACAGTTGCACTACATCAAATTGGTGGTTTTTGGGAGGAAATGCTCAAGTTGATTAAGAAAACACCCAAATCACCATACATGTGCCTCTCAAAATTGAGGGGTTCCCTCAATTCCTCATGGATCCCATCATCAGAACAGCACCAGATTAATGTGGGACCACCTTGGAGGTAGTTCCTTTCAAACAAAAAAAGAATTGTTCAAGTCGGACCACAGGTCTCGGAGTAATAGCTGAACATCCTACATAAAAAAATCATCATCACTATCATCAAAACAATCATCATGATCAGGTCCACTTCATCAAATTTGTCGTTTTCGAGAGAAAACTCATGTTTCTTATGAAAACACCCAAATCACTATACATGTGCCTTTAAAAATTGAAGAGTTCCCTCAATTCCTCAGGGATCCCATTATCAGATCAGAACCAGATTAATATGGGACCAACTTGGAAGTAGGTCCTTTCGAACAAAAAAAGAATTACTCAAATCGGACCACGGGTCTTGGAGTAATCGGTGAACATACATTAAAAAAAAGCCACAACTGAATACAGAAACTCCTCCTTCTATGAAATTGAAGTCGGTTAAAAATCATTTATCCATATTTATCGTAATGCGTAATCGTGTGTCGATAGATGGCGGTAAACTGTGACTACAATATTTACTATGACAGTACCCCTCTATCCTATATTCTCTTTGCATTTACTAATGACTGGATTCCATTTGGATGACAATGAGTGTAAAAATCGTTAAAGCTTAAATCAGAGCTCTCTTAACTAAACTAGCTTAACTGTTTCACTCACGTGTTTTTTGTAGGGATGTACCGACTTCGGGAAAGCCGACTATCCGGCCACATTTGTAGTCGGCGATTAGTCGGCGACTAGTCGGCCAAAATGGCCGATTAGTCGGCCTTTTATTAGTTACAAAAAAACAGGACATAAACTAAATAAACAGCAAATACATTTGATAAAATTTCCATTTTATTCAATGAAATTAATTATACTTTATACCTGTTAAGGGTGCATACGAATATTGTTATTCATATTATTATATTAAATTCATGTGTAGGGAGTAAATACCTATAGATAGATTTATTTGTTTCTTAAAGAAAAAGACACAGTACTTTATACAAAGAGATCCATTCAATATTATGTAGTTGGTTGCAATTACAAACGTTTTATTACAGTGCCTATGTAATTTTTATTATTTGAGGCGCGCGGGTCTCTTAAGGAAAGTCTATTTTGCTCAAAATGCTCAAATGACAATTGGCTTATTTATGCATAAAGCTTGTATTTGAAGGCAATATTTTATATTCGAATATTTGATGCCGTAATATCTTGTAGCATATGCATTTCCTTGGTTAAATTGTCATTTAATTGCTTAAAATGTGAAATAAATGCATTAAAATTACGCGCAAAAAGCTAAAACGACGAAAGGAACAAGAAAATTGTTTTACAAATGCATCCTAACTTAGACATAGCTGCTGCAGTGACCATCTAAATGTAAACTTTAAAGAGAAATAATGATTTATGAATTTTGCCGACTAGTCGGCCGACTAATCGGCCATCGGAGCGCCGATTAGTCGGCCAAATCAATAGTCGGTACATCACTAGTTTTTAGTCACTCGCGCGACATGTTTCGGAGAGCCTAGGTCTCCATTTTCAAGCACTAACAGTGCCTGAGTGAGTAGCGGTGTTACACGTCGCGTCTCCGAAACATGTCGCGCGAGTGACTAAAAACACGTGAATGAAACCGCTAAGTTAGTTAACTTAATATGTCTCACGATAGTTTAAATTCGATCAGAGCTCTCTGTTGCTCTCTCTTCACAAATCCCTTCTCTTTTCAGCGCGAGGCATCAACATGACAGTAGAGGAGGTGGCAGGGCTCCCGACGGTGAAGTACTCTGATAAAGTGCAGTCGCTGCAGCTCAACGAAGAGGACTTGTCGTTCCTAAAGGGGCTCCGGAGGCGGATCAAGAATCGGGTAAGGAAATAACCATTTAATATATACGCTAGATGACGCAAATACCACGATTTGTATTGAAACCAAGCGTGCCGACTTTTTCATACAAAATTTACGCATAATATAATTTTAAAATTACTTATCTGTGATAGGAAATATGTTTTTGCCTTTGGGTGCTCGCAATTTTTGGGCTGTTGCTGTTATTTATCATGCAATGAAGCATTTTTTAAGTTTTCACGGACGTCCGGCTGTAACAACTGACGCGCGTGGACTGTAAAGTGCGACGGTCAACCTCGACGCTTGGTCGGGGTTCGGACACGCGAAGTAGATGCATTTGCGTCTTCTATGGTATTTTTATTTTTTATTTTTCGTTTGTACATTGCATTGTGTTGTGTTGTCTCAAATAAAGAAATTTTCATTTAATTTAACCTCTAGTTCAGCGATCACTAAATGGCGCGACCTATTTTGAGCTGTACGTTACAGGGCTATAACCGCGAAAATCGAAATTCGCACATTGCGGGCATTTTTCTCTGTCACTCTAATTACGCCTTCATTGGAGTAAAAGAGAAAGATCCCCGCAATTTGCTAATTTCGGTTTTCGCGGTAGCCCCACTGATACTGACTATTGATAAACATAATATTTTCGGAAATAATGTAATATAATAATAAATGAAAGAAAACAAAAATGTGTCACCTCCTATAAGTTTTGATTCAATTTTGAACCATTGATCCAAAAAATGGTTACTTGCAAACTCAAAACTAAAAGCCCCCGTTCAAGGCAACCTATTTTGACGGACGGGTAACTACAGAACCCTACACTGAGCATGGCCGGTTTTTAGGATTCCGTACCCAAAGGGTAAAAACGGGACCCTATTACTATGACTTCGCTGTCCGTCTGTCACCAGGTTGTACGTATCTCATGAACCGTGATAGCTAGACAGTTTTTCTGTTGCCACTATAACAACAAATACTAGAAAACCGGCCAAGTGCGAGTCGGACTCGCGTTCCAAGGGTTTGACAATGTATTTTTTTATGTGAAACGTGAGTGAAATGTTATAAACTTTTTTTTTTTTTTTTTACTAGCCTAATTTAGTGTCCCACTGCTGGGCAAAGGCCTCCCCTCGTTTCCTCCACTCGACCCTGTCGTTTGTAGTGTCCCGCCAATTTGGATAAAATGCGTCTAAGTCGTCCCGCCATCTCCTTTTCGGCCTGCCTGCACCCCGGCCAGCACCATCTATGGTGTTCCGTGGGTCCCACTCGGTAACCATTTTGGCCCACCTTTCAGGGTGCATGCGGCAGACATGCCCAGCCCAGTCCCACTTAAGCTTAGCGGTCTGGACACCTACATCTACAACTCGAGTTCTGGAGCGCAGTTCCGTGTTTCTGATTCTATCAGTTCTGCGAACACCTAGTATACTGCGCTCCATCGCTCGCTGGCAAACCTTGAGTTTGGACTTTAACGCCTCAGTTAATGACCATGTTTGAGCACCGTAGGTTAGGATAGGCAGGATACACATGTCGATGAGTTTGCGCTTGAGACACAGGGGAAGGTCGCCCTTCAATAGCGCCTTCATGGACCAGAAGCTCTTCCAGGCGTTGTCAATACGTCTATTGACCTCTATGGTTTGCCTGTTTTCGAAGGAGGCTATCTGGCCCAAATAAATGTACTCATCAACATACTGTATATCCTGCCCATCTACCGTGACCCTGTGTTTTGCTCCATTGGTCATCAACTTTATAAACTATTATAAAAAAATTAAGATCCCGGCTTTACATATGTGTACCAAATTTCAACTTAATTGGTCGAGTTACTAGTTGTTTTAGAGAAAATGGGCTGTGACATCGGACAGACAGACGCACGAGTGATCCTATAAGGGTTCCGTTTTTTCCTTTTGAGATACGGAACCCTAAAAACAGAATAAAAATTTAAGTGGGGCTCCCATACAACAAACGTGATTTTTTCCCGTTTTTGTCGTAATGGTATGGAACCCTTCGTGCGCGAGTCCGACTCGTACTTGGCCGGTTCTCTTTATTCTTTAACCATGTCAAAGATAGATATAACTCCGTAATAGATGGATACAGTCTAAGGAAAAAACGTGCCTCGAAAATCACGAAAATTTGATTCTCGATCAGATGGCGCCACTAGTTTTGGCCTACACTCGTATAGAGGGCGTTGACTGTTTCGTTTGTTATTTATAATTTTAACGCATACCAGTGAAAGAACATGGGTCAAAATCATATAAAAATAATTAATGCAAATAAAAAAATAATTTATCCATATTTAAATACATTTTATCGTATTTTTATAAATATTTATTTATAGTTTTAAAGTGTGTCGACAGATGGCAGTGAATTTACTGGGGTTACAAAATTTACTATGACAGTAACGCTCTAGTATAAGTTACTCTATGACCATGTTTACAGTTGGCCTCGCAGAACAGCCGGCGCCGCAGCCTGGAGCACCTGCGGCGCCTGACGCGCGAGCTGCGCTGCGTGCGCGCGCGCCGCCACGCCGCGCTCGCCGAGCGCCGCGCGCTGCTGCGCCGGCGCGACGAGCAGCGCGACCGCTGTCGGGCGTTGAGGCTGCATATGTCGCTGGTATTTGGTTTTTTATCTTATTTTGATTTAGATTTATTTATTTCAGCATAAAAATTACACTATAAATTTTCATCAATGTCAAAATTATGCTTATCTTCTTATCATGATCGTCAAACATTACATACTAAAAAATATAAAAAAGTTTAAAATAATTTTCTCTCCCTATAAGGATAGTCATATAAGTATGTATAAACAAAAACATGTCAAAAATTGATGTCAATTTAAGCTTTAGAATCATCATTAAATGTCAAACAAAAATAAAATATCGCAAAAGAAGTAAATGTCATTTTTAGAGTTCCGTACCCAAAGGTTAAAAACGGGACCCTATTACTAAGCTAAGACTCCTCTGTCCCGTCTGTCCGTCCGTCTGTCACCAGGCTGTATCTCATCAACCGTGATAGCTAGACAGTTGAAATTTTCACAGATGATGTATTTCTGTTGCCGCTATAACAACAAATACAAAAAAGTACGGAACCCTCGGTGCGCGAGTCCGACTCGCACTTGGCCGGTTTTTTTTAAGGTTTCATCACACCGTAGCGGCGCGCAGGCAGCATGCCGCTATATTTTCGTCGTTCGTTTAGTTTAGAAGTTTAGCCATAAAAATGGAAAAGGCATTCAGGGTTACTTTCGCATTTACAAAGGGGCCCACTGAGTATCAGTCCGCCGGATGATATCGGCCTGCCAGTTGTTCGGAACTGTCAAATTTTTGTTCTAACTGACAGGCCGATATCGTCCGGCGGACTGAATGGACTGATAGTCAGTGGGCCCCTTAAGAATATGGATAATAATTATATAAGACAATTATCAAGAATTGTTAGGAATCCGCCAATAATAAACGTATTGTGTTGCTCTGAAAACAAAGGTTTTATTTAACCAAAAGTTTACATTTTGAAACTAAACTTATCTAGCCTTAAACACACTAAAAACATACATGAAAACAAAGAAACGACAAGTTTGGGAGCAAATCAAATTATTTTATTTAATATTTTGATTTGTTTTTTTTTTTTTTAAGTAGTCTACTATATATAAATTAAAAACTGTAATAGATGTCATATATTAAAGAAAAAGTGACGAAGCCCTCCAGTGGATCCGGCCTTCACCACTGGAGGGCTTCGTCACTTTTTCTTTAATATATGACATCTATTACAGTTTTTAAAGAAACGACATTTAAAGTCTATTAATTGGCATGTCGATTCCCACTTTACACTTCAAATTATTTAATTTGTTGTATTTCACTCTCCGGCTTTATAACCTCACCATTCGCCATCTTTCCAAAACAAATCCTGATTTACCGACAGTGCAGCGATGACGGTGGCAGCGCCATCTGTTGGTCTTGCTAAGTAAATCTCTACTTTACCGACAGAGTCATGTATTGTAGATTATAGGCCATTCGAAGAAATCTTATTTCTTTATAATTATTTACTTATTTTTCTTTACAGGTCTTACAGGAACGCTCAGACCTCTCTCAACTCCCAGACCTAGACCCTCTAGAATCTCCAACGCCCAAAGAAATCAAGACCCCCAGCTCCCCAGACCTCAGCGAGAGTTATCGAGACCTAGAAAGAGAGACCACTTTCGAATGTCGAATCGAAAAACTAGTTCAAAAGAGCGTCAACCATATTTTTGATAAGAAAAAAGTTTCAGCCAAAACTGTCTTCCTAGGTGACAAAAAATTTCAGGATGCCTTTATAAAGGACAAAATTTTTGATGAAAAAAACTGTGCCTTCGTAAAGGAAGAAATTTTTGATGACAGAAAAGACTTTATAAAGGATGAAATTAGAAATGCCTTTATAAATGACAGTGGGATAAGGGAGGAGTATGATAAGGTACTGAAAGAGGAAAATGGGGGGGTACTGGATCTGTGCGTGAAGGCTAAGAGGAGTCACGGGAGGAAGCAGTCGGCGCCGCGGCGGATCGCGTACGTCGATGATTATAATGGTAACTAAAACTTGAAAGGGTTTCAGAAAAAGGTTTTTTCCCCTCACTAGCTCGGAAAGCCGTCTTTTATCCTTTAAAACAAGCGGGGAAAAACGCATTTTATCCACTAGTGGGGAAAGTAATTTGACCTTGGATAGAGCGTGTTTAAGTAGCTTGACAGATAACAAAACGTAAAACGCTCATAATAATGTTTCGTTCGATAATAATTATTATTAAATAAATGGTTTGAGAGTCTAATAAAAAATACCAGATTTAGCTTTATTTAATGATTTTAAGTCATAAACCTTAAAATTCCATAATAAACGTTTGTTTTTTTAATAATTATGTTAAATATAATTCTGAACGCACAAGTTAAGTCGATGCAATTTCAAAACGCATCATTGACATTTCATACGTCAGAAATGTCAACATTGTCAACAAAAATTTTACTTAAAAACTTCTCACGTAAAAGTACAGAATTTCCAGAGTTTTTTGTTATAATATCGTAAAAAAATTAGTGATTCCAGTTGATGAAGATGATCTAACGCCTATGGATGTTGCACTTTCCTCGCTATAGTGAGGGGAAAAGTTTTGTGTTACACACGGGTGCAAATGTATTTTACTTCTCGTGTGTTAAAACTCTCGCTACGCTCAGGATTCTATTTTAGAACCACTCGCTTCGCTCGTGGTTCAACTATAGAATCCTTTCGTTTGCTCGTGTTTCAATTCCACACTCGCAGGTAAAATACAACTTTGCACCCTTTTATAACAAATAACTATTTCTTATCAACAATCTTTGGGTTACTTTTCGACTTAGAATCGCAAGGCAATTGTGATACAACACAACAGTTTTAAATAATTTCAGTGAAAACATTGTTTTAGTGAGTAATTAAATATTAAAACGTGTTTTTTTTTTGCGGAAGCGGTGGTGAATCTGAATCAGTGGATCTAATGTCAGATTTTCGATTCGGAGGTAGCGGGTTCATATCCTAGCTCGTACCAATGAGTTTTTTGGAACTTATGTGCGAAATATCATTTGAAATTTACCACTAGGCTTTCGGTGTAAACCTTCATACCTCTGCGAAGAAACTCAAAGGTGTATGTGAAGATTGTGAAGTCCCCAACCCGCATTGGGCCTGCATGGGGACTATAGCCCAAGCCCTCTAGCTCATGAGAGGGGGCCTCTGCCCAGCAGTAAGACGTGTATAGGCTGAATTTTTTTTCATTTTCATTTCATTTTATTTGCATAATCAGGTACATTACAATATATAGGTGTTATTTGTAAAGTAGGAGGTACAGTCGCCATCAGATACATCGGAGCGACCAAGGTGCTCACAAATATCTGAACACGCCTCTATTGCCAAAGCGTTAGAGTGCGTGTTCAAATATTTGTGAACACCTTGGCCGCTCCGATAAATCTGATGGCGACTGTACATGATACCCTGTCAGGGCATTGCAAAATTCTTAAATACTAAGTTTAAATGCGTAACAGTATTTGATTCCTTTCTAAAACAATTGATATGCTAAAACAATGGGAAGCAAAAAGTCTGATTTATATATATGTATAGGTATATATATTTTTCTCTTCCTTTAAACTACACCGGTACATTTTCAAAGCAAAAACAATTTATATTGCAATATGTGAAAAGAAAATTTAATTAAGAATATGCAATCAATAAAATAATAACTCAGTAAATGTAAAAAAAAATTATATTATTATTGTTTTTTCTTATTTCAGATGTGGTCCTGGATTTGAAAATAAAGAAAGAGAATCAGTGATATTCACAAACACAATTAGATTAAGAATATTACTGTAACCAAAAAACCATGTTATCAAATAACAGTTCATACGAAAAGTGAACTTAGATAGTCCCACATCAAATTGTGTTAAAATATTTTCCAAAATGTTATATCAAGAGAGGAAAATGGGAACTATACACGGTGGCTAAACAATAAGTGCATTTCCGTTGCCAGGGAGGTTTTGGGATTATACTGAGCAACTTTTACTATGGGACCAACCCCGAAATCGCGAAAAGAAAATTGGCTGTTTCATACATTTTGGCTGGTCCATTTTCTATGGGAGGGTAAATTTTGTTTTCGCGATTTCGTGGTTGGTCCCATAGTAAAAGTTGCTCAGTATAATCCCAAAACCTACCTGGCAACGGGAATGCACTCATTTTTAAGCCACCCTGTATATAAATATAACTGGTCATTAAGGGCCTGACACTCTTTGATAGAGAAAGATAGTCTTATTGCGATTCCTATAAGAGGAAAGAGAAAATAGTGCCATGCTTTGTCCTTATCACCGGGGGTTTTTTTTTCATGGTCGGGTTATGGCAGCATAGGTAGGAGGCGATGGCGAAATACCGAAATTTATAAGAGTGAAAGAGAAAAAGGATTATGCTGCCATACATTAACCTGTCAATACATGAATATGTCTTTCTCTTACCCCTGGTCGCTCGGTTTTGTCTATAACTACTATACTATGTCTATGCTGGTCATACAGTACAGCGCCATCTTTATATGGATAACTACTGGGCACGATTTTTTCTTTCTTTTCTATAATAAATAACTCTTTGTTATCAAATCATCGTATCGATTTTAGTTATTTTCAAAAATCGCTGTTAAGTTATGTACTCCTAAGTCGTCCATGTATTCTTGTATAATTATAATTAAGTTATTTTTACAAATTTAAGTCTGTATATATACCGAAATTTTACAATTAATCTATAGATCTTAGTATTATTTTGGTTGTTTGTTTAAATGTTTATAAAGGTAAGGTCCAATACAAAAAACAATGGTATTTAATGTCAATTTGTATAAAATTCCAAAAAATAAATACAAAAATATTTATTGTCAGAAAACATTGTTAAGAATTTTTTTACAGTGACTGACACTAGGTAATTATATTGAAATAGTATTTTTTAAAGATACTCGATACTGAAATTAAAAAAAAATGGCTATGTCCATAACCCCGATCAAAAAGTTTTGGGGCTCATAAATATCTGAGCAAAACTATAGTATTTGAGCAAATGTGCCATTTTCAACCAAAAGGGTACTTATTGTCGCTTGTCAGTAAGGCGCTATTTTCATATAGCTTATCGACAAGCGACAATGTGTTACACAAATATCCAGTGGAATCCATTGGATTAATGATGGTAAAAGGTACCGAAATTAACTCGAAATCACAAATATACTGTAAACTATTTATATAATTATTTCCATAGGAAATGTAAAAATATACAAACAACAAAATATACAAATTACAAAATATACCTACGTTATACAAAGTAGTTTAATGAAATAAGTTTGATAGCTAATCGAAAGGATCCTTATGATGCTAATGTCCTATGTCATTTCGTCACTTAAGGGTCCCCGGCAAGCTTGGTTCTCCATACAAACTTAGTTCCGCTCTCATTTTAAAACGACTAGCTAGATTGCTCTGAAACTTTGTACTTACAATAGGATAAGGTATATCTATGTCTGTAATTAGTTTATGTAGCTTCAGATACCATAGTTAAAAACAGGGGTCGGAAACCGGTATTTGCTCCATACAAAAATATCGGTATTATTACGTTCTTTTTCGTTCTTTTGTTTATAATTTCATTTTTAATGGGACGTTTTAATAATGCAAAATTGTTTCCTAAATACATGATTTAGTCCTACGTAATGAGCATAAAAAAATTCAAAATATTGGGCTATTTCGGGGTTCCGAGCCCTGGTTAAAAAAATACAGCGAATTTAAATTTTTCATACAAAACCTGTTATTGCTCTATTTCGTTTGTTTTATAAACTGAAGCTATATAAACTAATTACAGACCTAGATATACATCATGTCATTGTATGTGCCAAGTTTCATTACAATCCAACACGTAGTTTAAAAATGAGAGCGGAACCAAAGAGTATAATAATATATGTATAGTAAAAGAGAGCCAACTCTGCCAACTCGCGAGTAAATGTCAAAAAACGTCGACACAAACGCCCCAAGCGGATACTGGATCAACTAACCTTTACGTGTGTGTGCGTGCACAGTGCACACATGCATACCAATAAAAACTATACCGGGCTTGCCGCGAAAAACGAAAATTGAAAAATCGTTATTTGCCTCTCAATCGCTATTTTTCATATTTGTGCGCACGAATATGAAATAGCGATTGAGAGGCAGATAACGAAATTTCAGATAACGTTTGTATGGGAAGGTGCAATTCGGCCGAGCTTGCCGGGCTCTTAATTCAGATAAAATACCACCAGTACCGTAGCATGGGGTCACTTTGACCAATTTCAAAATTTTAAAGTACCTATTTATCTGCGAATATGAAATTATGAACATGAAAAAGAGAAAAAATAATGTTGTTAATTGGTTTTGGTTCCCGCATAATTGTACTTGGGGGGTTCATACATAAATTACATCACACGAATTTCATGATTTTTTTTACCTCTCCCCTCCTTGTCATACCGTGGCGTCACATATTTTGGCAATCTTGTTCTCAACGAAATTATCAATTCGAATGAAGTATTATTATTTAATAAAAAAATATTTTTAATAATAGAGATTTTATGACAGGGAAAAATCACGAATAAAAATGATATATCGCTGCAAAAACTAGTTATTTAGCTTTACCGCGAATTAAAAAAACACTTTCCGGCTACAAAGTGAGTTGTGATGTCACGAAGTTTGTGATTGTGATTCCCCACCCTCCCCCATATCACAACGTGTCACATTTTCTAGACCCCCTCCCTCCCCCTAAACGTGTGACGTAATTAATAAATGACCTTTTAGATGAGTGTCAGCGTACCCGTCCTGTTTGAAAAATACTATACATTGGTGTGACTTAAATGTGATCCTTTTGATTTAGACACAGAATGTGTAAAATGATAAAAATGACTATAAGGTGATGTTGAGTTTTGTAATAAATAATTTTAGTTACCCATGGAAGTGTTTTATTCACTAGCGACTACCTGCGAATTTGTCTGCGTGGAATGATGATATGGGGCATTTTTTATGAAAAGGGACCTTATTGTCGATGGCGCTTACGCCGCACAGCGTCACGCGGCATTGTATTTATTTCGGAGCATCGTTTATAATGGCGTAAGCGTCATCGACAATAAGGTCCCTTTTTATAGAAAATACCACATATAATATAATAACTATCCTGTCTTTTCCCGGGCCTCAAACTATGTCCATACCAAATTTCATCTTAATACACAAGTACTAGCACCCAAAAGAAAAGGATGAGTATCGTTTATTTGTTCTTATTTACAGGCAATTTGGTTTAACCAATTATAGATTACTAGATAACCCGGCGAACTTCTATATTAATAGAAATAATAAGCTCAGTACTTAGTCCATCACTTTCACCCAATAACCTACTTCATTTTAGATTCCATCAACTTTCAATAGTCCTTGTCCTTACACCCTGGTCGGTGTAGTCTCTGCGTGTGTCCCATAAAACGGGCAAGGGCAGCATCCGCTGTGCTCTACGTGTTGTCTTCGGCTCCGCACACGCCTCCCAAAGGTCCAGAACACCATTGTTCCGTGATGGGAAAGACATACAAATAATAATAATATAATACATCAGACATCATAGTCAGCCTTAATACCATGGCTTTACCGAGCTGGGGCCTGAATCAAGGGCCTGACACTCTTTGATAGAGAAAGATAGTCTTATTGCGATTCCTATAAGAGGAAAGAGAAAATAGTGCTATGCAGTGCTATGCTTTGTCCTTATCAGCAACCGGGTGGCATCATAGGTAGGAGGCGAAGGCGAAATTTATAAGTGAAAAGGAAAAATCCTATGCTGCCCTTTTATATGAATATTCTTTCTCTTACCCCCGGTCGCTCGGTGGCGCGTCTATCTATAACTACTTGTATATACTATGTCTATGGCCTGAATGGAAATTGAAAAAAAAAAGTTTTTAAAGTACTCTTCACACGAGGCAAAAAGCAGCTGCGACAATTTAGTTATAAGTGCCATCTATGGTGGAATAGCTGAACTGCAAGAAACCTAATGCCCAGCTAGGTTTGTACGGCCAGATAATCGTTTGATATTTCGATAATTTGTTTTAGTATTTTACATATGTGGCTTGATTATTTATTATAAATGTTAAGTTTGCTATAAAACACTTTTTTTTTGTTTTGTCAAAATCAAAATCATGTTTTAATTTTTTAATTATATCTTCATATGGTATCCCTAATCGCGAAAAAGCACCCCCTAGCGTGCAAAATCCAAAACCTTCCTTTTGTCTCCTTCAATCCAATATGGCGGTAAACGATGTATGAATGGTGCAGAATGTTATGATTTGAAACGAATAATAAAAATAGTAAAATAGCAACGAAACCCGTGAAATAAGCGCTTCAACCGGTGTGTTAACGACAAAACACTGTTATTAATACAAACGGATCAATATTCAGTGACGTGTGTGTGAAAAACCGTGTTATTTTTATTTGTGTAATATTATTTTTCTGTGTGGGTTTTCGCTAATGCATCACGGTGTATTGCTATGTGACAGAAAACGTAGATATGTCTACCGATGCTGATAAGGAAACGGCATGTCCGAGTGTTAGTGCAAATCAGAGTGGCGGGGACGACTCGACGGAGGAAGCGAGCAAAAAGAAGAGATCCTCTCGAAAAGTCAACTTTCCTGATGAGGAACACCTTGTCACTCAGTATTTCGAGCCTGCGAACCCTTGGCAAAATGGTAAGTCTTCGATTTTGGCAAAGCATCAAACTTTTATTGTATGTTATATTTCCTTGTTTTGGTGGGGATTACCTTTTATTTTGGAATTGTAAGTTTATGTAAATAACTTACTTTATACCCCTCCATTTCAAAATATCTACAGAACATAACAACCTCTTGTCATAGAGAATATTAACATATAAGTTATATGTTTATCTAAATAGGGTTATAAACTAGTTATTACACTTGGTTTGATTACTCCAATGATTTTATCCTTAATATAATTTATTTTTGATATAACCTAAGTATATGTCCAATATCTTTTAATTTTCATAACAACATACCTGAATATAAGGTTAATAATATTGTAGGTTTTATCTTATTATTTATATTTGCAAAGAAGTCAGATTACTTATCACTAAACAAGGATTATTAATAGTATAACATTTGTTTATCATGGTGACTATGCCTTGCAATAGCACAATTTCTAAGGTGTAGTTTAATTTGTTTTGTTAATTTTATGTTACTGCAATGATAAAAGTCATGTGTGCCGTTTTCAAATATTATTATTATTATTATAGCCTTTGCTTCCATATTCTTTCTTAATGTTTGTTTTTTGTATTTTTTGAGCAAGTTGTTTTATTTGTCTTTATGGATCCCTCTCTGGGTGAAGGCCTCCTCCAGTTTTTTCCAACTTTCTCTATCCTCTCCTGTCTCCATCCAGTGTTTTCCGGCTATTTGGGTAATGTCTTCAGACCAGCGTTTCTTTGGCCTGCCTGTGGGGCGTTTTCCGTGTGGTCCCTTCCATTTTGTGGTTTGTATGTTCCATCTTTTGTCTGTCATGCGGGCTACATGGCCAGCCCAGTTCCATTTAAGTTTGAGAGCATGGGTAAGAGCGTCGGTTACCTTGGTTTTTTCTCTAATTCTCGCGTGTCTTATTTTGTATATTTTCCGCAGCCCCGTCATACTTCTCTCCATTTCCCTCTGCATAGTTCTTATTTTCTCCTTCACTTTGTTGGTGTATACCCATGTTTGTGAGCCGTAGACTAGACATGGCAATAGACAAGTGTCACTCACCACTTTTTTTTAATGTCATGCTGTAGTCTCCCTTCAGAACTTCTTTCAGAGACCAGTACTTCTTCCAGGTTATAGCTGATCTTCTGTTGACCTCTTTTTCTTTTTCTCCTCGTTTTCAAATAAACATAACTTATTACCAATAAGTTATTATTGCCATAAAAGTGCAATTAAAATTGTTATTGATTACCGAAAGCCTGGAAATCTGTATTTGTAATACTTGTAAATGTGTTATTACTCTTTTATTAATGATCATCATTCTGTTGGATACTCATACTCATTTGTAAGTTTTATTTACGTTACTAGGGACACAGCTATACTATAGAATGAGAGATGAATATCGTTATCTCATACTAACAAATAGCTTTGTCCCTACTTATGTAAGTAAAACTTATAAGTGTATCTTAGGCCTTAAGAGTCCCTGGCAAATTCGGTTCTCCATACAAACATAGTTACACTCATTTTAAAACAACTAGCTAGATTGCTCTGAGACTTTGTACTCAGAATGGGATAAGGTATATCTAGGTCTGTAATTAGTTTATGTAGGTTCAGATATAATAGTTGAAAGAATACAGTGAAATTTAGTTTTTCATACAAATTTTGTTCTCTTTTTTGTTTGTGTTATTTACTAGAGCTATATAAACTAATTACAGACCTATATTCTATTTTTTTATTCCGTATACTAAAATGACATTTCATGTGATACTAAGAAATGTCATGTCTTACACATGAAACGTCATTTTAGTCTACGGAAAAAAAAAACAGACCTTAGATATACCTCATGTCATTGTACGTGTAAAGTTTCATTACAATCCAACACGTAGTTTTAAAATGAGAACGAAACTCCGTTTGTATGGGAAGATGAAATCTGGCCGAGCTTGCCGGGGACTCAAGTAACGGTTCATGCCAAATTCCATGTAATTAAACCTTATTGTATGGGAGCAGCTTTTTGGCAGTGGGTTCATGTGACTCTTAACAGAGTGGAAAGTGGATAATAGTATGTCTACACTTTTGCACCTTATTCCTTTGTAATAAGGTGAAAAATGTTAACATTTCATAGACATCAACTGTACTAGTTATTTTTTATTTTATTTTATTATTAAGCCTGACTTGTCTCACGTGTTGTTGGAATGCGTCCGGAATTCGGACTTGAGAAAAAGATTTTTTGGTAGTCTGGGCTCCATGCACAATGGACAGATCAATTGTTGGTTGGCAGAGCCTATATCGGACAAAGCAATCAGTGTTTACCACTTTATTGACATCTCCCTTGAGTAGGGAACTATGTAAGCATCTATGAGGCTGACATGTTCACCTAGAGTGTCCAAAGCCTCTATAAAAACTAGAAAAAACAAAAAAAAAATATTAAGCCGTTTCATTTCCCATCTCAGGTTATTTGCTTTACTATTTATTTGTTTCATCATCATTTTCTTGGATAGGAACCCCTGTCTGGGTATAGGCCTCCTCCAGTTTTATCCAGTTTCTCTGTCTTTTGCTTGGTTTATCCACTATTTTCCAGCTGTAGCTATGATGTCATCGCTCCATCGCTTAGTAGGTCGTGCTTGTCGTCTTTTTCCACTGGGACCTTTCCATCTAGTTATTTCTGCTGTCCATCACTTATCGTTGTAGCATGCTACATGGCCAGCCCATCGCCATTTTAAGCGTAGACAGTAGTGTAGGGTGTCAATTAATTTTGTTTTAAAAAAAATTAATTCACTGTACTAGCATCCAGCCAAAAGTTTGGTTTCGGCCGAAACTAGGGCAAAACCGAACCAAAAAGAATTAAGAATACATAGAGTGCTCACTCCATACATTTGTTACCAAAACGACTATTATTTTCGTACTTTTCGTAGTCTACATCTAGCGTCAAGTAGCGGAACTCTCAGTACTGGTACTCGACAATAGATGTCACGGCAAACGGAAAGTCTAATGCTCAACGATTTTCAGCTAATATTATAACCGGATTAACCGGAACTCAGTTTTCAACTCCTTCTGCTTATAATATTAATTATAAATTGTTGAACAATACACTTTTCGTCAGTCGCGACACATGTGACATCTAGTGTCGAGTAGTAACTGATAGTTCCGCTACTTGACGCTAGATGTAGACTACGAAAATAATAGTCTTTTTGGTGACAAAACCGATGTATGTAGTGAGCACTGTCTTCTTAGGTAATTCTCTTTGACCGAACCATCGGCTCAGCAAAAAATCCGTTTTCCATCAGAGAATAATATATGTCACAGACTACTAAATTCATACCCTTACCGCTTGGATAAAAAAAAACCGGACAAGTGTGAGTCGGACTCGCCCACCAAGGGATCCGTAATTTTTAGTATTTTGTTGTTATAGCTGCATAATAATATAATAATAATAATAAGCCTTTTATTCTGAGCTTCTCTGCTTTGAATAAGTACTAGGCATGTTCTTGTTTGTTATATTATGTCCCGAAGCTCAGTTTGCCTCTTGGCATAGGCCTCCTCTAACATTTTCCATTGGAACCTGTCACGTGCAACTCTTCTCCAGTGATGTCCAACTGTGAGTTTTAGGTCGTCTTCCCATCTTGTCTGTTGGTGACCTGCACTTCTCTTCCCATCTCTGGGGTACCAATCCGTAACCGTTTTACTCCATTTCTCTTGTGATTCGCGTAGCATGTGGCCTGTCCATCTCCACTTTTGTTGGTCAATCCGGGTTATTATGTCTACAACTTTGGTTTTCTCTCTTATTATACTGCTTCTCACTCTGTCCTATTTCCTTATACCTGTCAGGCTTCTCTCCATGGCTCTTTGGCAGCGTTTCAGCTTCTCAATGTGATATTTCTTGAGAGCCCACGTTTCGCATCCATAGATCAGTACTGGAAGACTTTGCTTTTTGTTTGCGTAGCTTCTTCTTCTTCTTCTTCTTCTTTTTCTAGGGGCTATGTAAGGCTCCAGAGCCTATGTATCACTGCGACCATCTCTGATCTATTGTGATCGCCACCTACTACAACTCTCGATCCAAACCTGCAACTTCGAACAGCTGCAGGATCTTTTTGGTTTCGAGAGACTTTAACTCCTCCGGGCGCAATATATGTCCACCCAGGATCAAGTCACGAGTGCGCATTAGGCAGGGGCACTCTGTGAGGATGTGTAGGGGCGTCTCCTCTGCCTCCATACAGAGTCTGCACCGTCCCATGTCACGTTTCCCCATAGTGTGCATGTGCTTATTTAGGCCGCAGTGCCCGGTAAGCACCCTGACCAAGTTGCGCAGTTGGTTCCTAGGCAGCGCCAAGGCGCTCGAAGACGCCTTTTTGCGTAGCTGCATACCTACCTATATATTTTTCTTATTTTTCTTTTTTTCTTTTTCTCTGTTTCCTAGAACGATTGAAATGATATGTTATAATGTATTTTTACTCTAGTTCCCTTTGAGCATTTATGTTTTATTCCAATAGTGGAAACTGTTTTGGCTCATGTATTAGTCATAATATCTATATCCTGTATTATTGTAAGCTGTTTGTTTCCTAATAAAATAAAATAAAATAAAAAATAAAATTATTATTATACTTATTATATTATACTACTGTTTTGCAAAGTCTATAATATGTATAGGAAGCAAGTAAATATTAGCACTAGACCACTGATAACAGGTCCAGACAGCTGACATATCAGATGTTTACGTTTCACGTCTCGCTGCGCTGTGACATGGTTCCATCATAATTTTAAAACTAACACGGCACTTAATCACGTACAAACTTACATTTATTTATGGCCTGACGTTTCGAACGTGACGTTACGTTCGTGGTCACAGGCAGACAGAGGTTGGGTGGTGGTGGTGGTACGCGATTAAGTCCCGTACTAAAATAAGTCTAATACAAAAATACAGGACTTGAAAGTTTCAAAATTTAAGTAATTTTTCAATTTTCAAAAAGGAAAAAAGTAAGGGTACTATTCGATTCCTTACATTTTATCTAAAAAAAATATTGTACTTACAGCAACTGTATAATTTCATCGACAAAAACGCAATTTTTTTTATTTTGTCCATACATTCAAAATGGGCTCTCAGTGAACTTGACGTCACGTTCACTTATCGTTTTGTTAGGAGCGTTTCGCGAGTGAAGTACGACTGTCGGACTTTGACTATCATTTCTGACTTTTGTATTGCTTTAATGCAATGGGTCCCATATAGATATTTGATCTTAAAAATAAACCTGATCGATTGATACCATTAATGAAAAATTTTCATCTAGCCTATTGGTTGTAATTCTTGTTATCCACATCTCTTCTCCGCTCAGCATCAGTGGAAAGGCAGCCTTATGCATCGTCTCTGCCTGGTCGGTGGATATTATAATTGAGCCCTCGCGCTAATGATCGCTAGTTAATGAATAATGATTAATAATGAACGCCTAGTTTTGATTTAGCTGGGAGACTGCGCGGCACGCAAACTTGGCAGCGTTTCAATGCATACTGATGATGTCGTGGATTGGTTCATGTTTAAAGGATTTGCCACACTGGATACGTTCTGCGGTCAGCGGTCAGGTCAAACCCGCATTATAGAAAGATAGATAGATAAATAATTTATTGCCACAACAAGGGTTTTTTACAATTATGAATTATGGGTCTTTTATTATTATTATGGGTTTATTATGAATGAACAACATTGACAGCACTTCATTGTCAGAACTTGGGTCAAAATTATTTTCGTTGACTTGTTTCTGACCACTTTGTCACGCTTCTATTTTTTATAATCTATTATCAAATAAATAAATAAAGTTAAGTGCTATGGCATGTCTTTCTAGCTGTAGATTATAATTGTCTTGAGATAAATTAAACTAAATTTCACCTTATACAAAAAGCTCCACTCCGTCACATTTTTTGGGGACAAAATACAAGACAACGAAAAGAATTTACCACCGCACCTCCCGCCAAAGAAACAAAGCTCATCCTTACTTTCTTGACACGTGGCAAACCAAGAACAAGTGGGCATCTCGCTCGTTTTTGCCCAGAACGTGCAAGTTGTGGAATGAGCTACCTTCTGAGGTGTTTCCCTTGCGCTATGACATGGGGTTCTTCAAGAAGCAGGTATTAAAGGTTCTCAAAGGTTGGCAACGCATAAGTGGCTCCTCTGATGTTGCTTATGTCCATGGGTGGCGATGACTGCTTCCCATCAGGCGGCTCGTCTGCTCGTTTGCGTCCTATTACATAAAAAAAAGAATTTTGACCCACTTACTGGAGCGCACGCACCAGCTCAGAATAACCCGACTACACGAAATAATAACCTCAACACAACAAGGTGCCAAAACACCTCTCCGCGGGAATATAGGAAAATACCGCGTTTACGCCTAAATATGTGAAGTTTTCAATCAAAAGGTATCACATTGTCGCTTGCCATAAGGACGCTCTGACACGTTTTTCGTATAAAGATACAAGCAATTTTCGTCCGTGTGTCAATGTTTCGGTAAGCCACAATTTTATAATTGTATTGTTCTCCTAATTGTAAATAATTTTTGAATATGACGATGTACAATTACTACAAATAAAATATAGTCTATTCTATTCTATTCAATGTGGTACCTTTTGATTGAAAACGTCGCATATATGTTTTCGCCGAAAATTACTCATCTGGTCGTATTTGACGGTCTTCTGAGACCGTAATTATGTTATGCGATGCGGTCATGATTATAAACATATAGGTATCGTTATGTACAGTCGCCATTTGCAAAGAGAATTGAGTAGGTATAGAGGCTTATTGTCATAGTAAATTTTGTAGTCACAGTAAATTTACTGCCATATACAGGATAAAAACTTTTACGAGTAGAACGTTACTAGTATAAAACTTAATAAAATAAATAACTAAAAACTATTTCCCTGCGGCATGGTGCCGTAGATGCTGGCAGCATTTCCTCGCCGTAACGCAATGCTTATTATTTCTGCGAGGAAGCTGCCAGCTCTACGATCACCGCTAGTGTCAATTGTGTAAACGCGTTCGGACCCCAAGGGCCAAGGGTCTCGACGACAAAAAGTACGAAATCTTATTCGGGACTAGAGTTGTGCCGTTCCCGGTAACATTACCCATTTAGTACGGGGAATGTTACCGAGCGAGAAATTTCCCCATACAAAATGGGGAATGTTACCGGGAACGGCACAACTCTATTCGGGACCGATACCCCTATATTAGGTCTATAATGTTATTAACTAAAGATATTACTTACTTACAAATGAAGGCATGTTTACAAAAACAACATAACTACACTAGACATGAATTTACAGGAAACGAAAAAACCGGCCAAGTGCGAGTCGGACTCGCGCACGAAGGGTTCCGTACCATTACGCAAAAAACGGCAAAAAAAATCACGTTTGTTGTATGGGAGCCCCCCTTAAATATTCTTCATTCTGTTTTTAGTATTTGTTGTTATAGCGGCAACAGAAATACACCATCTGTGAAAATTTCAACTGTCTAGCTCGTCACGGTTCATGAGATACAGCCTGGTGACAGACGGACAGCGGAGTCTTAGTAATAGGGTCCCGTTTTTACCCTTTGGGTACGGAACCCTAAAAACTAAATATCTTCTTATATATTAGTTATTGGACATAAACATTGTGTAGGTGATTTTAGTAAGTGGCCAATAGTTCCGAAATATACGATTACACATTTCAAAGACCAGTATTTTTGGAAAAAAATTGAAAAATAAGTTCGTCACTTATGCTGTTTCTGTAAAATTTTGTTAGTTATGTTCTTTTTGTAAGAAAATAAAACAAGTTTCTATTGAAATTATGTTTTGTATTCTATCAGAGAGGTACAGATTTATCTTACTTAACTAGTGGATTTATTAATTTTATACTGGTTTTGGACAATTGGGGTCATTTTTGGACACTATCTTTTGCTCTACGTGTAGATCCTGCTTAGACGAATGCTAGACAAAAACTCAAATCCGCAAAAAATGTTAGTTATGTTGTTTTTGTAAACATGCCTTCAAATCATAGAGTAACTTATACTAGAGCGGTACTGTCATAGTAAATTTTGTAACCCCAGTAAATTCACTGCCATCTGTCGACACACTTTAAAACTAAAAATGAAGATTTATAAAAATACGATAAAATGTATTTAAATATAGATAAAAGATTTTTTAATTTGCATTAATTATTTTTATGATTTTGACCCATGTTCTTTCACTGATATGCGTTAAAATTGTTAAATAACAAACGAAACCTACAACGCCATCTATACGAGAGTAGGCCAAAGCTAGTAGCGCCCTCTGAACGAGAATCAAATTTTCGTGATTTTCGAGGCACGTTTTTCCCTTAGACTGTATCCATCTATTACGGAGTTATATCTATCTTTGCTTCAAATGTATACTTATTTATGACCACGGCATATTGTAAATGGCGTACAACTTGTTTACACCATTAACCTCCTAGTGAAATGGACTGGTTATAACCAGATCCGATTAGATAATCTGGCGTATTAATCTGGTTACGATACGAATGTGCGGATATTTTTAGATGTGAAGCAAAAACTCACTGGCGCCCGCAAAATTCAATCGTATTTCTGGGCTTTAATAACTACTTTTGTTTTACTTACTTTATCTAGTTTATTTGTTCCTAGGTTATGTTATCTATGTATCTAAGCACATTATCAATTTTGTATTTATCTATATCATATTTTTGTATTTTTTCCACCTTGAGGCTTCAATTGAAGATCACTACATATACATACCTAGTATAAAACAAAGTCGTTTTCCGCTGTCTGTCCGTCTGTCCCTATTATGTATGCTTAGATCTTTAAAACTACGCAACGGATTTTGATGCGTTTTTTAATAGCTAGAGTGATTCAAGAGGAAGGTTTATATGTATAATTTGTAAAGGTTTTGTGTAAATCAGTTGAACTACCCGTGCAAAGCCGGGGCGGGTCGCTATTAGTTTCTTATAATCTAGTCTGTTAAAGGGTTAAGCAAGTCATCCAGATCAAGCAACCATCAGAGTTTTGAATGATTCACGGTTAGTTTCACTAGACATATTGACCGGGATATAGACCGTGATTACCTTTCACCCTATCTATCTTCAGTCACCCGTGAACATGATGCATGTAACTGCGTCGAAGTATCGGGAGCTCACAAATAATACAAAAGGTAATCACGGACTATATCCCGGTCAATATAAGTCAAGCAACCATCAGACTATATCAGATGTCAAATTGTAAACGCCATATCAAGACTAAACAT